>NC_080088.1:122326591-122633814 GCF_950005125.1 Chionomys nivalis | reverse complement strand
CTCCAGAACAAACTGTTCCCCACGGAAGGCCCTGCGCTCGAACGCCAACCACCTGAGGGAGAAAGGAGCAGGGTCACTGCTGGTGTGGCTGAGCAGGGACCCACATGTAGGGAAAAGAACAGGGAGGAGAGACATTCCACAACTAACCGAGTACAGACCCTTGTGCCTGCTGTTAGGGGACCTGCAGGAACTTGCTTGGGACTGATGCCCTGGGCCGAAACCTATCCTAGACATCCTGAGAATTGTGTGCAGCTAAGTTGGGGGCCTGGGGCTTGGTAAAGCCCCCAACAGTGCCTGCCTGTCATAGGATGAGGAAGAGTTCCATGACTGAGGGACTGTCAAGAGCACTGGCTGCTGTTACAGAGGACGTGGGTTCAACTCCCAGCACCCACATGACTGCACAGAAGCCTCTGAACTCCAGTTCTGGAGATCCAGTGACCTCTTCTGGCCACCAGAAGTACTGCATGTATATGTACAGAGACATGCAGGCAAAACACTCATATATAAAATTAAACAGAATTTTAAAAATACACTTGTGGGTTAGTCCTGCTGTCATGCTTCCTCCTCCCCTTCTCCCTGTCACCCTCCTCTTTCCTTCCTCCTCCCTGCCCCTCTGTACTTTGTATGTACTGTCTGTGTCCACGTCTCTGTCCTCAGATGAGGAGACACAGCTGCAGACATGCTGCCTGAGATCACAAACAGTCTCAGCATTGGACTCAACCTGCAGGCCAGAACTCAGTGAGTGCAGCGGGGCCGGCTTGCCTTGGGGGCGGGCTCCAGACACCTGGTTTTCTGGCCTCCGATTCCTCTGCGATGCCAGTTACAGAAAGGGGTGTGGCTCTCATAGGATGAGGATTCATGATATTACTCACAGGAAACTTCACAGGGTCTTAATTCCCAAGGCTATTTAATGGTATCATTTCTTCTTACATGACTTTATTGTTTTTTAGTTTTTAAAGAACTTTCATGAGGCGGTTGCAGCGCACGCCTTTATCCCCGTACTCAGGAGGCAGAGGAGGGGGATCTCTGCGAGCTCTGTGAACAGTTGGTGTTCACTTGGTCTTTCACCTCGGAATATGGCCCCCGCTGGCCTCCTTCCTGTTCCTGCCTTCCACCACAGGAATCTAAAGCCCCGAGTCTGTCATTTTATGGATGGGGAAACTGAGGCAAAGAAGGGCGGGGAGCTGTACAAGGGCCCAGGGCAGATCTGAGGCCTCCAGTTGCAGGAGGTTGGGGCAGTGGGCACTGCCCAGGTACTCACGGTCCAGACTCCACTTGGATAGAGCCCACCTTCTCCAGCAGGCTGTCAGTGAGGTTGGGACACTCGGCCGAGAGCTCACATCGCTTGCCCTGGAAGTTCTCCAACTCATACACAGTCACCTGGAAGAACGAAGACGAAAGGCTCGCCCCTGGTGGGCTCCAAGGGCCTTGAGCTCTCTTAGAACAGCAGGGAGGCCCCACCTGCTTCCCCCTCTCCCAGGTGAGTCACACAGATCTGCACCGCCCCCTGGGGGCCAGAGTGGGAAATTACAACAATGCCACAGGCCCTGTTTAAAATCACCAAGACATCCACCTCAGATGTCCCCTCTAAGGCCTCAGCATGTTTTAGAAGGGACAGATCAGCTATGTTACACTGCCCATGCTTCTTCCAGCCCATGCTTCTGCCACCTGTGTTATCCCATGACAATTCTGGGACTGGGGACATGACTTCCATTTTAAAGATGTCAACGCCCAGAGACATCAAGAAACGCCAGCAAAGTCATACAGAAAAGAAGCTACATTCCTTGATTCCTGGTGGCCCTGTGCTCCACTGAGTCAGCTGCTGTCCTCAGTCCTGGGTTCGAGGTTCTGTGAAGACCCCTGTACCTTGTAGCTGCCCCCAAGGCCTCCATGGCTCTTGCCAGCTGCAGCCTGCTCTGGTGCACTGTGTGGCTCTGCCATGCCTCCAGGAACGCTTCTGCCTCACGCTGGAAGGGAACAGGGTCACAGGCTCCACACAGCAGTAACAGTAACAGTCCCATCAAATGTGGCTGGAACCAAACCGTAGTGAGGCCTTTGCTGCCCACATCTCATGACCACGAATCAAGATCTACAATTATTCAGTCATTCAACATACACCCCCTAGGTACCTGCTTTGGGCCATTCATCTGAGCCAATTAGTGGGATTGGGGAGTCTCAGAAGCTCAGAAAATCAAGACCACTTTACTGAGGCCACAAGGAAGAAAGGACTCGAATTGGATCGGCACACACACACCCCCGCCCCAAATGCCCCCTTCACAGGGCTTGGTATCTCCATGGGCTCTCTGAGGCCTCATTGCCCAAGACTGGACACCACAGCCAGCGTGAAGAGCAGACCACAGCAGGCAGGAGAAACAGACAGACAGACAGACAGACAGACAGACAGACAGACAGACAGACCAAGCAGCTGTGAAACAGGCTAGGTCTGTGAAACCATCCTAGAAAATAAAGATGGCTACCCACGCCACAATCTTATTGCGTGCTTGCTGTGTTCCAGGCACTTTCATAGTGAAACCTGACAAGTCTCTCTTAGCCTATGGGTACAGAGACATGAAACCCAGGTTTTGTAGACACCATCATGGGTGTACAGACATGCACACATATACTACCCTGCACATACTCCTGTCCCTCACCTTTGTCTCCCTTATGACCTGTCCTGGCACAGTGGCGTGAGGTCCATCGTGCCCAGCAGCTTTGCTCCACATCTAACTAGCATCAGTGGACACAGGGCTCAGCCCACCTTGTGGGAATGCCCACTATACCTTCCCTTTCTTGGACCCACCCAGTCCTTGGCAGCCTGGTTCTGAGCCCCCCACACACAGCTGGGATCCAACCTCATGTTCGGACCCATAGACACTACAGGTCACCAGCTCCATCTGTGGCCAGGCTTAGAGGCAGTCGTGGGTCCTGGAGGTCAGCCCCACCCTCAGATGAGTCAAGCACCAGCCATGTGCACTCATAGAGACCCAAGGTTACACCCTGCACGATGCTGCACATCCCCCAGCCTCACCCAGTTGGGAACAAACCTGCCTCCAGAACCAGCTGTCCCCAGACTGGCCTGCCTCCAAGGCTGGCCTATTTATGGGTGTATTCTGTTGGCCCAGCACATCACGGCCTGCTGAGATAGCGTCCTGTCCACCCGATCTTGTCCGGGCCATTTCACCCTAATAGTAAGCCTGGGGAGGCCCCCAAGGCCAGTCTCACATCTGACGCAACTCTGATGACTTCCTGGGGACCCACGGTCTTTGCTGACTTTGTGGAAGGCTTGGCAGGCTAGAAAGGGGTTGTGGAGCACAAGTCCCTCTAGTGAGCCTCAATTCCCCTTTGGCTTCTCGACGCCGCTTTCCTGCTAGAGTTCTCAACATTCCCAGACAGGCTCCAGGTCTTGAAGCGGGGGATCCCTGAATCCATGTGCTGGGCAAGGGGACTGAATTCAGATCGCCACAACTGCTTTTTCAAATCCACTGTAAACTCACATACCCATTTCCAAGTCTGTGACGTCAGTGCAGACGTGTTCCTCATGAGAGTAGCATGTACGAATGAACCACAGCACCAGGTGTAGAAGACCTACTGTGTGCAAGGCGCTTTCGGTATGCTGATCTGTTTCCCCACATCTTTGAGGGGGGAATTTTGATCGACATATTAAAGATGATGAAAAAACTGGGCTCAGAGAGGCCATGCCAGCTACGTAGGGTCACAGAGCTGTTTTCTGTAGGCTAAAGTCCTTGAGTTGGCCTCAGATCCGATTACTGGATCCACGGGATGTTGTCAGAGACCCTTGAGCTCTAAACTTTGTGGATTCCATGACTTGGGTGAGTCCCTGAGTTCTCACAGTCGTAGCTACAAATTGATTTGGGTTTTTAATGTATGAGTGTGTATTGTACAATGTTTTTAATGTATGAGTGTGTATTGTACAACGTTTTTAATGTATGAGTGTGTATTGTACGACGTTTTTAATGTATGAGTGTGTATTGTATGATGTTTTTAATGTATGAGTGTGTGGCTGAGTGGGCCTGGTGTGCTGCTGTGATACTCTCTGACTTATGCCTTTGAGACAGGGGCCCTCACTGAGCCTGGAGCTAGGCCCCCAGCCAGCCAGGCCCAGCAATGCTCCCATCTCCATCCCCAACACCACTGAGGTTATGGGAGCTCACGTGGCCACCACGGCTATCCGCGGAGCACTCAGCAATTTCCCCGGCCCCGTGCATGAATGTATTCATTATTACTGCCACTGTGACCAAAGTACCCTAAAGAACGAGGCTGGGCAGTTTATTTTGGCTGACAGTTTCAGAACACCACACACTCCTGCTCCATGATGCTACCAGTGGAGACCAGCAGCCACCGGATTCTGTCCCCCAGAACCCACACCAATGGCCACTTTCTGCCACAGGGGAGGAAGCCATGATAAGCATCTATGAGCATTGACTGTCACCTAGACAGAACCTAGAACCATCCACAAAACAAGCCTCTGGGCAGACCTTGAGATAATATTATCAGACTCTGGGCACCTGCAAAGGGTTATCTAGGTCAGCTATGGTTTAGGTCAGCTATGGGCACACCTGTGAGGGTTTATATAGATCAGGTAAGTCTCTGGATACCTGTGAGGGTTATATAGATCAGGTCAGTGTCTGGACACCTGTGAGGGTTATATAGATCAGGTCAGTCTCTGGACACCTGTGAGTGTTATATAGATCAGGTCAGTCTCTGGACACCTGTGAGGGTTATATAGATCAGGTCAGCTATGGGCACAGCTGTGAGGGTTATATAGATTAGGTCAGCTATGGGCACACCTGTGAGGGTTTATATAGATTAGGTCAGTCTCTGGACACCTGTGAGGGTTATATAGATCAGGTCAGTCTCTGGACACCTGTGAGGGTTATATAGATCGGGCCAGTCCTGGACACCTGTGAGGGGTTATATAGATCAGGTCAGCTATGGGCACATCTGTGAGGGTTATATAGATTAGGTCAGTCTCTGAACACCTGTGAGGGGTTATATAGATTAGGTCAGTCTCTGGGCACACCTGTGAGAGGTTATATAGATTAGGTCAGTCTCTGGGCACACCTGTGAGGGTTATATAGATCAGGTCAGTCTCTGGACACCTGTGAGGGGTTATATAGATTAGGTCAGCTATGGGCACACCTGTGAGGGGTTATATAGATTAGGTCAGTCTCTGGACACCTGTGAGGGGTTATATAGATCAGGTCAGTCTCTGGATACCTGTGAGGGTTATATAGATCAGGTCAGTCTCTGGACACCTGTGAGGGTTATATAGATCAGGTCAGTCTCTGGACACCTGTGAGGGGTTATATAGATTAGGTCAGCTATGGGCACACTTGTGAGGGGTTATATAGATTAGGTCAGTCTCTGGACACCTGTGAGGGTTATATAGATCAGGTCAGTCTCTTGGCACACCATCCCCAAGGTGTCCTGAACTGCATAAATTATGAGAGTCTCAGATGAGCAGGAGCAAACGAAGCTGCGCACACACATGCACCTCTCCCTCTGCTCTTGACTTTGGCTGTGAGCAGTCAGTTATGATGTGCCACTTAATGGACTCTCTGAGGGATTATGAGGATGTCCGCATTGATGGACTGACCCCGGGATTGTAAGGATGTCCCCATTGGTGGACTGACCCTGGGATTGTAAGGATGTCCCCATTGATGGACTGACCCCAATATTTTAAGGATGTCCCCATTGATGGACTGATCCTGGGATTATCAGAATGTCCCCACTGCTGCACTGACCCTGGGATTATAACGATGTCCCCATTGGTGGACTGATTCGGAACTGTAAGTCTATAAACCTTTTCTCACCAAGCTGCTTCTCATCAGGGTGTTTTATCCCAGCAACAGAAATGAAACTAGAACACCCACCTTAAGAATGAGCTGCCTGGACAGACGGCTGTCTGAGACGAGCCTTTGCTGTGCCTGCTTGCTGTTCTCTGTCACTGCTATGTTTTCCCTCACTGGAGACCAGCGATTTTCTAGTAACCCTCCAAGTCTTCGACTACAGCCACGGCTCTCTAAGGTGTCCAGATTTGTGGACTGAGCAGTAGCCATGCTCAGTTTCTCTGGCGTGAAGACACCTAATGTTGGGTTGCCTGGGACATACTGTGGAAGTCAACCTAATAAATGACCTTTGAATATATATTCATTCTAGCAATTCTGTCCTCTAGAAAACACGAATGCAGCATTCCTGAGACTTGATGAGCCTCCAAGTGATTTTATCGATTGGCAGTCCTAGGTAGTGTCCTCATTACCTTAACTGTCATCTTGAGACAACACAGAGCCATCTGAGAAGGGAGTCTCATCTGAAGGACGGTCCAGTCCAGGATGGCCTGTGAGCAATTCTGTAGGGAACTGTCTTTTGTATTGTTTCATGTAGGAGGGCCTGGTTCACCTCTGCAGGGGGTTGTCTTGGGTATTACTTATGGAGGAGGGCCTGGTTCACCTCTGCAGGGGGTTGTCTTGGGTATTGTTTATGGAGGAGGACCTGGTTCACCTCTGCAGGGGGTTGTCTTGGGTATTATTTATGGAGGAGGGCCTGGTTCACCTCTGCAGGGGGTTGTCTTGGGTATTGTTTATGGAGGAGGACCTGGTTCACCTCTGCAGGGGGTTGTCTTGGGTATTGTTTATGGAGGAGGACCTGGTTCACCTCTGCAGGGGGTTGTCTTGGGTATTATTTATGGAGGAGGGCCTGGTTCACCTCTGCAGGGGGTTGTCTTGGGTATTATTTATGGAGGAGGACCTGGTTCACCTCTGCAGGGGGTTGTCTTGGGTATTATTTATGGAGGAGGACCTGGTTCACCTCTGCAGGGGGTTGTCTTGGGTATTATTTATGGAGGAGGACCTGGTTCACCTCTGCAGGGGGTTGTCTTGGGTATTGTTTATGGAGGAGGACCTGGTTCACCTCTGCAGGGGGTTGTCTTGGGTATTATTTATGGAGGAGGGCCTGGTTCACCTCTGCAGGGGGTTGTCTTGGGTATTGTTTATGGAGGAGGGCCTGGTTCACCTCTGCAGGGGGTTGTCTTGGGTATTGTTTATGGAGGAGGGCCTGGTTCACCTCTGCAGGGGGTTGTCTTGGGTATTGTTTATGGAGGAGGGCCTGGTTCACCTCTGCAGGGGGTTGTCTTGGGTATTATTTATGGAGGAGGGCCTGGTTCACCTCTGCAGGGGGTTGTCTTGGGTATTGTTTATGGAGGAGGGCCTGGCTCACTGTCGGTGGCACCACTTCCTACTCAGGTGGTCCTGCTGGCTGACCAAGAGCCTGAAAGCCAACCAGTAAGCAGCACTCTCTGTGGTTTCTACTTCAAATTCCTGCTCGAGTTCCTGCCTTGGCATCCTTCAGTTGAAGCTGGTGACGTGGAAGCATTAGTCAAATAGACTTTTCTTCCCTTAAGTTCCTTTTGGGCACAGGGTTCATTTCAGCAGCAGAAAGGAAATAAACAACTAAGTTATTAACATCCTTGGGTAGGCTGTTGCTGCATATCTAGGTTGGCTATCAATTCCATCCCCGGGTAGGCTATTGACTAGCATCATTAAGTAGGCTGTTGATTAACTTCCCTGGAGAGACTAGCACTTGCCATCTTGAGTAGGTTATTGACTATCATTGGGTAGGCTGTTGATTAGCATTCCTGGCCTCTACTCACCTACCTCCTGTAATAACCATGTGTGCTTCCACCATTGCAAAAAGTCTCTATGGGACAAGCCCCCACCTCCCGGCTATCATCCCACCATAATTCTTGCCACCAATGCTGCCATCACAACCTCTCATTCTCTTGCTAAGAAGAGCCAACACAGAGAGATCCTACAGTGGGAAGGAGGCAGGGTAAGGATTCCACTCTCTTGGGCCTCAGTGGTCATTGTCTCATTTCCATGTCTCCCATGATGGATGGCCACCCGTCTGGGGCTCCCTCCTGCTGCCTAAACCCAGCTCAGTACAAAACCAGCGTGTGTGTGAGAGAGTCCATCAACCCGGGAGGCCCCGTCGCTCACTCATGGACACACGGCTTCAGCAGCACACCTGCTGTGAGAGCTTTATTTACTATTTCTGGAGTCTGGGTGTGCCCCATTTGCACATGCAGGGTTCACCCCCATTTGGTGCAGTCAGCTGGATTCCTGACTGCTTGTCTGTGTCAGAAAACCTCTTACGGCGACAAAATAGAAAAGCACAGGGGACATCCGGTCACTGTGAAGTCCGGGAAGTCCCATTTGTTTTGACAGTAAAAATATAGGTTTTTATAGATGAATTCTCAGTCACGCAGTTAGGTCCTTCCTGGGACTGGCTACAGTGCCCCGTCCGCTGTCATTCCAAAGTCCTCCAGCTTGTGGATTGGTAAGGCAGCTGTCAGAATGCCACAGACAGGACGTGTGTCTTGCAAGTCCTTACCGATCATGTCACAAATATCCCAGGCAGGACCCAGAAGAACAGTTAGGAAAATATACCCTATATTCACACATGTAATTCCACTCTCCCAGCCCAGCATACAAAGCATGTTGAGGATCATGATCATTCTAGAAAGAAACCACTTGGTACAAATGCCTTCTGCATATCAATATATGATCTTTGTGAGCCCCATACAACAAGATCTGTAAGGCGACACGGGACAAGAACATTAAAAAGCGCGGATTGTCCTCTAGAGGATAGGAGAGATTCTAGCTGGCTCAGTGTTGCCAGGGATTGTCACAGCACAGGTGACATTAACAGTTTAAGGAGACTCTTGGACGGTGAAGGATGCAGGCTGTGAAGTGTCCTCATAAAAGGATACTCTAGGGTGTGATAGGAGTCACGGGACAGAGACAACTAAAACCTTTTCCTCCTGCCTGCTGACTTCTGACATGGCTTCAGGCTTCTGGAACGTGACATTCCTAAAATGTCAGTGGTGTCCTCTCTCACTGAGGGGCTTGAGGCCAAGGCAAACTCAGAGGTGTGGAGCGTACCCTGTTAGTCTCCTGCAGCTCCCTCCGCCTCAATCAAGACTGTCCCCAGTCCCCAGCAATGTGGAGATCTGCTTCCTGTCAACACGTGGTAGGTCAAAGGCACATTGGGAGGGCACACCATCTCTGTTGCCCCAATGGCTTGCCAGAACCATAATATTAACATGGGTGGGCGTGGCTTCTCACTTTTTAATCAAGCCTAGATCTAGGGGTGTCTCTGAGCACCAGAATGAACCATCTTAAAGCCAGGATTGACCTTACCCACTACCACCCCACCACCACGACCACACAAACATCCCAGGACTGGCTAGGTTTCCCTCAGGAAAACCACTCTGGGATTTTTCCAATCTCTGCTCAGCAGCTAAGGTTGAAGGCCTGGGCCTGTTTCTAGGGGGAATTTTACTGTAGGAGGAAAACATACATCTAGACAGAAACCTTGCTCACTTCCCTATGATACAAACCCCTCTGATGGGTCCCGCATCCTGCCAAACCTGAGGCCATCAGATAAATTTTACATTAAGCTCCCTGGACCACCTGGCTTCTTAGCTGGGCCGAGGACTGCCCACAGTCAGTGCTGTATGATTTCACAGGACAAGGCCAGAGACTATGTGGGGAAACGCCTGTCTATGGGGGCGGGTATCCAAAGGCCAGATGGCAAAACAATGATGGGCAAAGAGGGATCAGATGTGGCATATGTGGGACTCTGCAGACAGCCAGTTCCCAGAAGCGGGGGTTGGGGAGACCCGAGTGTCTGAACTGCACCACTTAAGGCATATTAGATTCTTTTAAACAGAGGGTCCTGAGAAGCCCAAGGAGTAAGCATACAGCACACCACCTGTCTCCCAGAGTCGTTGCCTGGTTTAGAAGAGGGGACTAAATGAACCACTCGCTCAGCTCGGTCAAGGGTCCGAGCATGGGCCTCTGCACACTGCACTGAACCAGAGGGGTCACTCCTGACCCAATGAGATTGTCAGTATGTGGGTCTTTCTGTGGAATCAAATTGATTTCTTGTCAATTAAGCAAGAAGAGGTTAGGTAATGACACACAAGGCGAGCTCACTTTGATTCTACTGTGTCTTTCAAAACTCAGGACACTTCCTGCCACCAGGGGCTTCTTACTCCCAGAATAAAGAGAGCAGTGAAGAGAAGTTGGAAACGTGAGCGGAAGGTTGTTGCTTTGTGGTTTTGTTTGTTTGGTTTTTGTTATTGCTCTGTTTGAGTGGATTTTACAGCCCAGGCTAGCCTCCAGCTTTCTTAGCCAAGGATGGCCTTGATCTACCAGCCTTCCTCCTTTTACTCAAGTGCTAGAATCACTGGTGTACACACCACACTTGATTTATGTGGTACCTCCCACATGTTAGGCACATACTCCACCCACTGAGCCACACACATCCTCAGCTCCGCCACTGTGTTTTAAAAGGAGTCCCTGGCAAGCCACTGCTGGATCAAAAGTGCTGCAGCATACAAAATGGATCTAAAATCATAACACAACAGAAAACAGGAACTATGGAAGAGTCTGCAGGGAGACGGAACCCCAAATGATTTCAGAGGATGGATGCCCTTCACCACTAGTCAGGGAAGGAAGGGAAAGCAATGAAGTTTTAACATTCTTCTCTCATTGGTGGCCAGAGCACAGGGTGGGGTGCGGGTGGGGCCTGTCCTAACCTAATGACACCAAATACTGCCATCCTTTCCCACCACACCCTTCCAAAGGGAAAACAGGCAGAGAGGATAATGAGAGAGGAGCTGAGGCAGGAAGACAGAGAGGCAGGTCTCAACACCATCTGCAAGTAACGGATTTACAGAGAGCAACTTTTGCCGCCAGGGAGGTCAGGGCAGTGGTGGGCACACATGCCAGGCAGGCATCTGTCAGAACACCAGACCCAGGGCCCTCCACAGCCACGGACCACCTTGGAACTGCGTGGCATGTCACCAAGGCAAGGTTGGGAAAAGGTCTCTGGAAGCTGCCGGCACAGTGGGCAGCCGGCTCGGCATGTGAGGCATGACCACTGGTGCTGGGGCCTCTGAAGTCCTCTTGAGGGCTTACAAAAGGGAACATGATGTCCAGAGTACAGAAGAGGGTTTGAGACTCCGAGGGGTGAGCATTCAGCTAGCAGAATGCGAAGGAAAACATCTTAGACCTCTTGGCCCAGCATCTGGCCTGAGACTCCCACTACAGGAACCTTTCCATTAGATCAAGATGCAGATCGACTTCGGCCCGTGGGTCACGGGTGGCAGGGGTGGGGCCACGTCTGTTCTAAGCTGATTTGGTTGTGTCTTCACTCCAGCAGGACATGGGTATTCAGAAAATATGAAAAAGAAAGACACCCAGAGCCGATCTGGTATGTGAGTGGCCAAGGCACTGACCATTCAGACTGAGGTTCATGACACTTGGGACTGAGGGGCAAAGGCTACCCCACAGACAGCAGAGCAGCCTAGACGTGGACAATGGTAAAACTCACAAGTTTTCATAGCTAGGACAGGGATCAGGTAACCTGAGGCAACTGGACACTGTCCATCCCTTCCTGCTGTCTGTCAATGCCCGTGTCAGGTTTCTAAGAAAATTGGCTGAATTATTGCTTTATCCCCCTCTAAAGCAGACATGAAAGTAGTGAGACACAGGCCTATTGTGCACACAGCCCCACAGGAAGGATAAGTGTGCTTATAAGTATGAATACGGGATCAAAGTGGGGAAAGAAGAGCCTGTCAAAAAGAAACAAAACAAAACAAAAAAGCAAAGCCTGGGAGACACCAGCGCAACGCGTGGACAATTCCCTGGCCATCCGAGAGCCGCTCAGGCTTCCGTGTCCAAGTCCTTCCAGACGGGCTGCCCGGGGAGGAGCCCAGAGTCTCTTTTCCAGCTGAGGGAGTCCTGTGAGGTGTATGCAGAGGGCAGGAAAGCCAACTGTCACACCAAAGGCCAATCCACTTCTGCAAGGAGAACTGAAGATCCTTCTGGGGACTGGAGCAGGTCCTGGGGCAGGATCTTCCTGTGGGGACCCAGATGTGGCTCAGCACAGTATCTTCAGGGTGGAAAGGCCCAGGCACGTGAGTGTGGCCAGGGAGGAGCAGGTGGCTTGGCCTCAGGTTCTGACGTCTGGCGGTTAAGGCTTGAGTTTGTGGGTGTAGTGATGTCCTGTCTGCAGAGAAATGATAGCCCTTATTAGGAGAACATTTGGCAGTTTCCGCCATCAGGCCTTCCATCCTATGCTGGGGTTCAGGTGTACCCCGATAGCTCACGAAACCCTGGGTTCCACCTCCTGCATGTCACCACTGCCCAGGAAGGATGTGGAGGGAGTTGGGAATGGGCAAAGTGAACAACGGGGTGGGCATCCTGACCAGCTGCAATGAGCCAGTTGCGACATCAACTCTGAGCCTTAACTTCCTCAGTGTGTTGCTAGAGATTGTACCATAGATTTCAAAATCACTCCAGAGGGCTCTGGACACTCGCCATGAAGCAAGAACTGTTCGGGGTGATGAGTCGTAAGGGCAGGGCACATGGGGACCAGAGCATTACCCTGTGCCCACAGATTTGTCCATGTCAGCACAAGGCCCTGAACCCTCCACCACTGTCCTGGGGCAGACTTGCTTGGGATTTTTTCCATCCTTTGGATTAATGATATATACACATATCCATCCATATATATAATTATGGGACAATGCTGTATACATATCTGAAACTTCACAGTCTGCTGCGAATGTCTAGTCTTATCTATTGTTCAACACAGTGCTGGAACAAGGGAGCCCTGTGAAGACCCAGGGCACTGGCATAGCATAAGACTCTGAGCTCCAGGGTGTTTCCCACTCAAAACACACGAACAAGGTGATTCTGCAGACTCCAAACAGCACCCTGTCCACTCAGGCCAGGTTTTGTAATTCAGGAGGTGGCCCTCTCCTGACCACACCCAAGCCAGCTTCTGCATCACACAGCCCACTCTCTGTGCTGGGGCACAGGTGGCACTCCATCTATCTCTTATGTTTTCAGGCAGGCTGGGAAACCCCACAGCCACATGGGTATTGCTGATCCCCGTAGGTGAAGACTGTAGAGCACACAGTAATCTGAGTGCATGGCTTCTAAATAAACTTAGCACTACCTGTCTGTGCCATCCCCAATCCGCACCATCAGCCAACCCCACAGGGATGATACACCTCTACTGAGCATGTGCAAATGTGTCAGCATTACCTAGGCAACAGCAAGATAGACAACACAGCTGGTACACAATGTGTGAGGTGTTAGAAGTCATCTGGGTGACTTAAAGGGCCAACGAGATGGCCCAGAGGGCAAAGGGCTTGTTGTGCAAGCCTGGAGACCTGAGTTCAATCCCTGGGTCCCACATGTATGTGGACAGAAAACTGACTCTACAGAGTCACGTGCTCCCATACACCATGTGCTTACACAGCAATAAATATAACTTAAGTGCACAGGAGGATGTGGGGGGTTCTATACAGACCACAGACGTTTTGCACCCAGCACTTTAGGGTCCTCAGATCTTGGTGCCTGTGGAGCCTTTGAATGGATCTCAGGTGGATGCCAAGGGGCTGACTATATACAGTCTTGAAATAAACTTACACAGTGTGTACACTAAGACTTCCCTACGAAAGACTTTGGAACTTGTCTGGCTAAGCTGGCCTTTGATGTTCCCACCTTTCCCAAGGGCTTTGAGGGCTGCAAGAAGGTCAAGGGCATGAGGTCAGAGCCCTAGTTACCTGACACCCTTTGCCAGGCTCTTTACCAGAACACTCACCTTTGTGTGACCACCTCCCTCCCGAGGCCCCACCTGAGCCATCCCAGGGTCCTACCTGGTCAAGCTTGATTGTCATACAGGCTCTGCCTCTTCTTGGATTTAAGATCCTTTAACCACTGGGGCGAGGACTCCTCTGACCTGAAACCGTAAAGCCAGAGTGAGTGGAGTGAGAACCACATCCTGGTTCCTCAAAGGCAGGGTGACACGGCTCCCAGCCCTCCATTCGCCATGCTGACATCTGATCAGATACGATTCTAGATGTTTCTATGAATGTTTCTGGATGCGATCTATGCAGACCTATTCAGAGCCATGAGATTCAGTGGATTCTGAGTCAGGCAGATCATGGCTCATACTATACATGGGCCTCTATCGGCTGAAGCCTAAATAGAAAAACATGAAACAAAGAAACCATGACTACCCAGAGAGGGAAGGCTCTGCAATTGGGTCAGCAGCTGCCTGCCTCTGTCTGCACTGATCTGCATCTCCTCCTTGGTCTTTGGACCCCACAGCCATGTACAGCGATCCCCCTGCCTCTATGTGTGAGTGTGTCTGTCTGTCTGTCTGTCTCTCTCTCTCTCTCTCTGTGTGTGTGTGTGTGTGTGTGTGTAGCTGAATTATTTTACCATCCCACAGAGAGAGTTCCTGATTTAGGGAGAGCTTAGGGAAGTTGGTGACCTAGTTGGGGATAAAGGATAAGGGATGAGGTGATTTGGAAGTGTGGAGGCAGACCTCCTCCCTCAGGGTGATCTGTCCTCTAGCCTTGAAATAGAGGCAGAACGCCCAGGGTCTCCAGATTTCAGCCCAGCCTTGCCTGATGGTGGAGAAAGATGTCCAGGTCCAGGTCCACAGATGCATCTAGGACCAACCCCTTCATTCCGGACAGTGAGCACACCTCAGCGAGAGCCTGCCCCACTCTGACTGAGTCTTTCTCCTCACAGTTCCTCTTTGTGCCTTGGTCATGTGTTCCTGGGGCTCTGCACAGTATAGCCATCACCTGGAAGTCTCTCATCATACCGTGAGGCCCATCTAATCGAGACTCAGGAAAAGTACTCTCCTGGAGGCCTTCTGGGTGCCCTCGTCCTCGGATATGTGCTGAGAGCCCCTCCTATCTACAGGGGCCACAGAGCCAGGGAGCAAATGTGTCCAGCTATGAGCTACAGGCTGCCTCAACTTTAACATGGTAACAGCCATAGACAATACATAAAAGAATAACCATGGTTAGGGGACAATAAAGCTTTATTGACTAGAGCAGACAGTGGGTCGGAACTAGCCTGTGGGTTGCAGTCTGCTCACTTTCACCCTACTGCAGCAGGATGGTTCCACACCCCTATATCACGAGTCCTGAATTTATGCCCTAACTTCTCAGCACAGAGCACCTTCCATTATGAGACTGTTATGGACCAGGTCAAAGAAAGGGTTGCATACACAGCTCCTGTTTTATCTCCATGACCACCCCAGTAGGTTGTGGGGTTACCAAACCAATTTCACAGAAGAAGAAGGTGAGGCATGGAGTGGTCACGTGGTTTTTTTTCAGCTCACAGCATTTTACAGCCTGGGCTGGGAGCGGAAGTTGGGGCTGCTCGGGTCTCGTCCATGTATAGAATCAACCTGACTGGGGTGGAGCAGCAGCCCCCTCCATGAAAGGCAGCTGATCAGTTAGGCTCCCAATTGTCCCAAGACCATAAGAGGAGGCAGAATGCCCAGTTTCCATTTATCTACAGGGCTTCCTGGAAACACAGCCTGGAGTTCTGGGTCAGGTGGGAGAGGAGGGCGAAGAGGGGCTGCACGGTAGCTGAGCGAGTACAGAATACACCCACAGGGAAACCTGCACACAGCACTCGGAAGCATCCTGTCCCCAGTGGAAGTGTCCCCATCCTCACCTCTCATCTTTCTCCGTGCTGGAAGGCAACACCCGACTGCCCAGCACCCCAGGCTGGAAGGGCAACCTAGAGGTCTTGGGTTGGGGCGCCCAGCTGAGGGACTCGCCAGGACTGTCCACTTCTGGTCTCTTGGGCAGCTGAGCCTGGGGAGAGAGGAGGGTCCAGTGTAGTTGTCTTCTGTCTGGGGACAAGCCCCATCTAGAAGCGCTCCCAGGGTGACATCTCACAAAGACTCCTGAGCTACAGAGTGACCAAGGCAGGAAGTACGGGGACTGAGAAGTCCAGAGCCTCGCCCCAGGGGAGGCTAGAGCAAATTCACCCCTGCATCTAGTGGCATGAAGCCTGCAACATTGGGGTCCCATAAGCAAGAGGCAGGGGCGACTGTTCCCTGAGTTTGGGGACCAGGCTGGAAAGGGGCGACTTAAGACAGTATGAACGGAATTTCTCTGGGAGAAGCTAGGCAGTGCCACATTCCTGTCATCCCAGCAATGCATTCCAGATGCAGGCAGGAGGATGTTAAATGGACGTGCAATGGAAGGGGGGATGGGGAAAGGGAGGGGGAGGCTGATTGAAAATGATCTATAGATGAGAAGGGAGGAGGGAGGTTAAATCATGGATGGGTAAAAGGAATGAGGAGAAAAGGCGTTAGTTGGGTCATGAGGGATGGACAGAAGTTAAGGGTGGACAGGAAGGGGGTTCACTCAGCGGTCCGCTCTCAGTACCTTCAGCACAGCTGGGTCTATGCCTGGGAACATGGGCATCCTCTGGGAATGGCTGACAGGGGTCCTCTCCACCTTGGGCGGCTCCTCATCCGACTCATCCCTCCTGGGCGACTTCTCTTCTATTAAGAGACAGACTCTGAGTCATGGGTGCTTCCTCACAGCCCTGCACAATGACAGACACTGCCACCTGCCTAGAAACAGTGGTCATGAGCAGACCGCCTATTCTCAGGGAGGGCATAGGCAGGCCCCTGGCTCCTGCCACTTCGGAGGAAAAATAGGACATTCTTGACAGAGGCAGAGCATGTGGCAGAGACATGTCCCACCAAAAGGGAACAATGTGGGTCTCTTTAGGGTCTCTTCAAGACACTGCCCAAGTCAGGGGCCATGCCAGAGACTTCCTGGTGACGGGTAGCGGTAAAGAACTTCTGGTTTCCCAAGAACCGGACATTGGTGGGGTACAGCATGTACTCTGGAGCCCTAGGCTCAGGTGGACATGGGCATGCTCAGAAAGGTCAGCCCCAGTCTTTCATATCCGCCGGCCATGTGGTCAGGGCTATGGAAGTCACAGGTTTTGCTGCCAGGCCCCTGTGAAGGAATTTGTGTGTTTCTGTCTGTGTGGTGGACGGCATTTGCTCCAGGTGGCTTAGCACAGTTCTGGCCCTGCAGACACTTACTGACCTATTTATTACTGGTTGGCTCTGTGTACAGGTGCATGTGTTCACTGTATGTACCCATGTAGGGGGACGTGTGTGTGTGCACACACATGGAGATCAGAGGTCGGTGCTGGGCATATACATAATCTCACTTCATTTTCTGAAGCAGAATCTTTCCCTGGACCTGGAGTTCACCAATTTAGTTAGAGAGCTGGCCAGCAACCTGCAACAATCCTTTGGCCTCTGCTTACTCAAGGCTGGGTGACAGGAGTACGAGGGGCTGAGGATTTGAGTGTGGGTCTTGGAACCTGTGAAGCAAGCACTTTACACATCTCCTCAGCCCTCAACAGAAACCTAACCTTTGTTCGCTAGCACAGTGGACCATGAGAAGCAATGACCCAAGCCAAGCATTCGTTTAGGTATCTGGTCAGAGGCCACATTTGGTCATGCTACTCTCTGCCCCATAGACCAGGCTGGTCCCAAACTCAAAGATCTCCAGCCTTTGCTTCCATGTGCTGGGATTAAAGATGTGCACCACCACGCCTGGCTCTTTGTTTTTTTTTTTAAAGAGGGTCACATTATAGAGTCACAGCTGGCCTAGAACCTACTCTGTAGACCACCAGGCTGGCTTTGCACTGTGAAGATCTCGCTGCTTCTTGTCCCTGAACTGCTAGGACTACAGACGGGCACTGCCAGACATGGATTCAGAACACAAGTCCACAGAACAAGAAACACGGCTTCCTGGGTCGTTGTGTCCCAGTGCCACAGACCCTCCAAGGTCAGGCCATTCATCCCCGGGTTTAACCTGAGGCCTTCCTGCCCAGAGCGGCATGCAGGTCAAGTGGAAGGTGGGGCATACCTGTTGAGTCCTTGAACATCCACGCGCTGTGTGACTCCTCTTCCAGAGGAGACCAAGGAGACCGGCTCTCTGACTCGCTGAACTGACTGCGCCGGAGGGAGTGGGAGATGGGAGCCCGGCGACGGCTTCGCTTACTCAGCTGCACCCGGGTCTTCAGCGCACTTGAGTCGAGGACTGAAGTTTGCTTTGGGGGTGGCGAGGAGGAGGTGGGAAGGAAGGAAACCGTCAGTGGGAGGCACCATCCACAGACCGTGTGCAGCCTTGCTCATACACAAGGTGTTCTCAGGGGTGCACGGGCTGGTGTGTTGTGCTCTAAAGACACCCTCGATGCCATAAGCCTCAACGTCCCCATGGAGACCACGCAGGCAGTACCCAAGGATAGCACTGGACACACAGGCATGGGAACAAGTAGACTGTGACATCACACAGAGTAAAGGAAGGACCAGGAGCTCAGTCCATGCCTATGTTCTGGATGTTGAATGATCTGCTGAGTAAATCTCTCTGCATCTTTATGACAACCATATTCATGGAGTCCCTGAGCCTAGAGGTACTCACTGTGGCCCCCGTGACAATCCTGAGTGCAGGTGAGAGGGGAGGGACCACCTACAAAGCACCAATAAAGAGGGGCACTTCCATGTCCACAGGGCTACCCTGGGATATCTCTCTGATCAGCCTCCAAATGGTCCCCACAGGATACCCAAGTCATGGTGGCAAACCACATAAACCTCAGTTCACCCCATACTTAGGGCCAGCATTTGGGCAGAATCAGCAACCATGCCAACTTGCTACTCCAAAAGGCAGGCAGGGAATGTTGCCATTGGTTATTATTATGTGCGTGGGATGGGGCAGCTACCAGAGACCCAAGGCCGTTGGTGCTGCCCGCCACTGTTGCTTAGGATGGATTCTAGGAAGTGCTCAGAGTTCAAGAAAGAATGTCCAGTGTCATCCGTGTCATATGACACACATCACATGCACACATGAGCTGCAGCAAGCTTGGCCACAGTGAGACTTGTGCATGGCTGCTGAGGGAATGACATCACATCACCCACTGAGCTCCTTACAACACCCAGAGATGGGCGCCAGTGCCTGTTCATATGACAGTGTCCTTGAGGGCTTCCTGGTTTTGTCATCTCTCCTCTTATCTAGAGACGCCAGAGGGAAGACCTTGGCTGTGTAGCTGTGGGTCCCCTGGGAGCCCATTAGAGCCACTTGGGGCATCTGGAGCATCAGCTACCCAGGAGTAGGTCAGGCGCCTGGCCATCAGGAGTGAGGGGCCCTTGCAGCCTATAATGGCGGTTCCTATCCTTGGAGACTAGGGCTTCTGCAGCAGGGTACCACGGCTCCGGATAGTGGGCACCCGAGGGGTGGCTGTGTGTGGAACCCAGGCAAGCTCAGTTCTGGAGGAGGGACCTTGTGCCTGGAACAGCTGTCACAGAGAGCCCTTCATGCCTGGTGCCCAGGCTCTGCTGAGCGAGAACCCGAAGAGGCTATTCTCCATGCTTGCTCTAGACAGGCCCCGGCTGACCCGGAAGAACTCATGGCAAGATGTGCCTTGACACCTGTGATCACCTGTGAGGCCGTGGATCTGGATGTGCTCATCACTACTGAGTAAGGCAGCTGAGAATCAGAGAGGTGAGGGCATCTGCCCCAAGACACACAGCTAGGATGGGGCAATCCTATGCTAAAGGAAGGTACATGTCTAAGGTTGTGTCCCATGCCCACCACAGGGGTCGTTAGCATAACGCGCCCATCCTGCTGGGGTGGTGATCCTGCATAGGCCATTTTTCCTTTTAATAAGAAACGGCTGTTTCCATCCCAGCCACCTCCCCCAGCTTCAGCTTACATGGATGAAGGAAAAATCGTCTTCTCTTTCTGCTGGGCAAGCGTCTGATGGGAGTGGCCCCTCTGGGCCATCTGTGGACTCCAGCTCAGAACTGGAACGGTCCACGCTGGAGCTGCGCCGGTCCCTGGAGCTGTCATGCTGCTCCACTGATGTGGACTCCGTGTATGAGGACAAGTGGCTGCTTGGTGGCTGCTTCCCTGCAGATGCAGCACTGCTGTCCGGGGACGACGGGGACTCGGGGCCAAAACTGGACGAAAGGCAGGAACAACAGCACTCACAGAGGGGCCTACGACACTCAATCCCAAACCTGGGGTCATGGACACATGGCTCAGAGTGTTCAGACTCAGGGGACAGCAGGGGTCTTCCTCCCGGCAACAGTGGCCATGGGACACCTGCACAGGTGGCAAAGGAGAGCCAAGAGCAAAACCAGGAGTGATGGCGGCACACCTGGAATCTCCATGGAAGGAGGCAGAAGCAGGAGAGTCAGGGGTGGAGACCAACCTGGGCTATGTAAGCAACTACCTGTGCCCAAATAAAGAAAGATAAATAAAACAAAATAAAAATGAGAGGCAAAACAAGCTGTGGGGAGGTGTGTGGTAAACCACCAAGGCTCTGACAAGAAGAGGGTGGGGTCTGAGACCTCAGAACGCAGGTTCTTCCATACAGAGAAGGCAGGCAGTTGGGCTTGTTGGGAATTGTCAGTTCACTTCTAACACTGACTACAGAGACCTTTGTAAAGACAGAACACATATCACCGACATTTGTGTACTCCTTTGGGGACCTGCACAACATCTGAAGTCATGTGGATCTTATGGGGACAGCTCATGCTATGTTTCCATTGGACAAAGGCAAGGAGGTCCAAGGGTCCCCAATAACCAGCAGAGAAGATTGGGTCTCAGCCTTCCTGCTTCAACCAATGGCTGCCTCACTCACTCAGCCCGTCAGTCAGCCAGCCAGCCAGTCAGCCAGCCAATCAGCCAGTCAGTCAGTCAGTCAGTCAGTCAGTCAGTCAGTCAGTCACCCAGCCAGCCAGCCAGCCAGCCAGCCAGCCAGCCAGCCAGTCAGTCAGTCAGTCAGTCAGTCAGTCAGTCAGTCAGTCAACCAGTCAGCTAGATAGCCAGCCAGTCACCCACTCGCTCAGTTATCCACTCACTCACTAGCTCCCTCACTGTCAGTCCTGAGCCCCAGCATCTCATCACGCGTTTGCCAGCTCCAAGAGGTTTTTAAGGTTGAGGTGTAAGGACTTGAATGGGAAGACACAAACCCAGAGAACGAGGGAAGAGAAACCCTCTGGCAGCAGAGGGCACCGCTGTCCAAGGCAAGAGAGCCTGGTCCCAGAGGCTGCAGTTCCTCTGGAGGACAGCAGGGGGAGCACAGCATTGGAAGCACCAAGGTATCAGAAGTCTTGAGACAGAAGCAGGGCTCAGGGCCCTTTAGGAGACAGGAACAAGTTCCAGCACAGATCACCAGACAGTTGGGTGTTCCTGCGGGGGCACTTCCAACCAAACGCTCAAGGAAGTTCACTACACACATAAGTCACAGGTTAGCAGAGAGGAGTTATAGAGATGGAGCGAGTCCTACTGGTTGGTTCCATTTCTTCTCTCAATCAGTTTTAATCCAGCTTCAACTCAGAGCAGCTCAGTGTGATCCAGTAGCGTAGTTAGTACCCCCAGCAGTGACCCAGCAGAGCGGTCAGCACCCCCAGCAGTGACCCAATGGAACCGTCAGTACCCCCAGCAGTGACCCAATGGAGCGGTCAGCACCCCCAGCAGTGACCCAGTGGGGCGGTCAGTACCCCCAGCAGTGACCCAGGGAAGCAGTCGGCACCCCCAGAACTGACCCAGTGGGGTGGTCAGTACCCCCAGCAGTGACCCAGGGAAGCAGTCGGCACCCCCAGCACTGACCCAGTGGGGCGGTCAGTACCCCCAGCAATGACCCAGGGAAGCAGTCGGCACCCCCAGCACTGACCCAGTGGGGTGGTCAGCACACCCAGCAGTGACCCAATGGAGCGGTAAGCACCCCCAGCACTGACCCAGTGGGGCAGTCAGTACCCCCAGCAGTGACCCAGGGAAGCAGTCGGCACCCCCAGCACTGACCCAGTGGGGTGGTCAGCACACCCAGCAGTGACCCAGAGGAGCAGTGAGAGCCCCCAGCAGTGGGAGAGGTGGGGCCCGGGTTTAAGTCCAGTTCAGCTACTGATATACATGTTCTTTACTCAGGTCCCTGCTTCTCTGTGAGCCTCAGTTTCCCAGTCTTGCATGATGTCTGTATATCTGTCCCTGAGGGTCTGCCTGTCCCTGCATGCTCCTGGCTATGTTCAGGCTACCTTTTTTCCATCTTTTTGTGGCTTTCTAATTAATGCCCTTTATACAACAATTGCTTCTTCCTATTACAGTTTCTTAAAATACAGAACTTTCTGCGCCAGCCACATAGATTCTGTGCTGAATAGTTTTATGTCAATTTGAACAAGCCATAGTCATCTGAGGGGAGGGGGTCTCAATTAAGAAAATGCCTCCAGCAGGGCGGTGGTGGCACATGCCTTTAATCCCAGCACTTGGGAGGCAGAGGAAGGCGGATCTCTGGGAGCTCGAGACCAGCCTGTCTACAAGAGCTAGTTCCAGGACAGGCTCCAAAACCACAGAGAAACCCTGTCTCGAAAAACAAAAAACAAAAACAAACAAACAAACAAAAATGCCTCCATAAGATCAGGCTATAGGAAGGCCTATAGGGCATTTTCTTAATTAGTGATTGATGGGGGAGGGCCCAGTCCATTGTGGGTGGAGCTATTCCTGGGCAGATGGTCCTGGGTTTTACTAGAAAGGCTGAGCAAGCCATGAGGAACAAGCCAGTAAGCAGCACCTTCCATGACCTCTGCATCAGCTCCTGCCTCCAGGTTTCTGCTCTGAGCTGTCCTGACTTCCTTCAGTGATGGACAGTGATACGGAAGTGGAAGCAGAATTAACCCTTTCCTCCAGGCTGTTTTAGTTCACGGTGTTCGTCACAGCAACAGAAGCTCTAACTGCTGTGGGATAATGCTTTTGTACAGTATAATTAGTTTAATAAAACGCTGATTGGCCAGTAGCCAGGCAGGAAGTATAAGTGGGGCGACCAGACTAAGAGAATTCTGGGAAGTGGAAAGGCAGAGAGTGAGTCACCAGCCAGAACCAGAGGAAGCAAGATGAGAATACCTTACTGAGAAAAGGTACCAAGCCATATGGCTAAACATAGAAAATAATTATGGGTTAAAGAGCAAATTAGTAATAAGCATGAACTAGTAGGCCAAACAGTTTATAATTAATATAAGTCTCTGTGTGTTTCTTTGGGACTGGAACAGACAGAAATTTTGGTCTACAAATGGCACCCAAATGTTTGGCAAGAATTTCCACATAAAGCCTGAGAAAGCTTAAAAGAAAAAGGATTCTAGACAGACAGACAAGAGCAGAGTCAAACGCAGCTTCTTGGTAACCGTCTACCCCTGGTTGACTGTTTGCTGGTGGCAAGCAGAGGCTCAGCTCCTTTAAGAAAGGCTTCCTGACTCAGTGTTAGCAGCAAAAACTGTATGACAACTCTTTAAGAGGCTCTGTCACCAAAGACTTAAAGGGTGTCTGTGAGCAGCCAGTGGCATGCTTTCTGGTGATGGTATGAACCTAGAAATTCCACAGAGTTGTAGCAATAAACATGGTTCCTGTTAATACTTCCGCCATGAAGATGGACTCTCAGGAAGCCAAGGAATGGGTGGAGCCAGCCACCAAAGCTGTTGCTTCAATCCTAGCCATGCTGCTTAGCAGATTAAAGACTCATGTGGTCAGAGAAGGATAGAGATACGCAGTAAAGGCAGGTTTAGACAGGAAAAAAAAACCCTAAAACATTTTACAGTGTGTTTAAGAATATATGTAGGCTTAGAAGAGAAAAGAAAAAGGATAGAGAAAGTCCTTTAAAAAAGAAATAGAGTAAGAAAAAAAAAAGCCACAAAAAGATTCCCGGAAATACAGAGTCTGGATACTGTATGTTATTTTGTTGTGTTTGCATTGTTTGACTGCTGAGGAAGGAGCAACAGCTGCCAAAAGACATTTGATTATAAACGTTGCTGGATTAATCCATTTTCAAAATATATTTTGAAAATGCCTTCAAAATTTAAGTCAAAAGATACGTTACTTTGGAGAAGAGGTTTTGCTTTTGTTTCCACAGCTAATGAAAGACTGTGGATTCATTCTGGGTTAAAAAAAAAATAATAAGGTTTGATCAAGGAAAATCTCCAATGGAAACTGAGGGCCCAGATGAGCCAACATTTCAGAGCACCTCTGTAGCAATTTCCTCTGAGTTTTATATCCAGAAAAGTCTCAGGACTGGTGGCTGAGATGATTCGGCCTCACAGATTACTCCAGTACAGACTTGACCATAAAACTAAATTTTCTTTGGGTCCCCATAAGATTATCAGCACCCCAATCAGCAGGAAGTAGCCTAGAGAACTACACCCACATTTCCCAAAAATGGATTATGGATGTTTGTCTTTGTTTAGCGTGTTAGTTACAGTTGTTATGGATAATGGTGAAGAAAAAAGCTAAACAAAGAAGATTAGATTCAGAGTTCTTGTTTTGAAAAGAAAAAAGAGGAAGTGCTATGGGACAATGATCTTGTACACTGTAAAAATTTGTCACTCGTATTAGTTTAATAAAACACTGATTGGCCAGTAGCCAGGCAGGAAGTATAGGTGGGACCAGACTAGGAGAATCTGGGAAGAGGAAAGGCAGAGACTGAGTCACCAGCCAGAACCAGAGAAAGCAAGACGAGAATGCCTTACTGAGAAAAGGTACCAAGCCACGTGGCTAAACATAGACAAGAATTGTGGGTGAATTTAAGTTGTAAGAGTTAGTTAATAATAAGCCTAAGCTAATAGGCCAAACAATTTATAATTAACATAAGTCTCTGTGTTTTTCTTTGGGACTGAATGACCGTGGGACCAGGAGGGACAGAAACTTTTGTCTACATCTAACCAGGGCAGACACGGCACCCTCTGTGTCAACTGGTGCCTGGGAGCCTCACCCATGTGTGTTCCTACCTGCCTCCATTCTGGTGCTGATCTGCCCAGGTTCCATACTGGCTGTCGGCTTCGTGAACAAGGGTGTCAGTATCCTTGGTTTCCGGTGCTCTCCTGGAGAAGCACTGCTTCAGCTGGTTCTGCAAAGACATGAGGAGGGATTCAGGTACAAGCCTACCACCCCACAGCACCCAGTTCCCTGCTACCCTCAGACGTGGCTGCCCATGTCAGGGCAAAGGAGACAGACCAATGCCCTATCTGCCAAGACATGACAGGAAGCAGCACTTCCGGGTTCAGAAGGGCATTCTGGCATGGAATGTGTCTTAGGGTCCAGTGTGGAATGCCCCCCTCCCTTGGTGCCTCTGTGTGAATGCTTTGTCCCCATTAGGAAGGCTGTGAAATCTTTAAGACATAAGGACTCATCAGCAGTAGGGGCACTGGAGGCAGCCTCAAGTGAGTCTGTCCTGCTTCCCACCTAAGCGCTCTGCTTTCAGATCCTCCATGATACGAACAAACAGTCTACCCCCACAGTCCAGGAAGCCTGAGATCTTTGCTCCACAGTGGGCTATGTGCTCTGGAATGGTGAGCAGAGAAAACCTCCCTGTTATCCAGTGGCAAGAGAAGTGATTAACACATAACCAGGTACAGGATCCTGCTGTGTGTCACCTGGCCCTGTCAGTGTCCCTGCCCAACACAGTGACAACCCATCTCCTCCCTCCTGAAAGCTCCAGCAACGCCAGGCAGGCGTGTTCCCACCTTCCAGGTTTACAGGACCACATTCCAGCATTGTTCAGCCCAGCACCCGCACGGCAGTGACCCTGAGTCTATAGCAAGTCACACTGCTGACTTGAGGCCACCTTATGGAGCTCAGTACAATCCTACTTCACAGCTGAGAAAGTGACATCCTGGACCGATGGTGTGACATACAGGTTGGAAGTAGGGGGACAGGTCATCACAGAGCTGGCTACCAGCCCAGTCTAGTGCCTGACATCCGGTGACTCATGAGTCACCACGACACCTGTGCTGCTGTCTTCCCCACTCGGGTGGTACATGCAAGGCCTTGTCTTGTACCATCACCATGGAAACCAGCCACTAATACCCTGGATCTCTCAAGAGTAACCAAAAGTGGTCTTGTGTGGGCTACTCGCTCACAGCGATCCAGATGAACTGTCACCCTGGCCTTTCGTGACACTCCCAGCTAGCATCTTTGGATGAGGACTCTGGAAGAGGGGGAGGAGAGGGAAGATCATCCTGGCATGGCTTCATTCCTCTTCAGACCCTTACAGCCTGGCAACGGAATACACAAGCACCAGGGAGAAACAGCCTGCCCAGGTGGTCTCAGTTCGGGCCACCTCCATTGCAAAGGAGTTATAATGCGGGTTTGGGGTGAGGGGGCTCAGTGGTAGAGTCTCTGTTAGGACTACATACATGCATTCACACACACACACACACACACACACACACACATTACACAAATGAAACACCATGACTGACTCTGGTCTGGGATGTTCTGTGGGTCAGTCCCTCCACATGGTCCTTGGTGGTCAGAGGACACCCCACTGTGTGGGACGCAGAAGGACGGTGACTTCTAAGCAGCTGGCTGTTTTTACACTCAGGAACAGCCACAGGGTGTGCATCCTCAGGCTGTCATTATCATCTCTGTGAGCACAGTGCGTCTGAGACAGGCTGATGTCTGTAGTAGCACAGGGGACTGACCACACACATGCTGTGCCATGGTGGATGGCTCCAGCTGGGACCATGTTTGCATTTTTATATCCAAGGTCATGGGCCATATTCAAGGGCCTGGAACCCTTGAATTCTCCCTGGGACTTAGGACTTGCTATGAGCAAATGTTACAGATCGGGCCTTCCCCAACTCCATCCCACCTTAATGCCATGGCCTTCTTGACAGTTCTCGTGGCTGCAAGGCCCTATGCCAGCCACTTCCCAGAGAACTTGTAACACTTAAGCTTTCTAGAAAATCTTACATTCAACGTTTGCTTGAAGGCAAGACCTCCCACTGAGTCTCGTCTCAGCTCTACCCAAGTTCACTGACCATGAGTGAGGCTGGGCAAGCAGAGGCCCTCTGAAGCAGCCTCCGGGGGGCACCGGGGCCAGAACACATCTCTGTCATGTTCTTCTGGTGCAGTTGGCACAATCTGTGGCCAAAGCATCCTAATGTAGACAGAGGGTGCCTCACCTGCCAAGAGCTTTCTTTTGAGACAGGAATGGTGACGTCTTGTTAAGTAAATGACATGACTGGCCGGTCGCTGTGGCCCTTTGCAAAAGTTTGAGTCAGACAGCTGCTGAGTCCTCTGGTGATAAGGGGGGAATATCAGGATGAAGGAGAAGGTAAACGAGACAGGAAGAGCCTGAAAGAGGGACAGGAGGCAGAAGGAACAGCTGCACCCTGAAGAAGCCCCTCCCTCGCTGCAGGAGCTCACAGAGGCTAAGCCAGAGGCTCCTTCCCTCTGCAGCACAGATCTTAACTCCCCTGCCCAGAGCCTCATGCTCCTTCCATCTGAAGACTCCCGGCTTCCAGTGACTGAATGCTGAGTCCTGCCTTCCCAGACTCTAGCTGAGAAAACAGGCCCTTCCTCTCCTTTCCCATCTCCCTTCTGCAGACCGCTGTGAGGCCTCCACCTCCCCTGCACTGTCATTTCCTCTCTCGAACGCCAAAAGAATGAATCCCCTCTTAAATGTTTTTATGTAAGAGAAAAAAAACCTGCAAAAGATAGCTTGTGGTCCTGGTGACATTGTTATGTGTGAAAACACACATAACAAACTTGGTGGGGTTGATTCATGCCTGTAATCCCAACACTTCAGGAACTGAAATAGGGTGGATTGCCATGAGTTCAGTGTTAGTCTGGGCTACATAGTGAGTTCTAGGCTAGTCAGAACTTCTTTGCAAGACCCTGTCTCAAGAATTTAAAAACAGCAAAAGTAGGCACTAAAAAGCATACACAAGCAATGGAAAAGAGGGCAGGAGAGCTGGGTCTAGGTCAGATGGTAGCAACACCCGAATCCCTGCAACAGTTCTGCCAATTCCAAATAAGAGGAATCAAATCCTAGACATCAGACCCAGGAGGTTCCTCAGAAGCCACTCTCTCTGCACTTTACCGCCAGACAAGGAAACTGAGGCACGGGAACTGAGCAGAATGTAGCCCTAAGTTTCCAAGATGGGTGAGAGGCAGAGCCTGGAAGACAGGGGCTCCATCTGTGCAATCCACAACTCTCTCCAGACCCCCAGACAATACCTGCTTGCTCTACCTTTCTCACAATGCTCCAGAAGGTTCTAATAAGGACACAGGATTTGGACCCCTCAGGAATCTGGGATTTAAAAGCCCACTGGCTTGGCCCAGCAACTCACTAGGCACCAGGACCACAGTGGGTGGGAGCTCCTCCCCAAGGCTTGTGCCTAGACCAAGCTGGCATACACCTCTAAGGTTTGTGCTCAAACAAGTTAGAACATATGTCTGCCTATTTAAAACCTGCAGGTTTAGCTGAATCAACAGGGTGAGTTCCAGAAGTTCATCTCGGGGAGATGAGCAAGGACACTTGCCAGGTTCCAGAACACAGCCACTCCCTGCAGGACTGGCCATCAGTGCAAAGCAGGAACAACAGCCTGAGCGCTGAAGAGGGTGGGGACCATGAAACATTACATAGGGAGGCCAGGCTGAGATGAAAACGACACTCACACAGAATGTCTGCCACCACAGAAAGATGTCTTCAACACTAGGTAACACAAACTCAGAATTAAAAAGGTCTCAGCAACATGTGCCAGGAAAGTGGTTTTGTCTAAACAAACAAGTACACATGAGTGTAAGCAAAGAAAACATCTAGAAGGTTCCATGGCAAACTGGCTGACGGTGCACTAAGAGACACTCCGTACTGACTGTGTCTTTGCTTAGCATGCCTTCTAGATAAATCCTGAGATGAAACTGAATAAAGCAGACCTTTCTCCTTCACACTGACCTGCTAATGAACTGTCAAACTTCTACAAAGAAACAGATGGCACATTTTGGGGGTCTCTGGGCTAATGGTTACTCAACCACTATTAAGATGGCAGTGAAGGCTAGTGTGACATTCAGTACTGACTGTCAGCTTGGCAGGAACTAGGATCTGGACATGTCCTTGAGGGGACCCCACCCCTACATGATGGCAGCATGAACAAAAAGGAGGTGAGCTGAGTGCCAGCATCCATCCGTGTCTCCCTACTTCCAGACTGTGCGTGCCAACTGACCTCATCTTCCCACTGCCACGACGGACTCCAGATGCTTCTGTTGGGTGTTATGCCACGAGAACGGAATAGTAACTAATACACCTGGAAAGTAAGTGGTGTGTGCCATAAAACAGGAGTTTGGCAAGACTGCCTGTGCCCTCAGGCAGTGTTTTGCTCACTCCAGATCCATAGCCCAACCCTTGGGAAAATGCCAGGCCTGTAGCAGCTGTTGAATAAATATGCTGGGAATACATGTCTCCACAAATGCGCGCGCGCGTTGCGTGCGTGCATGCGTGCGTGTGTGTGTGTGTGTGTGTGTGTGTGTGTATGAAAGTCGATACTGTGAGGAGGAACAGGGAATACACCATGCCTGCCTGCATGTATTTTGGAGTGTCTGACACATCTCCTAAGAAAGAGCCCTAAGCCAAACGGCCACCAGCTGACAGTGCAGCTCCAAAGAATCTGAGAAGCCTGCCCCTCACCCCCAGCCAGTCTACACCCCAGCTGTGTAGGGAGCTGTGCCATCATAGACCCAAGTGGCACGGGGACATCTACTCTGTCTCAGAACTCTAAAACAAGGTCCCCTCCCATGCTCAGGTTAGACCTTGGGACACAAAGGTTTTTTACTTTATTCTTCATCCAATGAGCCTATGATGCAAGACCCTGTGTGGCCCCATTTCACAGGGAAGGAGACTGAGACCCTGAGAAGGGATTTCATGACCTCCAGATCACCCACATGTCTAGAAAGTGGCAGGGCTGGACCATGATCCTGGGATTGGTGGATGCCCAGGTGCTCACATTCCTGACTGTTTTGGCTCTGAGGCGCTGCTGGAACTCAGTAACCACTTCTCAGATGAGTGAGGGCCAAGCAAGGCGAGAGTGATGAGCACTCCCTCTCCATGGGACAAGCTTTTCCAGAGTGGCAGGCTCACGCCAGGCAGCTGGTCTACAGGAGGAGGGTTTGGTTTCAGGGTCGAGTGTGCAAACCAGGCTTTTGGGAAGGCTATAAAGGAAGGCGGCAGCTGGGCTGGGAGGCTGGGACTCCCTGAGAACCCATGGGGCCTATGCTCTGTATCAGATAAGAGTATAAAAGCTCTCTCAACTTAACACTGGAGCTACATCCTGAGAAGCACAGCTTAAGAAAATATCTGGAGTAGAAAAGGCCATGAATATATCCCAGCCATTGTATGTCCAGCCTAGCCTGGCCCAAGCTGACAAGGGAAAGCCCACAGAAGCCCATGAGCAGCGGGAGGGAGAGGGAGCCATGCCCCCTATTCTGCCTCCTGTGCTGGTGATAGAAAGCCAAGCTTGGGGAGGAGTAGTTACACAAAAGCCTGAGACTATACTGTCTCCACTCAGGTGGAATACACTCCCCCATTCCTCCTCTCCCTCCTCCCCAGTGTCTCCTCACCACCCCATTCCTCCTCTCCCTCCTCCCCAGTGCCTCCTCACCACCCCCATTCCTCCTCTCCTTCCTCCCCAGTACCTCCTCATCCCCACACCCAGAGATTCTTAAGACAGCAAATGAGCCAAACTTGACCTCCTTTTTCAAACATCGTATGTCAACTCTCTCCTGATTTATTCTGGGCAAGGGACAACTAGTCAGGCAACAACATTGCAGCCAGAACAGGCAGAAGTGTGAACCTATCAGAAAGCAGTAAGCTGGGTGTGACACCACAGCCTCAGGATCAACCCCCAGTCCTCCAAGCAAGAGTAATGTCTCCCTGGCCATAACATGACCACCGGTTCAGCCATGACTTGTGGGGACGCTCACATTATAAGTTTACCATGTGCCTCTATTCCCAGTGCCCTTAATTCACAAAACTGATCTGCACAAACATAGACGCCTGCCTGCACACAGAAAGACACAAATTGGAGCACCCCAAACACATTCACACACACACACACACTTACAAAGCCCACACATTATACACACATACAACAAATATATACTCGAATGAAGACACACGCACAAGTACAGACTACAAATTGTGGGCACACATGTATATGCACACACAAGAGGTCACAAATGCCATCACGGACCTAACTCACACATACTAATAGAGATAACTGTGCACACACAAATATGCACAAGTTCATGGCAATCCCAGCAAATCACTGAGACTGACAGGAGATACTACCCCATGGCTATTCTGTAAGTGTGCCTGAGTTCCAGTACCCAGACGGCAGGAGAAAACCTGTGCTCTGGCCTTTATATCTGCACCGCAGCACACACAGATACAAAAGAGAAAACTACCAAAGGAACTAGTATGGGAAGATGACAAGGACATGGCAGGGTTGGTAGGGGGGAGTCTAAATGAGCAAGGGCAGAAAGGGGGGTCCCAGATCCCCTGGCCCTCAGGAAAGGGAGACTACACACAGACGCCTAGAGTCACAGGACAAAGGACTTGGAGCAGGGTATGTGACAAGACGCAGACCTTGAAGATGTTCAGCTGTGGGCAAGTGTGTGACTGGGCAGGCAGGGCAAGGCTGGCATGGGTGCTTCACCTACCAGGGCACTCACTACCGTGGGCTGCGATGGGCAGTGGGCAGCTGGGTCCAGGAGGTGGGCTGAGCACCCTTTCCCAGGATGCTCTCTGCTGATGAGCAGGAGATCAGAGCAGTGGGACCCAGCTGCATGGCCACCTTTCCTCCTGCATCCGGGCCCCGGGCTGATTCATAGACCTGATCAGACCCCACAGGGGGACCCACCCTGATCTCTTCCCAGCGCCACTGGTTCTCCAGAGGCTGTGGGAAATACCCAGCAGATACTCTCATGGATCTCAAGTTGGGATGGCCTGCCTCTGTGTGCTTGTCACATGGCTGGTAGGTCATGCCTGGTCAGGACAGTTCAGCAGCCCACAGGGGGCCTTGGCCACAGTACACAGGGATGAGACTCCCTACTCCCTACCTGTCAGCATGTATACATGTATGTGTCAGTACATACATGTGAACATGCATATAAGTCCATGTGTGCTTGCATAAGTTTAAATGAGCACATGGTATACAGATAGTTGTATATATAGGAGTTTGTGCACGTGTGTATATGTTTCATTGTGTACACTACTGAGTGTACAAATGGCTATACATACATGTGCATGGGCCTATGTGCATGTGTATGTATGCACTGTGTCTCTTTGCATGTCTGCATATGAGGGTACATGTGTGTATTCACATGTGCTCTCACTGAGGTGTCAGCTGACACTGCAGGTCACCTCACATAGGTCACATCAGTCACCTCACTCAAGTGCCCTCAGCCACATGCAGCCCTGAAACTATACAGTGTCTTTGCAGTGTTACAGATGACCCGTGGTGTCCCCTGCAGTGTTATGGATGACCCGTGGTGTTCACTGCAGTGTTGTAGATGACCCGTGGTGTTCACTGCAGTGTTGTAAATGACCAGTGGTGTCGCCTGCAGTGTTATAGGTGACCAGTGGTGTCCCCTGCAGTGTTATAGGTGACCCATGGTGTCCCCTGCAGTGTTATAGGTGACCCATGGTGTCCCCTGCAGTGTTACAGATGATAGTGGTGTCCCCTGCAGTGATGTACATGACAGTGGTGTCCCCTGCAGTGTTATAGATGACCAGTGGTATTCACTACAGTGTTATGGATGACCTGTGGTGTCCCCTGCAGTGTTATGGATGACCGTGGTGTCCCCTGCAGTGTTAGACAGAAAAGCTGGGACAGCCTAAGTGTCCAAAAGTCAGCAGGTCTGGCTGGATGATGAGCTGTAACATCCAAGTGGATCTCATGCAGAAGGCCGATGCTCACGGGCCTAGTGGCCAGTCACAGCAGAGGCTCATGTGTTCAGGCTCCAAATCTCCACACTGAGTAGTCACTGATCTGGCTGTCTATAAGGGTGGTATATCTTCTCCAGGTGTGGAACCCAGGCCTGACCAGAACAGAATCCAGAGCTAGAGACGGGCAGACCAAGTAACAAGTCTGTGGAGGGTGGAGGGTGGAGGGCCTGGGCATAGCCTAACCTCTCTATTCTGCAACCAATTAGCAACTGCCCCTTGAGTTCCAGAGAAGGCAGGAAGGAGCCTCCAGGGTCTGACTTTTGGGGCAACAGGAGGAAGTGCAGAGAGGGAAAACAAGGAGTGGGAAGCAGCACCCACCGGCCCCTTCCATAGCATCTCTCTGCTTTCTGGGACCTGCAGGAGTACGGAGGTAAAGGACATGCCTGTGAGAGCCTTGCAGGTGGGCACTGATGCACAGGTTCCTTGGGGAATAGCCGATCCAGATCTCGGTCCTAGCTCCCTGGATCCAGAAGCTGTGTGACCTTGGGCCAGTGACTTCACCTCTCAGAACCTCAAATGGCTGGCAGTGTAGGGCTAGTGAGTCATAGGAATATGCAGCACTATGACAGACACGCTCAGGAAATGCTTAGAAGTGACTGTGATCTTCAGTTCAGTGGGCCAGTGGAACTGCCTCCCAAGCCTAAGCGGCAGGAAGCTTTAAGAAACTGGGTTGCTCCAGGATTCCTGGTAGGGATCGCGGGAGGTGGAGCTGCAGTGAGGTGGGAGGAGTTTATAGGAACTGTCTGGCAGCAGTGACAGAAGCAGCTTCCAGAAAACAAACCCCCAGCAGCTCACAGAGCAGGCAGCACCCCAGGTGACAGGACCCTCCCAGACTCCCACTCACAGGCAGCTGGCGGTCCAGGCTGACAACCATTCCACGCCAGCTGGCCCCAGGACTCACTTAGGTCTGGCTCTGGCTGATCTTCCCCATAGCCATCAAGGTGAGAAGCCGCACAGTTCCCCAGCTCTGCATTTAGAATCCAGGAGCAGGGGTTGTGTTCCTGCCCTCTACCCTCCTCCCAGCCGCTCCAGCCCACAGTCCCTTCACACGCTAGCAAACTCCCACTTCCAAGCAAACCACAGCACCTACTCTGTGCAAATAAACACGGGAGTTAAGCTATGCATACAGGGACAGAAAATGCTCCAGCAGACTCTCAGTGGGCAGAAGGCCAGAGTCACTCCCCTCCTGGGATCTCTCACAGTCCACTATACTTGGTTCTCATTTCTAAACACCAGCTGGTCGCCCACTGTCCCACATATAAGACCCTCTGCTGGCCTGTCTCCTCAATGGGACACGAGTAAAAATCATATTTGAGGGGGCTGGAGAGACGGCTTGGTGGTTAAGAACACTGATTGCTCTTGCAGAGGACCTGGGTTCGATTCCCAGCACCCACATGGCAGCTCACAACTGTCTGTAACTCCAAGATCTGACATTTTCTTTTTCTTTTTTTTTTTTTTTTGGTTTTTCGAGACAGGGTTTCTCTGTGGTTTTGGAGCCTGTCCTGGAACTAGCTCTTGTAGACCAGGCTGGTCTCGAACTCACAGAGATCCACCTGCCTCTGCCTCCCGAGTGCTGGGATTAAAGGCGTGCGCCACCACCGCCCGGCTTGACATTTTCACATAGACTCATATGCAAGCCAAACACCAATGCACATAAAATAAAAATAAATAAATTATTTTAAAAAATAAAGTTTGAAGCTTCAAATTTTCTGTTCTAGACAGGGGTGGGGATACATTCTCCAGTGCTGTCCTCATTCCTAGAACAGTGACTACTGAGACACCAGGACAGGAGAGTTAGAGGGTAACCAAGGCGGTCTCCACACTCTCTCTAGAGCTCCCAGGTGACAGAAGTAGCAAGCTCAGACTTGGGAAGACTGAAGTTCAAATGGTTCCTTATAAAGAGGCCAGGTTTCTGTCTGGCCTTGCCAAAAAAAAAAAAAACCATGGTAGGCAGTGGAGCTCAGAGTTGCCTAGCAGCAGGCAGGAGGCCCTGAGTTCCAACACACACACACACACACACACACACACACACACACACACACACGTTGGGTGATTACGATTTGAGCAGCTTGTAGCCTTGCAGTAGCAGTTGAACACCAGCTGAGGCTCTACTACCCACTGGCCACGCAGCTTGGAGCCCTTGGCTTCATGTTCTGAACCTAAACATAGCAGCAACTACTAAAATTGTTATACATTTTATTTATTATTACTATTTTCCACATGCTGCCCACAAAAGACATTCCAGCCAGCCGGACACAAGCTGGGCAAGGACTCACATGTGTCACTAGGCTCTGCATTCAGGAGCAAACACAGCATCCTCTGCAGGGGACACAGTACTGCTCTCCACCCTGGGTTTCCAAGGGCCCTGAAGCCACCCAGGACTTTGTTTTAGGGGTAGGGATGTGGCCTCTGCGGGTCACGGGGTTCCTGGTGCTTCCAAGGGACACTGGAGGCTGCCTTTCATCTCCTTTCGGGGGGGAAGCACAGCCTGGGGTCGCCAGGGCTCACCTTTCCCCGTCACAAATGTCCCTGGGTACTGCTGTTGTGGGTTGGGTCATGTGTTGTGGGTGGGTCACGGTCACTGACCCATCCAGGGAAGGCCTGGCCCACAGGAATGGACGTGGTCCAATCTAGGCCTCTGCTTTCCCTACCCTCAGTCTCCAGCACAGGGCTGGTTCTGAGGAGCTGTTTTTAACTCCACCCCCCAGAGACAAGCTGGTGGCATTTAAGTCTTCCTCAAGCTCCCTATTTATAGAATGTGGCAGGCAGTGGGGCACTGCTTCCATTGATAATTAGGGAATCCACATTGGGCCCCAGCCTCAGGGGTCTGTGCCTGTCAGGTGGCTCCAGAGACCCGGGATCCCTAACGGGAAGGACTCGACCCAGCTGCACCCGCACAAGGAATGTCAAAGCTGGGCTGAGAGTGATACAGGTTTCAAAAAGGGGGCTCTCCCCTGAATTTGGGGGTCTGGCCTCCTATGGTGGCACAGCCCGACTCTGCTTGCATTTTACAGGCCACAGATACTGTTGGGTCATAGGTCATACCCACACAGGGCTCTGGCAGATTTGGCTAATTAGTGAAGCCTGTGGTGGGGAGATGCAGGGGAGAGAGGTTCTGAACCACCTTGGGGGCAGGAGTGGGACAACACACAACACACTTGTCTTTATCAACCTGACACAAACTAGCGTCACCAGGGAAGAGGGGACCTTAACTGAGAAGCCGCCTCCATGAGACTGTCATAGACAAACCTGGAGGGCATAGTCTTGATTAATGACAGAAGTAGGAGGCCCAGCCCATTGTGGGTGGTGCCATCCCTGGGCTGCTGGTCCTGGTTTCCGCAAGAAAGCAGGCTGAGCAAGCCATGGTATAATAAGGAGGAACCTTGTTGGTTCCTGGCCGTTTAGACCTGAAATGATCACACAGAAACTGTATTAATTAAATCACTGCTTGGCCCATTTGCTCTAGCTTTTTATTGGCTAACTCTCAGATCTTAATTTAACCCATTTCTATTCATCTGTGTATTGCCACATGGCTATGGCTTACCAGATAAAGTTCTGGGCTACATGGCTTCTCTCTGACTCTGCCCTTCTTTCTCCCAGCATTCAGTTTAGTTTTCCCCGCCTAGCTCTTTTTGCCCTGCTCTGCTATGGGTTCAGAGTACTCCTTTATTAACCAATGGTATTCACAGCATACAGAGGGCAACCCCACATCACCATGAGGAGCAAGTCAGTAAGCAGCTCCCCTCCATGGCCTCTGCAACATCTCCTGCCTTCAGAGGTTCCTATCCTGACTTTCTTCAGAGATAAACAGTGATATGGAAGTACAAGCCAAATAAACCCTTTCCTCCCCAGATGCTTTTGGCTACAGCATATCTACACAGCAACAGAAAGCAAACCAGACAAGGTTTGAACCCTAGACACCTGCCTGCCAGTAGACCCCACATGAGTCAATTGGCGTCCTCGAGCCTCACTTTACTCCTCTGCAAAATGGGGCTAGTAATAGGTCTGACTTCCTGTTGGGAAGACCAAGAAACATCTACTTCATGTGTGGGACTCTGTGCCTCTTGGGGGAGGGAGGGCAGGAGAGAAGTAGGGAGGAGGGGGGGGAAGAAGAGAATTTCTCAACACTCTCTGTAATATAAGTACTGCTACACGCCACAGTGTAAATAGGAATCCAAGATTCAGACAGGTTAATTCACTTGCCCAAGGCCATAGAGCTCACAAGCAGCAGAACTGCAGTAAACTCCAAAATGCCCTGCTGTTGAGACTCAAGAGTGGACATTGTGGGGACATGGCCTGCCTGTGCTGGGACAGGACAGTCACGGCAGATGATGGTGTCTGGACCCAGGCAGCACCTAGAAGAGGAGGGCTGGAAGCGGGTAAATGGACCCCAGCATCTCCCAGGGCACTGGCCACTTGAGGTCATTTCATGCAGGGTGGAGCAGGATACGCAGGGGGAAGCTTCTCACAGTGCCCTGTTGGCTCCCTTCAAAGTGGACATTCCCATGATGGACAGGCCTCTCTTCCAACCAAAGGCAGCTCAAACCCCAAGTCTTTCTCCTGCCAGCAGAACTGATGACCCACAGGGCTCCTATCTACCCATCTAACCCTTTACACCATTTAGGTGTCTACCAGATGTGCATCTGGACCTGGGTCTGGACCAGGAAAGCAAGAGAAGATGAAGATGGGCCTCAGCACAGGACACAGGCAGCCTCCTTCCCACCATCACTACAGACTCCACAGACTGCATGACACCCCGCATGATTACACTGTATTTGTCCAGCCAGGACAGTCAACACTCCCAGGGCAGCACAAACCATACTCAGCTCATTGTTTATTCAAAAAGGAAAAGAAAAGAAAAAGAAAGGAAGGAAGGAAGGAAGGAATGAAGGAAGGAAGGAAGGAAGGAGGGAAGGAAGGAAGGAAAGAAGGAAGGAAGGGGAGAGAGAGAGAGAGAGAGAGAGAGAGAGAGAGAGAGAGAGAGAGAGAGAACGAACATGAAATCAGGAGGAAGACATGGTAGGGGTGTCCTGGGGAAGGAGTGGAGAATTTGGGGTACATTCAAGATAAAGTGTATAAAACTGTCAAAGAGTAAATAAAAGACGTTCTGGAAAAACAGCTGTGACAGACCTCCCTGCCTGTGTCTGAAGGGTGTTCTAGATTTCATATCCACTGTCCCCCTGTAGGGTGACACTCTGCTCACCTCAGATCTAATGGACCCAAAAGACACTTCAAAGACAGACCTTCAGGAAGCTGATCCAGGCACAGGGAAGGTGCCGAGCACCCACGATATACGCTGCCTGCTTGCCCTCCTGAGTGCCCGACTGCTAATGTAACCCAGGGGTAAAATATTCTCATAAATCAGAACACCCGCCACTGAGGACTTCCTGTTGCTAGGCAACCAGGAGCTACTGCAGTGCGTATGCCCCTCCTCGGGGTTTTCGTGTGGGTGGTGTGCCACGGTGGTGCAGCTGAGGAGGGTCTAGCCCAGTGCTTGGTCTCCAAAAGCTGCCTACCATGCACCCACTACGCCTTCCCCACCCCACTATTCTTAGATAAGAAGAGAACATGAGTCTCACCCGGGGCCAGAGCTGTGCAGAGCGGAGCTGTGGTCTGGGTCATGCCCAGACATAAGCACAGGCGTGGCAGGATTGCCTCAGAACCTGCATCTAAATGAGAGCCCTGGGCCACACGCATGGGAAAATGAAAACCCAGTTTTACACACTGTCTCTTTAAATAACTACCATCTCCAGATGGCTCCAGAGAGACTGGGGCAGCTATAAAGGAGGCACCCCAAAAATCTCAAGAGTCAAATTTAGTTTTAAGGTTGGTTATTTTTTTCCCTTACAATACCGAGGATAGAACCCAAGGCCTATAACATACTGGGGAGAGTGCGCTCCCCACGGAGTCACACCCAGCTCGAGTTACTGTAAAATATGAATCTAGACCTAGCCACAAAGCAGTTTAAAAAGAAAAGACTTCATCTTTCCCAGGCTGGCCTGGAACTATCTATGTAGCCCAGAATGGCCCAGAACTACTGACCTGCAGGTGCTGGGATTGCAGATGCACACAGCAGGCCGGGCTCCCACCCCACCTAGAAGAACCCTGAGTTTCCATTTACGACTGTCAGAAACCACCAAGATACAGGGATAGTTTACTCCTGGAGCCCTGGACACCCTAGGAAAGGCTTGAAGGAGAAGGCCACAATTCTAACTTCCAACACAGCCATGTCCTCACCAGGAGACACTCCATAATAACTCAGGGCAATGCGGTGAAGCAACATGGAGCACAGGCGTGAATTCCCACAGTGCTATCTGCTCAGCCTCCCATGGCTGCCAATACTCACAGATTAAACCCCCAGCCATCATCCGGTCCTACTAAGACTTGTCCACTTCTCCCAATTACCTGTCTCATACACCAACCCATGACTGTGTATGGTGAATCCCGCTATGTCCCTACAATCACACCGTGTGATGCAGGGTGTGACTCAACCTTGTCGTCTTGCATTGCAGTGTCCTTGCTGGGTCAATAAGTACACAGCCTTCTGAGACAGACACATGGGCAGGGGCATCAAAGGAGGTCCTGGGCTACCCTCCATGTTTCTTCCAGGGCAGCTGAACTTTACCCATGGGGAAGACCCTGTGCATGGGAAGGCAGCCACATGACAACCCAGATAAACTGTGACTGGATTCTTACCCAGACACTTTGAAACAACTGTGGGTCATGTTGGAAGGCACGGAGGACATGGGAATGTACCACACACAGTGGCTCTGTCTGGCATTCTGATGGCCCCAGCTCTTCTCATTCACCAACCCCTGGCCATAAGCACAGCCCCCACAGCATGGTCTCACTAGCAGTCCCCATGCTGAAATGTTCTTCCTCCCCTCAGATGACTCCACCGCTCCATCCCCACAGAGCTTTCCAGGCCCTCTGTTGGCCACATTTTTGCCTTCTCTTTCTCCTGATGTCTATAAACTCCCCTCCCAGCCCCAGGAAGAAGGTACAGCACCTTGCCAAGGCATTTGTTCGCAGAGACGATCCTGCTATCTGCTCTCGCCTATACACCCTGGATACAGACATGGGTAAAGCTGCTCCTGCAGAGGACAAGGCTCGGGGAGCCTGTGCAGTGTACTCAGGGCCACACTGCGAGCAGGAGGTAGAGTCAGCGCTCAAGGCCAAGCCTGTCTCTGGTTGGAGGTTCGTCCTCCATCTCCATCATACATGCCCTTCCACTTCCTAGAGTCTCCCCTGAGCAATCAGAGCTCCTCCAGAATGGCCAAGACTCCATCTTTCCCTAGGCCCTTCCAGGGCCAGCCAGAGAGGGGCCTTGACACACCACCCTGAGATCTCTGAACCCTCCCGGTGTCATCAGGAAGCAGAAGTGTGTGGATTCTATCTCAGAGGCAAGTGACAAGCCACACAGAATGCTTGGTAGACACGCGTCAAGAGAGCTTGAGGGCCGGATTAGGAGCCGACACAGGTGAATGCTGAGAGTGGACAGGGGTGGAAGGAAAGACATGAGGGGGTGGGCCCAGGCCTGAGCACCCTCACTGATGTCTGGATTTCTCTGTTACAGAGTGATCATCTCACCTCTGAGAAATGAAGGAAGACACAGAGCTCAGGGGCTGACAAGCCAGGGAGAACAGGGTAGACCTCAACCACAAGCTGGTCCTGCCATGAGGATGCAAGGTTGAACCTCCTCTGAGTGATCCTAACAAGCATCTCACTGGGACCATTGCCCTGGGTGAGGTCATGTGACTTGCCCTAGCCAGTGAAACTCAAGTGGGGGTGATGCCCCTTATTTCCAGGAAGAAACTGTCCCAGTATATTTCTGTATATTTCTGTCAATCATGTGGCTGTGAATTTCTCCAGGCAAACTGTTCTCTCAACTGTGACACAAGACACAGTCACAACCACTGTCCATGCACAGGGTACCCAAGAAGCTTGTTTCTGTTTTGAGCCGCTAAAGCTTGGGGGATGTTTGTCACTGTGCCACAGACCAGTCTTAACTGACAAGTACAAAGCAGAGTTTGAGGCAAGGACTTAGAAAACAAGTCAGTATGGACCAAGCCATCCACTGGCACACGTAAGGCCAGGAGCTTCTCGGGGAAACAGGGCTGGGTTTTAGACCCAGCTGTGGTAGCTGGGGCGTTTTAGCTCGGCAGCCTTAGGTAGAAGTCACTCAGCCTCTCCCACGTATATTATGCACTGTTAGAAACTGGAGAGGTCCTTGTAGGAGTATAAGTGTCCCAGGAAGTAGCAGGCAGAATTTCCCTTGCTGTGAACAGCCCTCACTTGAGACAGACAATAGGGTTAATACCTGTCACAGAGCAGAAAGAAAACAGAAACAGAAAAACTGACCAGCTGGACTGGCTCCATGTCATGGCTCATGACTCACAGGTGCCTTAGTGGATGTCCCTGTCCATTTATCTGTCCCCCTACTTCTGTGATTCAGTTACTGGGTATGGTCACATCCTCAGAAACACAGGCCGGGAAAGGCAGCAATGGGGCGTGACTCTATGGCCCATTATCAAAGTTCCAGTCATCTCCCAGTGTTGGCACACAAATGAGGGCAGGGACCAGGGGTATAAACAGGGCAGTGGAGGCAGAAGCTAAAACTTGGTTTTCTCTGGCCTCACAGAGGGCTTCTGCCAGACCCACGGAGATAAGCCAGGCTCACCCCAGACTCACTTATCTCTTCTACTCTGTGGGTGGGGATGGGATCAGAAATGCCAAACTTGGCTTGGAAGGGTAGATGTGGGGACTCAGAGCCAGTCAGACCCCAGTCCACTGCCATGTGGTCTGGGTGATCCATGCCATGGCTCTGGGCCTTGATATCTACCTGGGAGGGACTGCATGAGAAAGTGTGAAAGGCAGCATGAAAAGCCATAGCACAGGGCAGACACACCAGCGACTCACGGTCCCTCCCCATCGCGTGGCTGCTGTGCTCTGAGCACAGGATGACCATAGAGCCCACAGCTCTGGGATGGCTCTGTGGTTTGGCTATGAGTTCCACCAAGACTCTGCAGTCTGCCAGCTGTGTGACCTTGGGCAGGCCACTTGGCCCCTCTGAGCCTGTCCAGTGGTGTGTTAACAGGTAGAATTAAAGACCACCAGAGCACCGTGCAGTGCTGGGCACACGGTAGACGATCAATACGTAGCAGCCACCATCATCTTGGCTGTGCTGTGGCCACTGTCTGACTCTCCTTGGGAAACTCGGAGGGCAAAGCGAAAAGGATGCTGCCTGGGCAGGAAATGCTCTCTCTGTCCTCTTCCGGCATCGACACCTGTCAGACAGCCGCTGCCACTTCCACAACATCTAAAAGGTCTTATTTCCCCAATTAAGAGGCGCTAATTAGTCACACGTCTGGCATTGATACTTTAGCCTGGAGAGTGGGAAGGAAATCTGAACAGTGTGAAGACAGCAGGAAAAACAGGCGGCAGCCGCTGCTACTGGAGCCGCCCACAGTCATCCCCGCAGCGGAAGGCACCGGACGCAGAGGCTGCACCCTTCAGAGCCACTGCAGTCAGGCCCAGTCCCCACGGAGTAGTCCAAGACCCTCCTGCGGCTGCTGCACCACTGGGATCTTCACAAGCAAACGCCGCCGTGTGTAGTCAGGGTGTGGCGACGGATGCTCCCCAGGGCTGGGGTGGCACCTATCAGGTGGGGCAGGCTAGCCAGGAGCATAAGGTGGTTGGTGAATGATGGCCCAGTATGCCAGGGTCACCCTGGCTTTGGATCTCTCTGTGTCTGACCCAGGAAGAGACTGAGGCAGGAGGCTGGGGATGTAGCTCAGCTGGTAGACTGAGGCAGGAGGCTGGGGGTATAACTCAGCTGGTAGACTGCTTTGCTCAATACACTCAAAGCCCTGAGCTCAAATGTAAGCCACATAAACCGAATGTGGTGCACAGAGCATGCCTGACTCCCCAGTGCCACAGAGGTGAAAGCAGGTGTGGAGTCCAAGGTCACCCTCCTCAGAATAATGAGTTCAGGCCCAGAGTGAGAGTCTGAGAGTCTAAGATAGGGGAGAGGGAAGGGATGGAGAGAGAGGGCAGGAATGTGAGCTAGGATATACACCCTCACCCACCACACTGCCTGGCTGCCTCCCCTCTCTGAGCCCGGGACCCCCAAGGCCCCTCACTCCCAGGGTCTCTGTGCGGGGGGGGTGGGGGACAGAACAGACCTTCAAGTGTCTTGGACTGTCACAGCACAGACAGTGAACTGCTGGCTCTAGGGTCCCTGGGCATGATTCTGCTTTAACAAACTAATAATACTAAGGACAAAACTGCCAACCTTGAGAAACAACAAAGGGACTGACCTTGGGCAGTGCTGTGGCTACAGAGCATCCCCGTCTGCTTCTTGCCTCTCTCTCAGCACGGGGAGATAGGTCCCACCCTCACCGCTCTCCCTATACAGACCTTTGGCCTCTAAGTGTGGTAAACGCATCTGACTGCGGCCCTACGGCAGTCTCACTAATAAAACTCTATGGTTTGCTCGATTCAGAAACCCTCCACTCACTTCTGACTTAGGCCACCTGGGCCCAGGCACAAGCCTCACAGTTCAGCTATCCCAAATAGGGGGCTTGGGGTCTAAAAAAGAGGTCGTGTGACTCTGGCTGAGTCACCTCACTCTTTGGGCCTCAGCTTGCCCAGAGAGATGGCGGAAGTTTTCTCTTCTGTAATCCTGGGGCCCTTTCGGGCCTGCCCACCTTGTCTGTTCTGAGAATGCATGAAACACACAACTGCACAGATATTTCCCTCTGCCTAGTGAAAGCAGGGAAAGGCTTGTGTAAGGTTTACTTCATACAGCTTGCAGAACAGGCTTTCGATAGACTCCAGCGAGCTAGCTAAGAATGGGAAAGGTAGCAGGAGCATCTCCTACAGTGTTACACAGGACAGCCTGCACAGCCAGATGCATTGAGACATGTCTTTCTTAAATGACCCAGGCTGGCCCCACACTTGGAATCCTCCTACAACAGCATCCCAGGTGCTGAGAGCACAGGTGAGTGCCACTACACTCTGGGTCAATGCAGATTACCAAATCCTGCATCTTGGATGAATGTGTCTAACCACATTAGCAACCTTGAAAAAGGACACCTCACCGTGATGTCGGCACTCACTGCCACTGCCGTAGGACATGCCCACTCAAGTCAGTGAACACAACTACAGCAGCTTCCTCCGCTAAGGTCTCAGGAGCATAGAAAGCTTCAGGCAGTCTCCAGAGGGAGCCGGTACAGAGCTGTACAATTGAAGGCTCTGAGATGTCCTGCGTTAAAATGAAGGCTTAAACAAGCAGTTCTTTAAAGGCCTTTCTCTGCTATTCTTTTTGGATGGATAGCTTTCCACAGACCAAGGGCTCCTGCAAAGACTTATGGGAAAGTTCCAGATGAGAAAAATGAAGGGGGCTAACTGTAATAGCAATGCTCAATTGAGACACTCAGTATGGGAGGGGTCCCTTCCTATCCCTGATACCCTGAGGGAAAACTGGAAAAGACTCTTAGACTCTCAGTCCCCCTAGGAGATCCCTTCACACCCATCTCCTGTGTTTCCCTGACAACCTTCAGAGGCATCTCGTGGATGAGGAGGTGAAGGACAGGATTTGCCCACAGGGTGTCAGGCTGCCTATGTGGGACTTGATCCTGAATCAGTCTTTACACTGGAGTGCATTCAGCCTGTGATGCCACCCTAGGGGGTTCAGGATGTACCAAGAGCCAGCACCTTGTACAGCAGCAGCCACTGCCCCAGTCTCAGACCAGCCTGGGCAGCTGGAATAGCCACCATGTGCCTAACAGTGCCAGGGATCCCTGGATCACCATCGGTGACTTGCAAATGGAGACAGCAGAGCATGCCCTGAGCCCTCGCGCCTGTGTCTTGTGGAGTTACATGGATTAAAGGCAGTGGGATGCAGGCAGGAGCTAGTACGTGTTTCCTTTGCAAAGTAAAGACAACCGTCTTCCTCCCCACCATCACTATACTGCCATAGTAACAGTGTTGGGGGGTACTAAACAGCTTTCCAGACACCTAGGATCATCACCTTTAGGGCACCCCTATGTGATCCTGCCACCCCTCTCTTCAATGAGGAAGAGGAGGCAAAGAGGGCCAAATCAACCTGCTGAAGTCGCAGAGCTGCAACTCAAACCTGCACCTACGTTCACAGATGTGAGGTGAGGGTGTCAAGTTGATCCTCAGATTTAAAGGAGAAGGTACTGTCCCCACTCCCCAGACTTTCCCAAGGATAAGCAAAGCAGGACCTCGGGTCATTGAGAGGAAGGTCCCACCACACCCCTTGCTGACTGCTTTCCTGAGGTGACATCAGCTCTGGCTGGTGTGAAGGGTTCTTCACCTGCCTGGCTGCAGAGTCAGCCAGTCAGAGGGCTGGATGGTGACTTCATCGACTGTCTCTTGGGTATGAATAGCCTGGAGCCAGCTGCCCAGCCCCAGAGAAAGAAAACCTGACACCAAGCTGGAAGCAGTAGGGACCTACTGGGCCCAGGACGGTGGGCACCACCTCAAACCTGGGTTTTCTTTATGCCTGACTGGGCGAAGTGGTGTCTCAAAGTAGTTTTAATTTGAATTTCCTTGATGATTAGGGATACTGAAAAATAGTTACTGGCCATTTGTCTGTCTGTCTGTAGGTCCTCCTTTCCCTCTTCTTTTGAAAATTGCCTCTTCAGTTCAGTAGCCCATTTTTGATTGGCAGTTTTATTTTCTTGGCATGTCGTTCTGTAACTGTAAATTCTGGATATTTGTTCCTTGTCTGAAGTGTGACTGGTGAAACTTTTCTCCCATGCCGTGGGCTGTCTACCCTGCTGGTAGTTCAATTTGCTGGGCAGACACCCTCTTCTCATGCGGTCCCATCTGTTGACACTTGGTTCCTGTGATGTTGATGTTCTGCTCAGAAAGTTCTCACCAACCCTAACATCTTGAAGAGTGTTCCTGTGGGGTTTTTTTCTAAGTTTCCAATGCTTTTGTTCCACTTCGAATTCATTTTTGTACAATGTAAAAAAAAAAAACCAAAGATATAATTTCATTCTTCTGCAGGTGGATATCCAGTTTTACCAGCAAGTTTATTGACTTTTTTCCCCAATATATATATATTTGCCTCTTTTGTCAAATCACATGGGTACAGCTTTGTCAGTTTATTTCCAGGTCCTGTGCTCTGTCCTACTGGTCTACCTCTCTATTTTTATGCCCATACCAGGCTGCCTTTGTCACTATAGCTCTGTAGTATAATTTGAGGTCAGACACTGTTAACACCTCCATTCTTACTCCTAAGGATTGCTGTGCCTATTGTGGTCTCCCCTGGTTCTGGATGAATTCTTGCACTGTATTGTTTTTTTCTGTGAAATAAGACACTGGAATTGAGATAGGTATTTCATCAAATCTGTGGCTCAATTTCGGTAGTGCAACCATTTTTACAATATTACTTCCGCTGGTCCAGAAGCATGTGGGTCTTCCTATCATTTAGTATTGTATTTGATTTCCCTTTTCAATGCCGTGAAGTTTTCATTGTAGGGGCCTTTCTCTTCTTCAATTAGGTGTATTCCTACATATGAATTTATGGAGTTATTTTGTCTTTCTCTGAGAGTACACTGTTGGTAGACTTGAAGCCTACTGATTGTTTTAATTGATTTTGCATCCTGTTAACTTTACTGGGTTTGTTAGGTAGGAGAGTTTTCTACCAGATTCTGTAGAACATCCAGTAGGCGGCGAGGAATAAGGTCTGGGCCTGTCCAAAGTCTTGGGTCTCTAGGGCTAGAGAGAGCTGCCAGGGACCCTCTGCTTAAGTCCCTTGTGCCTCCCAATGCCCTGCCTGATGGAGGGATGGCTGGCAGTGTGTTGTGGGGTTTCCACTTCCCGCTTCCTCTTTCCACTCTGAAAAGATTCTCTAAGGGGCATCCTAGTCTGGGCTTGGTGGGGAGGAATAGGTGGGACCTGGAGGGCCCCTCTCTTTTCCAACCCTTCAACCCCATGCTCCTCACATCCTACATGGTGGACACTGTAGGCCTCGGAACCTGTTTCCCCAGGAGGAGCCCAGACATCTGCGAAGCTGTGACTTCTCGCCCTCCTCGCCAATGGCCTTGTGTCTACCCAACAGGACTGTCCCTCTTCCTCAGCAATCTGCCTGTGTGGAGTTCTGAAGTAATCAGCTAAGTGATCACAGCACGGAAGCACAGCTCATTCATTTAAAGACAGCTCCACAGCGGCCTGGCAGCTGTGAGGGGGTGTGGCAGCTGCTCGCACACCTCAGCTGAGCAGCAGACAGTCGGGGAATGTCACAGCTCAGTTCACATTCTCCTTTCCTTTTTATCCAGTCTATGGCCCCAGCCCCGTGTTGGTGCCACCACATCCAGGATGGAACTCTCTTCTCGGTCAATCCTCTGTGGAAGCCCCTCCCAGACACCCCCTGGGTATGCTTCACCAAAGTCCCCAACTGTCCTTAGTCCAGTCAAGCTAGCCACTGCATCTTCTTGGGCTTTGCCTCACCAACCACATTTCCAGGAGGAAAGCACAATTCCTCTGAACCCCAGTCCTGCACAGGATAATCTGCGACTTCATTCATTCATTCACGATCATTTTCTAAGTGATACCACAGGAGTGGCCAACACTTCTTCAAACTGCTCTGTGGTCCACCGAAAACAGCCAAAAGTCAGGTGTGGTTACGCTGATGAGCGCCTGTCATCTTAGCTCCTGGAAGGCAGGGGCAGGAGGATCATCACAAGTTTGGGACGAGCCTGGTCTGTATAGAGAGCTGCAGATCAACTCAAAGAAATAAGAAAGGAATTTCCAGACAGAATTGGGAGAAGGGACTGAAGCTGCTGTGAGCAGAGCAGGGGTAAGGCCATTGTACCCTGTTTGTTCATTCGCTCACTAGGCTCCAAACTGTTTGTTGATGGGCTATTTGTGGCAGGGATAGTGGTACCTCCTGTACCTATGTCACCTGTGACCAGTCTCCTTCCCTAATGGAACTCCGGGGCCTCAAACCACGTTGTGGCCTCATCATCAAAATGCGTGACCTCAAACCATGTGGCCTAAAACCAGAGCATTCCCCTTCCAGAAATGGGAGCACCTGCATCTGGAGGTCTTGCTACACAGGCATATTCTGAGACCCCGCCAGCACTTTACACTGAGTTCTGTGGGGCTCTAAAAGGCCCTACCTGCTCCCATTCCTCACCTAAAGGGCTCATCTCTCCTCCTGAACACAGAAGAGACCTCCAGTATGAGCCCAGACACATCTGCCATCACTCTGCCCCAGCTGGGTATAGGGATTCTATTGTTTAACTGCCCTGCTGCCCTTCCTCATAGGCACGGCTGGAAGAGTCCTGTAAACACACTCTGTTCATAAGACAGCCAGGGAGGAATGGAAGGGGGTGGAGAACAGGTGGTCCTTGCTCTTCACTTTCCCCTGGCCCAGATGCTGAGAGTGGGTCATTCTGCTGGTCAAAGAGTACTTTTTAAGTAGGTCGAGCCTTGAAATGCCAGGGGGCCTCTGTCCTGTGTGTTGTTGTCAAGGGGCGTGTGGAGAGCCTTGTAAAGGCTTAGATAAGTGCAAGCCCAGAGCCTGGGAGAGGGGTGCAGGGTAGGTGTAGCCCTATGGGAGTGACACCTGGTTCTCAGCATTCATACACGCTGGGTCCATGCTGGCAGCTCAAACCAAGGTTGCCTTTACAGATGGGGAAAGTGAGGCTTGCTCAGAATCTGACTCAAGCTCGTAGACAAGGAGAGTAGGGTATTGGACCCTGAGCTGGCTCACTGAAGATACTTCAATGGCTACCCCACGAGCACCAGCTACAGATGGGAAAATGAGCCCCAGAAACAGCATTCTGGCAGGGGAAAGGGTGGATTGGAAAGGGTGGATTCAAGATGGTTCCACTTAGCAGCGCTTCTCACTGCTTCTCAAGGCGGCAAGTGTGTTTCAGTTCCCCACAGAGCCAAGCACAGGGCTGCCCAGCAGGAGCTCCACAGTGGCCCACTGTGCTGAAATGGCCAGACATGACAATGCAGGAGGCCCCCGTCCATCAGGAAGAACTCTTGCTCAAGTCCCACCTGGAGCAGTGCTTGCTCTGACTCCTTGGGGGCTCCCTTAAAATCTTTATGGATAATAAAACCATGTACTCATTACCACGTGGGCCACTCTTCAAACCCAGCACCAGAGGTTCCAGAACCTTCCTGGCTCTTCCTGCCAGGATGCCTGCTGAGGGTGGAGAAGGCAGCTGCCTCAACATGGTGCCTGAGTCCCCTCAGTTCTCTCTCCACAGTAAAAGGCAAGCATCTTGAAGCAAAGACTAGGTTCCCAGATACGGAGCAGATGCAGCTATGGAGCTGCCCGGAGGCCCTGCAGAAGAGCTGGTAGGAAGTGTGGAAGCTGCCAGGGAGTCAATCACAAAGGCAAATGTTTGCATGTGAAGCCCCAAAGCCCAAAAGTGAGGTCTCAAGGAGTGTTAACGGCATTTGTAATGTTGGGGTTGGGCTTGCCAGCCTCCTGTGGGACATGAAGGGAACACGTGGTGAAGAGACTAGCCATAAAAGCCACACTCACTGCTGTGTGACTTTTGGTTAAGTCTCTCGCTCTCTTTGGGCTCTGGAACCAGCATGTCATTATCATGACAGTGTTCTAGGTTGAACATCATGGCTCTACTTATAGGTGGAGAAAATTACTTTTCCAGAGAGACTCACCCCAAATGATACTAGGAATCAGGTTCTTTAGAATAAAAGTTAGGCCGTTCCTAAGTTCATGGCAAAAAAGCTATGCCCTCAAACTGAGGCCATAGGGCCAGCCAGAGCTGAGCAGGGACTGAAACCCTCATCTGCCAGCTCCTACGAGGCACTCCGCAGGTCCACAACGATGGTTCTCAGAGAGGTCATTTTTCCCTTCCAGACCTGGTAATGTCTGGGAAAACCTGGGGCTGCCAAAATTGGGGGTAAGATCTGGGTAAGAGCACACTCCATAGTCCCAAAGCTTAGGAAGCTGAGGCAGAAGGATTACTATGAGGTCAAGGCCAGCCTGGGCTAAAGAGAACATAAGACCCTGAGGTTAGATGGATATGCCACCAGCATCTGGTAGACAGAGACCCTGAATCACAGTCAGCAAGCAACGTGCAGGACACCCCAAGATCAGAATCATCTAGCCCCAGTGTGAGCAGCCCCACATGTCAAACCTGGGCAGCACGAAGCCTCTGAGGAAAGGCACATGAGACCCTCGATCCACCCAGACCATCGGGTGAAGGGGATAGAGGAGCCTGCACAGGTGGACTGAGAACTATGTAACTCTGGGAGTCACCCTTTCTGGGCCTCAATTTAATCATCTGTAAATGAGGCCAACAAGATTTTTATCCACCTGTGACGGCCAATAGTGACGGTCAGCATGGCAGGATCCCAAGTCATCTAAGGGACACGTCTCTGGATGTTTCTGTGAGGGGCTTCTAGACTGGGTTACCTGAGGAGTGAAGTGTGGGGGGGGTACACTACACAGGCTGTGGGGTCCCTGACTGAACAAAAAGGAGAAAGCGACTGAAGAACTGGCAACCATCTCTGCTCCCTGACTTGGGGGAGTATGAGCAGCTGCCTCTCGCTCCTGCCACGTGCTTCTCACCACGACGGACTGCACCCTCCCTCCAGCTGTGAGGCTGAAGAAACAATTCCTTCCTTAATTTGCTTGGGTCAGGGATTTTGCTACAACTTTGAGAACAGTTACTAAGACACCACCTCATGGGGCCACTGCAAGGGTCTAAGGGTCATCCACTTAGGTCACGGTCAGCTGAGACACCACAGTTAGGATATCTTCCCCACCTGTTAAATCACTTCAGCCTCCGGCTCCACCTCTTAGACAGACAGGCATGGTACATGGCAGCCCAGCCTCATGCAGTCTAACTAACTAGGGCTAACTCTGTGGAGAACCGCTGGGTCAGCTGAAAACCACCTGACTGAGAAGTGCAAACTGTCCAGTCCGCCTGTCACTGAGGCCCCAATGGAGCAAGAGGACTCAAAGAGTATGCTATGGGACACCAGCGGCACCACTGCCATCCTCCAAGTTGTGCTAAGTGCATCTCAAGGAAACTGAGGCAGACCTGTCCACAGTAACAAAGTCAGGATCAAACAGAACTGAGTGAAAGGAGAACCAGGCCTTGAACCCAATTTAACTGGTTCTGCCTGCACCCCGTTTTCTCTCAACCAGGAAAGTCAGCAGGAAACACCAGATCAGTGTTTATAAAACAAAAACACTTCTACATTTCTTCACAAACTTTGTTTCCTTTCCTCCTTTTTTTTTTCTTTTGAGGCAGTGTCTTAGGTATCCCAGGCTAGCCCCAAATTCATTATAGCCAAGAATGACCGAACCCATGTAAGTGCTGGGATGACAGGCACATAACACCACACCCAGTTTGTACAGTGCTGGGAGTCGAACTCAGGGTTTGGAGCATATCTAGACAAGCACACTCAAGCCAGTGAGCCACATCCCAGCCCAGACTCCACAGCTCCGATTCCTTGTAACATCTGCTGCAGTATCTTCCTTTCTAGGGGCAGACCAGAGAGGCAGGAGACTGCTGCTGGGGACAAGCCACTCCCCTAAGGCTCTCCTGTGTGGTGAGTCCCACATACAGTGCCTCCCACATATGTGATGGATGCATGAGTTAAACAGGATGATGAGCACTTTGGATCCAAGCAATGCACTGGCCCAAGCGGCAGGTCACTGTTAACTCATAAAAGGACAGTTCAATACAGGCTGGGCACACAGCCTCCTTCACAAGCAAGAACCCGAGAGTTAAGAAACATATCCATGGGACTGAAAAGATGGCTCAGTAGTTAAGAGTACTGATGCTCTTCCAGAAGACCTGTGTTCAATTCCCAGCACCCACATGGCAGCTTACAACTGTGTGTAACTCCTGTTCCAGGGGATCCGACACCCTCATACAGACATAACTGCAGGCAAAAGATCAATGTATATAAAATAAAAATAAATATTTTTAAAAATAGAAAGGCATTCACTAAAATGGACCCTGGGTAGGTCCCTTGGCCATTCCTAGGGTCAAAGTGAGAAGTTTGTATCTGTTGCTCGTACCTAAAAAATAACCTCAACAATTGTTTCCAGACCTACGGATCAAGGAGGACATGCATTTGATGAATGACTACCTCAGCGTTTCTCTCGAAGTTGGAGTCCAGTTTTGGCCAAGGTAAAGTCTCACCTGCAGCCTGGGAACGTACTATCAGGCACATTCTCCCAGCCTTGGAAGAGCCAGCTTCCTAGTGGCAGATGACCAGAGGTTTCCAATCCCTGCCCTGTGGGTCTCTCTGTAAGGTTGTTCCAGGATTCTCAGGGCATGGCAGACCTTCTGCAGGCTAACTGCCCCAAGACAGAGGGGGGGAAGAGGGCTGGGAGTGTACAGGAGCTCATCTCAGCCTTGATGTGGGTGTTACAGACCTAGCCCATAAGTGTGGAACCCCTGGGCTGCCCAGCCACTGCCTGCCAGTGTTTGGCTACACTGTGACTCTACGGGAGGGACAGCTGTGACAGCAGCAACCCTTTCTGGAAGCCCCACTACATGCAGGACACAGTGCCAAGCATGCACAGCCTCCATGTACGTCACCTCAAACACAGCTCCAGAGGGAGATGGGGGCTCCACTCCACAGGAGAGGAGAGTGGGGCACAGAGAAACCATGGAAGCTACCTACTTCTTCGGCAGGAGGCAGAACCAGGATTCAGCGCCCAGACCCCAGTTCCCCGGCACTGCAGGGCTGGCTGTCCCACCCGAGGTAGATGGGAAGCTCCTAGGAGCCCGGTGACTGAACTGTGTGTTTGTTACCTAAGAGAGGGACCTCAGCGAGGGCCTGTCACAGCCAACGGTCTCAGACTGTCATGGAGGGTCTGTGTACAAAGTGGCTCACTCACCTCACACTCAGGAGGCAGACAGCCCGGGCCATATAACCTTTAATCACCTGCTCCCAGGGACATGACTCTGACAGCCAGTTCATGTCCCCTAAAGGCCCCACAACCTCCCAGCGCTGTGCCACCAGCTGGGGATCAAGGGCTCAGACACATGAGTTCAGACTCAATACCTACCAGTACCACTGTTAAAAATTAGATTAGAAATTTAAATTAAATTAAATTATTCGAGAGATAATCCCTTGCTTTTGCTGTTCCTCCCGACTCCCCCAAGAGTCCTGACAAGGGTCTGGATCTCCACATTCGCACTGCTGAGTGTTAGGGATTGTACACAGTAGGCCAGCACTCTACCAACTGCTAAAATCCTAACCTTTGTTTTGGCTCTTTGAAGCAGGGCCTCATATAGAAGTTCCTTGAGTTCCTTATACAGCCAAGGATAAACTTGAACTCCTGATCCTCCCCCTGCCTCTACCTCCTGTGTAGCAGGATTAACAGTGTGAGACACCATGGCTGGAAATCTGTGATCAGCTTGTCATCATTTACATCTGTGTGTACTGTGAAAATATTACAGAACAGAACGTTTCCAGCCAGTGTTCAGTGGCCGTGGCTCCAGGACACTGCAGTGATCACACCACAGGAATAGGCAGTGTGCTTCAGACCAAGGCACACACAGCACTGAAACCACCAACCTAGCACTGAGCCACTCCCATGGCTTCTTCACGCTTCCCAAACACAAGGCTCCCTAGACAGGAACATTCCAGATTTCCTTCCTGATATGCCTAGCTTCCTGCAGAGGAAGCAACAGGCTTTGTCTGAATAAAACATCTGTGGAGTTGTTGAAGGAGGAAGTGAGAGCCCCAGGGGCCTCGGACACAGGCCACCCCAAGCCCCAAATGGGAGGCCCAAGTGTCCAGACAGGTGGTAGGTAAAGGGACTCGCAGACCAGGGCCCAGCGCCTGGGCGCTAACAGTGCTCACTAGAGCCATGAGGACCCATGAGGACGGGTCCATTTCTTTAGGGCAAAGCGACAGAGGCCGGGGTTTGTTTGGGAGAGGAAAGGAAAAAAAGACAGGAAGGAAGCAGCTCAGAAGCCAAGCGGAGGGAGAGTGGACTTCGCCTTGTTTTCTCACTTGTTCCTGTGTTTTCCACATGGAAAATGAACACACCCCACTTTGGGGGCAGGGAGATCAGCAGAGGTCCGCCAAGCAGCTCCCAGGGGAGCAGCCAAGTCCTTTGTCTACCCCCAGTGTAACTCCAGAGGCACCTGCTCTGGGGCCCAGCCTTGGGCCCCTCTGGATCCACAAAGGGACCATTGTTCTCTAACAAGTGACATCATTCTGCCGCCAGGACGGGTGAAAAGAGACCTGAGGTTGGGAGGGGCCAAGCCAGAAGAAAACTGTCTTGCCTGCCGATGGACAAGTGACATCATGCCAGTCCTGGGGTGCAGCTGGAAGCCCAGATACCTGGCAGGGGGCTCTGGGTGGGCTATGGAAGGAGAGGGAGGAGGGCTACATGGCTGAATGGGTACCTCTGCAGGGCCAGTATCCAAGAGAAATGCAAACGCCATGACAGTAGATGCTCAAGAGATGCAATGTGCCTGTACACAGAAGGCACTCAATAGAAGATGCAATAACCATGCTGGGAACACAGTAGGTGCTTAATAAGTAAATAACTAATTCTGTTCTCATCCAACATTCTACAGAGGCCCATGGTAATGACTGTACTTTCTGGTCCCACACCCTCATGGGCACTCTCAAGTCTTTGTGGCCAGGCCCTGTCCATCTCCTTGTCGTCCTGGTGATCCTGCCCCACCCTGTTACAGCCGCCCTGGCCTTCTGTGGCTCCTGCCTCGGGTCTCCTAGGCGCACTGGACATTACCTCATGACTCCTTAGCAGTCCTGCTGTCCCCTGCTGTCCCATGGAGCCCCTTGTACTTCTTTTAGAGCCAGAATAATGAGTTCACCCGCTCCCTAATGCTTGTTTCCTGTAGCCCTGAGGGGCAGAGACCACTCAGGTGGCGCCTGGCCCTGAGGAGTAGGATCTTCTCTGGCCCCTGCTCGCCTGCCTCTCCCAAGACAGACCCCAGACTAGCCACATCCTAAGGCCCAGTCACTCATTCTCCTTGGGCCTTGCTTTACTCCAGGACAGAAGCAAGAACTGAGGTGGAAGGGAAGCAGGATCAGACCACAGGGCAAGAAGTCATAGCTTCCTGGGCCAGGTGAGGCAGGGGGATGACCTGGCCCTCGGGCTGCTGGATTGACTGTACTGGACAGGGAAGGGCCTGTTGTGGTGGCTAGGACAGTGGCCCCAGGGAGACATGTGTGTCTATCCTACACAACACTTGGAGCCTCATTCAGAAATAAAGGTCTCCACAGATCGAGGCAGGGTCACCCTGGGTTATCCGGGTAGCCTGGAAGTGTCCTAACTGAAAGGATGCCACCGCAGCTAAGGGCAGCCTTCAGCAAAGGTGGCAGGGTCCAGACCTGTGGGCGCTTCCCTGGAGAAGTACCCCGGGAATGGCTGGCTCTACACTGAGCTGTGGGCAGAGGGGCCGTCTCCACGCCATCCACGGTGCAAACACTGCACCAGCTTCCGCGTGCATCTTACCTGAGCATCTCAGATTTTGGTACCCATGAGGGTTCCGGAAGCCATCCTCATAGCTAGGAAGGGATGGTGTGTACAGCCGGGATTCTTAAAGTAGGAGGTGGGCTCAACCCACCCACAGACAAGTCACAGGGAACCCAGGTCACAGATGGGAAGAGTGAGGAAGTAAGGGCAGTGTGATCTGGCTAAGGTCATTAGTCAGCCCCTGGGGGTCTACTTCAGCTGTGTGCAGCATGCACAGGTCTCCTAGCCAGCCCCCTCCACCACAGACCACACACACACATCACGATACAGCACACACAAACACTTCACACACCCCCACACATATTACAGACACACACCACATACACACACATACACACAAACACACCATACATATACATCACAGACACAGTACACACACACCACAGACACACACATATACATCACAGACACACACACCACATACACACACATCACAGATACAGCACACACAAACACATCACACCCACACATATTACAGACACACACCACATACACACACACACACAAACACACCATACATATACGTTGCAGACACAGCACACACACACCACAGACACACACACACATCACAGACACACACACCACACACACACATCACAGATACAGCACACACAAACACATCACACCCACACATATTACAGACACACACCACATACACACACACACACAAACACACCATACATATACGTTGCAGACACAGCACACACACACCACACACACACACACATCACAGATACAGCACACACAAACATATCATACACACCCCCACACATATCACAGACACACACCACATACACACAAATACACCATACATATACATCAGACACACCACCCCCACACACATCACAGACACACACACCACATACACACACATCACAGACACACACCACATACACCACCCACACACAAACACACCATACATATACATCGCAGACATACTACACACACCACACACACACACATCACAAATACACACACCGCATATCACACACACACATCACACACACACACGCTTCTGGCTTTTCTTCCTCATGTCCAGGCTACCTGAGACTGACACTGTCCCTGTTTCTGTGTCCCCCAAGTCCCCATTCTGTCCCTCCCACCCCCACTTCTCTGGGCCTCCTTTCCCTGGCACAGTGACCCTTCCTGCCTCCTGGGGCCTGGACAAAGTATTGTTTTATTTTCCTCCTTTCTTATCTCGGACAGATAGAAGCCGGCTAGCGCTAGCAGTCAAAGACTTCAAGGCTGGCTCAGGGATATTTCCAGCCAATCTGCCACAGATCCTCCTGCAAACACAGCCCGAGGCCCTTTTCTGGCAGAACAGAGCTGAGGAAGGTGATTGAGATAAAACTTGTAGGAGGAGGAACAATGCCCAAAGCCCCACCCCTCCTGCCTACAAGCTCTGAGGCTTTAGGAAGCACCCACCCATAAGACAAATATTTAAGTGAAGTCCTGAGTGAAAGGGGTGCGTGTGCAGATTCTCCACTTGGAAGCCTCTGAAGGCAGTTTGGGAGAAAGGACTTGGTTGTCACACACCTGAGCCGTGTGGAGCTCAGGTGTCATACCCACGGTTTCAGTGTGCCTTGCCCACCCAGCATCCCTTTCTCAAAGGTGAGGAGGAAGGAGGGCAGAGGGCGCTGGCCAGCCCAAGGTCAGCATCTGGGAGGAGGTGGGCTGGGATCCCCTCAGCACACAGTAGGACACCTTGGCACCCAACAGATTTACAAGTGCTTACCCACTGTGCACCGGCAGGCTGCTGGTGACTCATTCTGTCTCAGAGCAAGGGCAGGCTCCCCTCACTGGACAGAGGGAAACCAAGATCTAAGAATGGGTTGAACCAGCCATGCCTGCCACACAGCAGAGGTCAAGCATCAGTGGGAGGGACCAGGAAGCCCACACTGATTCAGCCGTATTCATACCACTGGGGTCCTCTGGGACAGTGAGGGGCCTGAACTCTGTATCAGTCCCTCATCACTTGTGTGGCCACCAGGGAGGCTGGCTTGCCTCTGCATGAGCATGCTCCACAGGCAGGCTGAGATTTGGGGCAGTATCCAAAGTTACACAGTACCCGAAGGATTGGGACAGAGGGCAGGGAACAGAGCCAGTGTCCCCAGAGAGAATCCTGGGGAGCAGGGCACAGAGGAATAGACAGGGTCACAGGGAAACAAAGATGGGAAAAACTGAGACATAGAGAAAGAGATTATCTTCCTTCCTTCTGTCAAGTAGCACCTTTCAGAGGATGGGTGGGGCTCTGTCTTATGAACTCAAGACCTGAGAGAGTGCAGACCCCATACAAGGAAGCGCCCATGACCAGCCTCCTGCGTGGCTTCTGGCCTGGGTGAGCCCCTGCCTAGTTTCTCTGTGCCTCAGATCAGTGGAGGAGAGCTCTGGGGCAGTTGTGAACTCTGGGGGACCTTGCTGTGAGGAGGGTCTGCTCAGGGTTCCCTTGCCCAACACTGGTACCGTCATGGCCACTGGTTCTGGAGACACAAGGAGCTAGCTGAGCCCCGTGCCTGGCCTCATACGCTCCTGAGAACTGGGTCAGCTGAGCCCAGGGCAGAGGCCAGCTCTCTGAAGACACAAGGCCCTCTAGCTAAGTTCAATCCTGGTTACTGACGTGATGAGTGTCCCCAAAGTTATCAAAGATCCAAGAAACCTCTTATCTCCCAGCCAGACCTCCCTCACCTTGCAGTACACGCCATGCCGATACCTTTCCTTCCCCAGGCCTGCCTGATGCTACCTGCTCAGCTTCCATTTCCCAGGTCTCACGGGCCTTAAAGGAGACAGCATGGAACCCGGTAGCTGGGTCTGAGCACTCCCCCCTCATCAAGCCTGAGCCCCCAGGCCAGCAGGACAAACCACCTGCCACCAGTCCCCCTAAGGCTCTTCCCCTCAGAAATCACTCAGGATCTCACTTTTGCTCAATGGCAAACAGACAACAGCCAAGACCACTTGGTCACCCTGGGAGGGCATGGGGAGAGAGCTAGAGCAGGTGTCAAGTAAGCTTGCCTAAAAATAGAGATGTGAGCATGTGCTGTGGGGGCTGCAGTGTCCCCAAGCAGCCCTGCTCACAGACAAGAAGCCTTGAGCTGATTTCCCATCGGCAACAAGGAGGGGGTGTTGCACCTCCAGGGCAGCCAACCCAACCTTCTACTTCCCATCAGTGTCCCAGGGCCTCTCACTGGCAGGGAAGACGTCCTTCCCTGCCTGCTGCTGCAAGTCAGCCCCCCCAGGAGTCCAAGAGGACCTGCCCAGGGTAGCCCTGCTATTTTAAACCACACACATCCCCAGCTTACAAGATCGGGGGCCTCGGAGTCCTGCTGTCTCTTTCTGAGGGATGAGAACCTCTGTTGGCTGCGAACGGAGAAGCGACGGAAGGATTCTCGACTCCGAGAGGCCAGGTGTCGGAAGGAGGAGGTGCGCTTGAATGGGGTGCGGCCAGCATTCTCCCCACTCCGCTCGGTGCCCACCGTGGCTGTCACAACGTGCAGGGCCTCCTGAAAGGATCGTCTCACTGTGCCCACCCACTGAGTCATGTGTGACTGGGCCACTGACAGTTTGTCACCCAGGTAATCCATGAGGCCAGCCTGGAGGAGAGGGCAGGCAGAGGCAGTCAGGAGGCCAGCGCTGCCAGGGTCCTGGTCCCTCTGTCAGTGGTGGCCGTCCTTGGTAAGAAGTTCTGGGCTTCCACGGAAAACCCGGTAAACCAGGCAGAGCACGTCAGCCCCAGTAAAGTAAACATGGCCCAACAAGCATCCCCGGTCACAAAAAAAATGGGGACAGTGACAGGTCAGCAACGGGTCACCAGCAAGAGCATCAAGTCAGCCAATCAGGACATCCAGTTCGTCCAATTCTAGTCGCCAGGGCCAACGCTGCTGGATTCAAGGAGCAGGTGGCTATGAGGAGCAGGGCAAGGGGGCAGGCACCCCAAACTCACTTCCCTCCACGAAGGTAGACCTCTCACGCACACCTGGGAGGCGCCATCCACGCAGACTGCCTGTCCCAGGCAGGTTCTTCTCACCTGAACCAGGCGGATCTACAGTCCTCAAGTCAGACTTAACCCGAAGCTGAATCTGATGGCCGGCAGGCAGCGCACTCACTTCCGGAGGGAGGCAGCCACCCGGCCTGGGTCCCCTGGCCCGGCAGCCCAGAATGACATCAGCCCTGTCTTGGCGAGGGGCGCACAAACCAAGAATGCAGGAGGGGCCTCCGGAGGTGGCTGCCTGGGAGCCGGCGTCAGTCCGTTTTTGGTTTTCTTTACCCCCTCTAAGTCTCAACTCGCTCGCTCGCTGTCCCTCGGGGACTTCATGTGCCAGACTGCTTACCCACCGCAGTCGGCACTGTGCAGAAATGCTGCCGCTGGGCGTGTAGCTGTGTGCAAATGAGTGTGCGCGCATGTGGGGGCCTGTGCGTAGGAAGCGCGGCTGCCCCAGGGAAGTGGAGGGGTGCTGGATCTGGCTTGTGCCTCTGGGGCTTCAGGTGGAGTCTGAGGACCTGTGGCTGACGGTAGATCTGTCTCCCTCTCCTGGTAGCCTTCTGCTTCCTCTCCCTGCATCAGACTACACTTGCTGAGCTCCAGGATAAACTCCCTCCACAAGCCCCTCCCCTCTTATCCCCTCAGCTGCCCCTGCTGCCTCTCCTGGAGGGCAGGGAAGCAGAGAACTGGCCCTGAGTTCCCCCAAAAGGGTGGATCTGGGTCTGAGGTGCCTGCATTTTGGTACAGGCAGGGTTACCATGGCAACTTGGGGGCATAGCATCTGCCCCTTCCCCACACTGGGCACAGGAGTCATGGGGATGATTCATGTGTTCAAGGAATCACATGAGCTCACAGGGTTTAACCCTTAAGGGATGGAGCATGGTTAGGAGGGCGGTGATAAAACAGAAGAGGGTGAAGACTGGACAGGGAGGGGCATCAGTGCAGTGGGATTCTGGACCTTCCCGTCAGGATCTACACTCCTCTCTGTCCCTTCTACGGGTGAGGAAATGCCAGCTCCGAGAGATGGATTCACTTGTCGGAGGTCACACAGCAAGAAGGTTATCAAGATTTGCTTGGAATGGCTCCCTTTGCACCGCTGTGTGCAGATCTGACCCAAACCTGGCCCACTGTGAGGGCTCAAAAATAATGACTTTTCAAATGCCAGGCCAAATTCAAGGTTGAAATCACATCAGCTCAACTGCCTGGTGCGATCTCCGCGCCACCCCTCGCTCTGTCCTGAGTAAATATTTGCTCTCTAGACGCCAGCCTTGCCAACATAAGTTTATCTCAAAGGCCTCTCTGATGGCGTGTGCAGACTGAAGGTCTAGAATCCCACATTCTCCTTCGTCCAGCTTCCTGCACCTCGTGCCAAGCCTCTGTGGCCCAGCATCTCTCATTCATTCAGTAGTGAGATTGAGTGTGCCTCCCCTGGCCCAGGCACATGGCCACGTGGTATTACGAAGGGTCACAGGGACCTACCATGGCTACTGATTGACACTACATCTCCTAAGCCTGATGACTCTTCAAAACTCTTCTTCAAGGGGTGACTGAGGCCCAGAGAGCTGAGGCACATACAGGGTTGTAAGTGGTCAGCTGCCTCTCGGAGGACCCCCAGGGATTGCCGCTTATCCTTACACTGGGAATACCCCTCCCACAGTCTATCAGGGCTGATCCCCAGGCTCAGCACAGTGAAGATGGCTCTCCTGGTGGCTCTGGGGCATACCGGTGGCAGACATGTTGGATGCTCAGGTGGAGTCATAGAAAGGTCCACAGGGAAGAGACCAGGGTTCCATGCTAGCACCATGGCTGGCCACTGGATGGAGACAGGTACGCATCCCCAGTCAGACTGGAGGACAAGAACCCTAGCCAACTTCCTGACCAGAATCTCTCTCATGAAGACACAAGCTTAGCTACTCAGCCAAGCTGCCCTCAGTCTCCTAGCCCTGAATACAAGACATGCAAAAGGTCCTGAGGTAAGCCAGGATCTGGTGCACAAACTGCGGGGTGAAGAGAGGTTGGCTCACAGCAGAGGGAGGGCCTCTGACTGAGGTGAGACTATGTGTCCAGCAGGTGAGATGTCACCCCAGCCTGAACCCCTGCATGTAGATGAGGAAACATCCCAGAGGAGGCCAGTCCCCACCTCCATCTGTGCCTGGCTCCACACCCCTAAAGGCTGCTGCATCTACAGCCAGAGCTTCTGGACTCCACAAGGAATTCACAGCAAACCTCTGCCTCTCCAGGTACCTAGGGACAGATTGTGGCTGCCCATAGTTCATGAAGGAAACCATGTAAGATATCAGCTCAGAAGGGAGAACACAGGAGAACACACAGCAGCTGGATGCTACAAATTAGTCCTCCCTGGCTATCCTGGAACTAGCTCTGTAGACCAAGCTGGCCTTGAACTCACAGAGATCCACCTGCCTCTGCCTCCTGAGTGCTGGGATCAAAGATGTGTGCCACCAACGCCCGGCTGTCACAAAGTGTTCAAGTAGGAACAAGAAGTCGGGTGCTCAACCAAAAGAGGTGGATGAGCTGGGGGCTGGGGCTGGGGGCTGGGGTTGGGGCTGCTGGGGTGTCCGGATCCAAGGGTGGAGGAGGGCTCCGTCACATTGACCTTACCTCTTCCAGTATTGATTCTCTTTCTTCATGGGATTTTGCTTTTTTTTTTTTAATATGCTCATTTAAAATATCATTTATCTTGTTCTGTTGTTTCCTGGCCTCACCAGCCTTACCCCAGCCCCTCCACACTGGATTAGCTAAATCAAGTTTTGAACTGCCACTAGTTTTGACCAGTCATGTGCCCCTGAACAAGTTAACTGAATCTCTCTGATTTCTTTCACAGAAGAAACCACCGAGCATATGCTTGTCATGGATGTGGCTGGTTGACTCTTCCTAGCCCTACTTCTAGAGGATGCACTTGGCCTTCTGCCCATGATCCCAGTTATGCCATCCCTAGAACACTGTCTGACTCAGAGCTGTACACAGGGGCTCACCCAATGGCCAGCCAGAGGAGAACTCAAAACCCAGGCTCCCTGTATGCAAGCAGTCTAAGCCAGCCACACTGGGGACAGGGCTCAGCAGATACCTCTGTGTCCTCACTTCTGTCCCTGCTCCAGTCTATGGCCCGGCCTCCTCCACGCTTCACCGGAGAGTTAGCCACCAGCATACAGATCCCTACCTGTTTCTGCATCCACACAGCAGGCCAATAGTGCTCTGCCACCATCATCACTGTCCCCTGAGAAGCAGCCGTGGCCCAAACACCAGAGCACCCTGTCCCGTACCACGTATCACGCCACCAGCGGGTAACGAACGGTACCACTGTAACACAACACCAAGCGATACTGCGGTGTTAAGTCATTACATCATCGTACACACCACCATGTTGCCTCACTGTCACACTCACAGATGACAGTGCAGGGCAAGGAGAAGTGGCATGACCAGCCCAGTGTCACACAGCTGTAAGTGGTGGGGCTGCCACACGGCACAGGGAACACAGCAGACCCCAGCATCCAGCCTCCCTTAGAGACAGAAGCAGAAGACAGTGGGGAGCCAGATGCCTGCTGCTCTCTCTGGCTTCCAGTGGCACCACGTGCTCCAGGAGCGGGGCTATAAAAAGCGTCACTCCTGAATCTGGGGCAGCACAGGCGTGCCCCAGAGGGCTGCTTCTGCAAATGCTATTCTCTCCAGGAAACTCTGGGGACACCGCAGGCATCCTGAAAGCAAACCTTCCTTGCACAAGGAATCTGCAGAACGGGGAGCTGTGCGGACCCAGAAGGGACTGAGGGTGCCAACCTCAGTGTGAGGTGGGACAGAGAGCCCACAGGTCTCAAGAAGGGACCTTTCATTGCCATTCATTCATTCAACAAACACTCCCTGAACAGTTAGTTATTCCACATACATTGAGCAGACATGGAGCAGCTCAACCCGTCTCTCTGCACCGCTCCTTCCCAAATCTGGCTCAAGCATACACCCTCAAGATTTCCTGGTTTAATGGAAGAAAATGCCAAAAGGAACAGCAGATGTGCCCGTGACCCAAGAGCCAGGGGCTGATGCAGAACTAGGGACAGAAATAGAGATGCGAAGCCCAACGAGAAGCACACCGCTGAGCGAAGAGGAAAGGCTACAGTGAGGGGAGGGAAATCCGGGAGGGGTTCAGACGGACGAATAGGAGTGCTTCCGGTACTGAATGGGAACTGGCCAGCAAGTGCAGCCATATTTCAGTCTTGACTCTGGGAGGCTCACACACTACGTCCATCCATCCCTTCCTAGAGTTAAAGCCGCCTTCTCTTCTCCCTCCTAGACTTGCTCTGTCTCACAGCCTGAGGCCATTTCCCACTCTACCCAGGTCTCCTTTATCTCTCCTCACCCAGGCTAAGGAACTGGACTATTAAGGTGTTGACAAGAAAGCTGTAAAGACTTTCTCAAGGGTGTTCACAGGCTGGGTGCTGCCTCTCACCACAGTTAACCCTCAGAGCAACAGCGCTGAGTAGGTGGGTGAGTCCTTCTTGGCCAAGCAGGGCAGTGAGGTAAGGAGAGAGCGCTCAGGTGAGTGGGACTTGGGGCGCAATTCCAGGCCCCTCTGGTTCTCACACCTTCACTGCCTTTCCCTTTCAGGGCAGAAGGCAGAGTCACACATCTTATTAGACCTTCCAAAGGGCCCTTCTGTCCCCAAGTCCTTTTCATGACTGTGGTCACTGGCTCCCTGTGAAGCCAGTCAGGGGCTGTCAATGGTCACACTGCCCACCCCATCCCCCAACCCTCCCTTACCCCTCCCCCCAGCCCAGCTAACAGCCCAGAGACGAATCCCCAGGTCCACCCAAGGAAGGTGCATGAAGCTGGGGAAGAACCCAGTTTCCTTCCCCTCGGACGGAGCTTTGTGTGGCCTAACCCATAACTCAGGGTCCTCCCAGGCCAGCTCACTTATGCTCAGTCCCTGTTCCCTCAGGAGAGGCTGTGAGGATGTGTGACTTGCTCGGGAGGATCCTTGCCAATATAAGCCAGCACCACATAAAACAGCAACGGAGGAGAGGGGAACCAGCCTTGGACCTCAACACTCAAGGAGTGGAGGCAAGAGGATCAGGACTTCAGAGTCAACCTTGGTTACATGGGGAGTTTGAGGCCAGCCTGGGCTAATGCGATGGGGCTAAGCAAACCCAGAGGGTTTGGCCTAACACATAGCAAGCCTTCCTGGAGGTGGGGGGTCCCAAGAGATCGTCACTAGTCTAGTCTCAGCTCATCATCTTGTTCAAACACCTCCCGAGACCCTAGACACCATCTCAGAGACAGGCCCATGGGCACAGCTGTCCTGGGTCCCACGGACAATGCACTGGATGAGTACTCCATGTGGCAGCTGCCTGTGGCCCGACTCTGATGACCTATGACTCCTCTCACCCACCATCTCCGCCTTGCTGTGGACACACCACACTGTCCATGCCCTTTCTCCTCCATATGTCTGTCATGCTGTTCCTCCTGCCTGGGGCATCCTTCTACCCCTTTCACTCCTGGTCCAAGATCAGCATGTGCTGTCTAGACACCCCTCCTCTGAGAAGCCTCCCTTAAACCATGACTCAGTTTACCGACTAGTTGCTGAGTTCAGTTGGGCTGCATCTGGCTCACCCAGCACCCTCACAGACCCTCCCCCATGCCAACCATGTAAACATGAACAACTGAGGACTGGGCCAACACACAGAGCCCCCAGCATCCCTAGGCCAGTTTCCATAGCAACAGGAAAAGAATTCTGTTAAGGGGGAACTGCAGCATCTTGGCCTCCACCTTCAAGTCCACCCAAGTTATTTATAACCAAGCTGAGCACGTGGCCACTTTCTCGTGTTGATTTATTCGCATTCTCTAGCCGTCATTTCGGAGGCACGCTGTTAATTAACTTGAGCGAGGGAGGGGATCACCCAGAAAGGAGAGCTTTCGAGAAACAAGCAGAGGCGTGCACCATCAGGCTCGGGTGGGAAGCAGCATTTCCCCTCTCTGGATTGCTGGGGTGTGGCCTTGCTGTGGGGAGGCTCCCTCACTGGGGAGCCCAGCACAGATGAGGGCTTCAAACGCAGCCCACCTGCCTGGTGCCCGGAGCCGCACCAATACCTGTCCTCCGTGAGCTGCACACCAGCCTTCTGTCCACCCACAACAGGATGTCTGGGTTTTAAGTCAGTGAAGAAGGACGCACAGGCAGGACTGGGGGAGACACCTGGCCCCTGGGGATGGCACTGATTTCTGAGCTGTGAGTTTGCCATATTTAGCTGAGCTGCCCCAGAGTAGCTCCCTAAGATCTTAGGGTCACAGTGAAGGAAATGGGGTTAGAAGAAGCTGGACAGATGGATACAGCCGGGTGACCCTAGGTGCAGAACCCACTGAATAGGAGCGCAGATGGCTGCAGCTGTGACAGCAGCTTGCTGCAGTAGGTGTGACCAGCCCCATTCTCACCAGCCTTCCTGGCAGATCTGCCTGTCTGCTTCGCTGTCACACAACACCTGAGGCCGGGAGGCTTGCAGGGAAAGGGAGATCACAGTCCACCATTCCAGAGCAGGACGCTGGCATTGCTGGTGGCTGGCGCTGGGACTGGGGTTCACGAAGGAACACTGTGCTCCCATGGGGGGTGGGGCATCTCTTCCCTGCCCCATACTTTTGTTTTCTGCCCAAGTTACAGGAAATCACAGCACAGCCCCAGGGGGCAGACAGAGGGTGCCCAGTGGAATCAGGAAATAGTGAGGAAACCACACCAGCTTTTTGTGGGTGTCTGCAGCCACAGGCTCCTCATGCTGCAATGCGAAGAGAAATGGCTGGACCCCAGGGCACACTCTCTTCTTCCCCTTTATCTGGTTACTGGATTTGTACAGACCTGGCTCTGCCTCAAGAGATCCTCAAACCGAGTGCCCTGCCTGGCTCACAGAGCTCCCACTGGCCCTCCGGTGGTAGCTCTTTGCTGCGTAGCCTGGGGTAAGTGGCCTGCCTTCTCTGTGTGCTTGTGCTTGGTAAAGAGAATAAAAATGACCTCTCACCTTATGTAAGGAAAACACTTGTGTGAACCACACAGATGAGAAAACAAGCAGGGAGTGGAGGCTGGAGGATGCCCATTTGGTGGCCAATCTGAGTATGAGACCTGGGCTCTGCCCACCCTTAGTAGCCACAGCTCAATTGACAAGGAGGTAATGGCCACTCTGGTGCCCAGCACCCAACCCTTTTATCCTGTCTCCCCTGGCCTTGCCGCTCTCCTCATAGCCAGCAGGAAAGCCCCGCCTCCTCATAGCTGCTGAGGATGTTCTCTTATGCCAGGTTTCTGTAGCGCTCCATTCCTCTGAGCCACCCTCTCCCCAACACACACACATACACACACACACACACCACACACACACACACGCTTCGCCACCCCAGGACATGCCTTCACCTGCTGCACCCTGCCTCTCTGAGGGCGTACTAGCAGGTGGGATGTGCAGTGTTTGTGAACTGAATGAAGCAATGAAGCCTGGGGTGAGAACAGAAGGGAGGGATCATCGGATCTGTTTGTCACACCGCACCCCTGCCAGCTCTGACTCCCACTGTCATCCAGGAGGCCACCCTGGCAGTCCCCCAGTATTCCCAAAGCACGCTTTCTGGCAATTGTTTTATGGGGGTTAAGCTGCCATAACCCTCTGGCTCTCAGGTCCTGGCCAGGGGCGCCTGAGCAGCCTGACGGGCAGGCATTGGGGGAAAAGCCTCCCTCCTGGCACAGCCCTCATGGTGCACCAAATCTTCCTATGATGGCTGGAACCTTGGCAGCCATTTGGGGGCTGTTCTGTTGTGAGGAAATAGGAAGCCTGAAAGAGCCCAGGTTGATCCACTGATGCGGGACTTAAGATTATCTCTGGAAAGTGCCAGATGGAGACTATTTTGGGCTTGTAAGTCACATGTAGTTTTCCACAGCCTTTTAAAGATGTAAAACTCATCCTTAGTTCACAGGCCATATCTGGCCAACACTGCCCTATGCACGTTCTCACCAGGTGATTTACTGAAGTGGCAGCATCCTCATGGTTTGGCTGAGAGTCACGAGGTCATTTAATGTTCAACCTCTGACAAAATGACAGCAGGAGGACTTTGACCTGATGAATTTGGGCATGGGAGGAAAACAGCCATCGATTTGCAGAGTTCTGATCAGGTCTGGGGAAGGCTTGGCTTGCAGTCAAGATGTGTGAATGGTGCCACTTACGACTGGATGCAGTGAACGGTGCCACTTACTCAGCCGCCCTGAGTTGTTCCCACCCCAGGACCTTTACATGCCCAAATCCTTCCCAGATTCCCACGGGTTCAAGTCCAGCTCTCTGCCTAAGAAGCCTTTCCAGCCGCATGGCCCTCCCCTCCACCCTGTTCTGCCGTCTTCACACACAGACCAGTGCAGGAACTGCTGTTTCCTCCTCATTCACACCATCTGCCTATGCCTCCAGAAGCCAAACTGGGGAGGGCATAGACTGGGTCACACTTGCCACTAAAGGTAGCGGGGCTGGCGAGATGGCTCAGAGAGTAAAGGTGTTTGCTGCCAAGCCTGATGACCTGAGTTTAATCCCTGGGACCCCAGAGTAGAACAAGAGAACTGACCCTAATTCCTACAGTTTCTCTCTTGACCTCCACATGCACACCACGGCACAGACACAGTAAGTGACCAAATTTAATTTAAAAATTACTTGAACAGACAGACAAATGAAGGGTGAGGGGCAGCACAGCACCACTGGATAGTGCTAGGGACAGGCAGGGACAATCTTCACTCAGCGACACTGAAGCCCCAGAGACTGGTGGCCAACGTCTCTTCTCAACCCCCTATTAGAAAAGGTATCTAAATGCCACATCCTGTGACCAAGACATGCCAGCTGAAGGCCTAAGGCTGAGAACATGGCTCACCATGTCCCAGTAGCCATGGCAACTGAAATCTTCAAGTACAATTTGTCTCCCTCTGACTTTACACACAGTAACACTGGAATGACATGTTCGGCCCTTTCCTGGCAACAGGCGCTCAGAAAAGACCTTGCTTGGCTACATGACCGCCCGGGGTGTCTTCACTGTGAAGAAAGCACCTGTCTGGAAGTGGTGATGGCTCAGGACCACCAGTGAGGACGCACAAGATAGGCCAGGACGCTGCTCCCCGCGTACTAAAATATCATTCCCTTCCAGGACTCCGGAAGCCCCTGAAAGCCCATTTTCCTGACAGGAAACGACCTGGAGACCAGAGAGAACCATGTCCCTCCCTGATAGGAAGTGACCTGGAGATCACAGAGAACCCAGGTTCCTGATAAGAAATGACCTGGAGACCACAGAGAACCCAGGTTCCTGATAGGAAATGACCTGGAGACCACAGAGAGTCAGGTTCCTGACAGGAAACGACCTGGAGACCACAGAGAACTATGTCCCTCTCTGATAGGAAATGACCTGGAGACCAAAGAGAATCAGGTTCCTGACAGGAAATGACCTGGAGACCACAGAGAACCCAGGTTCCTGACAGGAAGTGACCTGGAGACCACAGAGACTTGCACAGCCTCCAGGCCCCCTAACTCTTCTCCACACAGCTCATCCCCAGCCCAAGGCAATGGGAACACTATGGAAGCAGGTGCCATGATGTACTGTTTAGGGACCGGTGTCAAGGGAAAAATCTAACTATGTCCCTCAACAATGAGCTGACTGTGAGTATAAGTTAAAACAAATCCTTTCTCCCCCAAGCTGCTTCTGACCAAGGCATTTTATCCCAGCCATACGAGAGAAAAAAAGAAGGAAGGAAAAACAGGATACCCAATATCAGTGGCCAAGAGTCTTCTGACAAGAGGGACCAGCAGGTGATCATGAACATGTGTCTGTCACCTTTCACCTTTCCTGGGGGTGGGAGTGAGGAGGCATCCAGGGACCCCATCTTGGAGCTTGGTACCCACAAGCCCCTCAGAAAATGCTTCAGGGAATCATGAACAACAAGATGGCCATGGAGATGATGTGTGTGGGTTTGTATGTGTATAGTGACATTTTATTTGTGTTTTAATAAATGACGCTTGCCTGAAGATCAGAGTGCAAAGCTAGCCACACTAGCCAGTTATACAAGCCAGGTAGTGGTGGCACACACCTTTAATCCCAGCAGCCACACTAAGGCCCGGCATTGGTGGTGCACGTCTCTAATCCCAGCACTAGAGAGAAATATAAGCCAGGATAAGACAGGAACTCGCTCTTTTTTAGCCTGAAGATTTCATGGAGGGGAGAGAGGTTAGAGCTCTCTAGTAGCTGGACTGCTTTGTTTTTCTGATCTTCAGTTTGAACCCCAATATCTGTCTCTGGGTTTTTATTATTTGTGCCTCATTGTGTGGATATGTGTATGGTGTGTGTATGTGTGTATATGTGTATGGTGTGTGTATATGTGTATGTGTGTATGGTGTGTGTGGATGTGTGTGGTATGTGTGTGGTATGTATGTGTATGGTGTGTGTATATGTGTATGTGTGTATGGTGTGTGTGGATGTGTGTGGTATGTGTGTATGGTGTGTGTATATGTGTCTGTGTGTATGGTGTGTGTGTGTAAGTGTGTGCATGGTGTGAGTTGACAGGTGTCCTCTGCTATTGCTCTCTACCTTCTCTTCTGAGGCCAGGTATCTCACTGATTGGCTAGACTGACAGTCAGCAAGCCTCAGGGTCCACCACCCTGGCCAGGCCTGTGCTGGGCTGCAGATATGTGCAGCCGCACCTCGGTTCTATTTCGATGCCATCCCACAGCACCCATCTTTTCTCTCAGACGGTCTCACTATGAGGCCCAGGCTGACTTCAAGCTCATGATTCTCTTGCTGAAGATTCTCAGTGCGATGGCAGAGGTAACCACGGGCCTGGCCTCCTTCCTCAGACTGGAGCTTCTTACCAGGGGACAAGACACGGAGAGCAGTGACTGTCACCAGCCATCACACTCAGGACCACATCTACTGAGTCAGGAACCTGAACCCTGGCTGACACGGCACGCAGCATGACATTTCTCTCGGTAGCCAGGTCCTTGGCTTCCTGGCTCACAGGCCTCAAGTGGTGGAGGCACACTGCCTCGCTCTCTAAAGGTGCTCTTGGCATATGGGGCCAGCATCCACAAGAACCCCATCTCACACTCTGCACCTGGAGTCCCAGCCTGCACCCTGCCCCTCATACTGCACTGGGGGAAGTGGGCCTCTAATTATGAACAGCAAGATGGCTGCGAGGTTTGCTGAAGCTGCCTCCGGGGTGTGGTGCCTCAGAAGGAGGGGTCTGACAAAGCCAGACATGTAGCCAGTGTTGGGGAACAGGATCCCCACCCTGAAGAGATAGAACCTCTTTTATGCCCTTTTATGGTGGGAAAGCGGACTCGGGTCAGCGAATATGCTCTGAGTACAGACTTGGAGCCTGGCTCTGAGGAAGCCCGGGTTGGGCCTCAGGGTCAACAGGCCTCGGCACTGAGACACAGCGGCTTGATGGCTGATGTGGGCTGGCACAGGCTCCTCTAAATTTAGAGGCTGGGAAGAGGGTCCTGGGGGTGCTGCTCCATAGCAGGGCGGTGCTGGGGTCTGGCAGGGTGCCACAGCCGCTGCTCCCAGCAGCTTGTACAGTTTCCTGTCCACCTGTGTGGACCTGAACAACAGGAAAGGAGGCAGAGGGGACCCACCCCACCCCACCCAACCCCACCCGGCTTTCTTCTCCATCCACTCTGCAGGCACAGAGACTCTCAGAGGGGCCGGGACGTGTGAGCTAAGCCCTGCTGAATGCCTGACACTGTGTGAGAACTCAGGAACAAAACAAAGAGCAGGATTTGGGCCAGTTTCAGAAATGCATTCATCTCACTCAGTTGCTTCCTCGGCTCAATGGGCATTTATTTAGCACCTCTGTGTACCAAGCCCAGCTCCCTCACAGTAAAGAAGTCAACAAGATACATCCCTACCCTCAAAAATCTCACTTTGACATTGGCTCAGTATTAACAAGCACCTACTGTATGCAGGCCCTCATGCCAGGAACAGAGGGAAAAGAACAAGTAGCCCTAATCACTTTCTCTGTCCAGTTGTTCATTCTTCCATCCAGTTCTATAAGCAGTTAGTAAGCTCTTTCTGTATACTCCGCCCTCCACCAAGCACCACAGACAGAGCTGTGGTACAGCCGGTACTGATGGAGAGATGATCTGATCCTTCACAAATTTCTGGTGGACACCTGGATGTCAGATGTGTGACGACGCAGGGCTGGGGCATAGTCACCACCTCAGCTGCAACCTTCCATGAGTCAAGAGCAATCAACACTTACACAGCCTACTGTGTGCACAGGAAAGAAGGCCTATTGTGACCAGCTCCTTCTCTGACAGGCTCATTCCACCAAAGTATACGCTGGGTACCTACTGTGTGCCAGGCCCTGAGGAGTCAGTGAATGAGTTCCATACCATGGGGCTGGATGCTCGCCCATGGGTTGGATCCCATATGACATGTGCTCACTCACAAGACGAATGCTCACCCACGGGGCCGGATGCTTACCCACAGGGCTGGATGCTCACCTGGTCCCTCTGTCAGGACAGCAAGGACCTCTTAGTTGTTTAAAGCCGTGCTACACAGGTGGTTAAGAAGTAGATCACACACACCCTTCCCAGACCACGGCAGGGCACAAAGGGCCCATGAGGAGCCACTTGGTACCCCGGATCACATCTGGAGATGGAGATGAGAGAATCAGGGACAGCCAAGCTCAGGGGAGGATGGGAAGAAATGTCCACATCTCCAACAATGCGGAGGTGCACAGCAGCAGACAGTAGCTAGGCTGGTCCCTCAGCATCTCCACCCTCCTGGGCTGAGAGGAGGGCAGCAGCATAGTAGGCTTCATACCCATTACCCAAGGGGCTGAGGAAGTGGGTCTGTGTTCCCTCCCCTGTGACCACTGGGAACCACAGAGACCAGCAGAAGGGATGCCCTGGGCCCTCTGTGGCTGTGTCCTCATAAAAAAAAAAAAGAAAAAAAAAAAAAAAAAAAAAAAAAACCACAATACGGCCATTACACCAGCTCTCACAGCCAAGCCGCCCCCCCCATGTGCACAAACGCCCAGGTCGTGAATGATAAAATTTTCAGAAGAAACGTAGCTCTCAATCGCCGGAGCACCTAGCCAGGGACAACTGCACCTACTGTGTCCTGCTTCACTTCCTTCCCTCGGATCCCACGAGTGTGACAATGATTAGTTAGAGCTACATCTTAGAGGGGCTTGTCAGGACAAAATTTCAGTACAGACAGCTCCTACAAGTCCCTGGGTCCTGCAGATCCAAGGAGGGTCCAAGAGTGGAAGGCAGCAGGGCTCCCACACTATAAACTTCTGTGTATGTAGGAACCCTGGCATCACTGACCTCCCAACCTCTCCAGGTGCTCTGACCGCAAGTTTGCCCAGTTGGCTGATGGGTCACAGGATGACCTAGGTTCACATGACATTGTACCTGCTCTGCTCCAGGGGCCTTAGGTCACCTGTCCTAAAGGACAAAAGCCACTTTCACTGGACCTAGGCTCACGCAAGCCTAGGCAGGCGGCAGGACAGGGAGGGCGGACCCAGCAGGCCCCTCTGGGAAGATGGCCAGACTGCCCAACAGCCCCTGGGCCTCGCAAGCCAGGGCAGCACTGAGGGCTGGCCCTCTTTCCCTCATCTGGGTCCCTCCCAGTCTATGCCTTCCACAGGGTGAGAACAGGGAGAAGTCTTGAGGAAATGTTGATGAATTTAACAGAATACAAAGGCTTAACTAGACACCTTCAGCTTAGCCCAGAGCAGGCTCCAAGGCTGGGCAGCCTGGGTCAGACCTCCCTCCTCTGCTGATTGCTGCGTGTTCTTCTGGAGGTGACTTAACCTCTCTGGGCAGAGGATAGCAGTATCTCCCTCTAGGACTGCTCAGGGGACAAAATAAAATCCTGTGCTGATGCCCTGGTCACAGCGCTCATAAAGACCACGGATTGAATTTTGGAAAAGTCTTAAAGTCTGTGGTTCAAAGGGAGGCCACTAGGGTGACTACCCCAATCCAAGTGGTATCTCAGAGACTGGGGGTGGGTGCTCATGTAGTTCAGGGCCTTCAGTGGCACCCATCTTCCCGCCTCCACTTCCCAAGCACTGGGTCACGTGCTCAGGCCACTGCACCTGGTGAGAGGGTCTGCCTGAGCTGCACAAAGCGGGGACTCAGGTGTCACAGAAGCTCACAGGGAAGGCTCTGCGAGGCCACAGTGAGACGAGGCCTCTGTGAGCCAGGGACAAAAGCTTCCCAGCACCTTGATCTTCAATTTGGTCCCAGAACCGCCATGGGGCGGAGTCTTCCGGTACTCAGAACCTCGCGGGGCAGGCAGGGCCTAGCCTAAGCCAGGCTTCTCCATGCTTGCTCACCTGGGACTCTGACAGGCTACAGTCCAGCAACTCTTCCAGTCATTAGAGAATGAGGATTGCTTCCCGGAGGTGACGTCTCACCAGAGCACACAAGGACGGCAGCGCCTTGTGTTAACAAAGCCACTTCAATACACAGCAGCTGCCTCCCACAAGGAGACAACATTGGCAGAAAGCATCAGGTCTTCCTGCAGGGCATTTCTTCTGTTTCTGCTTAAAGTTTCTTTTCTGCATTTATCTATCTGCGCACATGTGGAGGTCAGAGGTCAAACTCAGTCTCTTCTCCCACCACGTGCATTCCAGGGACAGAACTCGGGTCTGGCAGCAAGCACCTTTACCCGACGGAGTCATCGAGCATGTCCTTATTCTGTCTGGACTGCCACGTATTGTGTGTAGTTATGGAGTCCGGTGTGACGTGTTGGCATGAGTACACAACACAACACACTAGTGTCCACTCAGGCAATGGGTGTCCCCAGCTATCTGGAAATGCACAGACCGCCGCTGTCACCATGATCCTGCTATACTGCCTGTTGGAAGCAATTCCGCCCCCAGTTGCACCCCTGGACCCTGCGCGTTCTCCATCTCCCCCAGCTCTAGAAGCCTCCATCTGCCTCTGCAAGAGAACTCACTGAGCAGAAACAACTCAAATCAAACTTCTGACACCTTCACATCTGCCCCAAGAAAGACAAATGTTTACTCTGACGTATTTAAATTGTAGTCTCCAGGCACCAATCACAAGGACGGACACAGAGACTCCCTCCATATCCCCTTAGGAACTGTTTTGTCCCCATGCCCTATGGTCCCGCCCCCCCCATTACTCTCCCTTCCTTTCCAGGCCTGGAAACTCAGCATAGGCCCAGCCTAGAGAAGACACTCGGTACTTGCACAGTTAGCCAGCTGCTGGGCCAGTGAACGGTGGACAGATGGCCTCTCAGAAAAGGAGATGCTGGGCCAGGGAAGGCAGAGACTGGACTGGTACAGAGACAGGGCAGGACCCTAGCATCCTTGCTGGGGCAGGGGCATGCTCCTCCTGGCTAAGATCCTTCCTGCTTCTGGATATGACAATCATTGGTCCTCTCAGCTCGGGACCCCTATGGCAGCTAGCTCCAGGTGTCCCCTTTGCTCCTCAGGGGCAAACACGGGGTAGAATGGCCACCACCGGCTGCAACAAGCCTCCCCTGCTGCTGTCGGAAGCCAGCTTTGCTGTTCCAGCACCCCAGCATTTGCAAAGTCCCTCCAGCTCTTATACCCCACACCTCAAAGTCAGCTCCTGGGATTCACAGGGACATGTCACAGACACCAGTGCTCCCCAAGAGTCCCCATGTCCCTGATACAAAAGTTCTGCTTGTACAACACATCCATTGCGGCCCTTCGATGGCCAGCCTCTAGCGACTATGATCAACTGTCACTCAGTATTGCTGGAATCTAACAGCAAGCAGAGGGGTCCATGCATGCTCAGAATAGGTGCAGCTTTTTGTTTGAGGCCAGTCTAAGATGGCCCGTGTTGGCCTGGAGCTTACCACATAGCCACAGATGACCTGGAACTTTCTGATCCTTCTGCCTCCATCACCCCCATCACACCTGGTTTATGCAGTGGGATTGGAACCCTAGGCCTCCTACATGCTAAACAAACACTCCACCTGAGCCACATTCCCAGCCTCAAAGGCAACTTCTCACCTGTCCTGACACTAGGAAGACTCAGTTTGAACGCCAACCGCTGATGTTGCCTGAGGACACTCCTGCATTGCTCCTCATCTGTAGAGCAGGACTATGGGGCGGGGCGTTCAAGTGTGATCCACTGAGAGCCTACCATAGCCTGTGAAAAGCTCAGCCAAGGCTTGCTTACAGGCAGCAGCTTGTCAGGCCCAGGGCGCCCTCTACTGACCAACCTGGGAATCGCTCAGCCAAAGGAGCAGCGGGTAGAGACTCCAGCCAAGTGGATTTAAACATGAAGCCTAGGGGATGGAGAGACAGCAGCGGCTCTGGTTTCTTGAGCACCTACTGTGTGCCAGCTCTTCCCTCTGCTGATCTCTATGGTGAGAGGAAATTTCTCATCTGCAGGCTGAAAGACACAGAGCCACTTGGCAGGACTGCGAGCAGGAGGGAGACATGAACTTGAACCCGGGACACTGTGCCCACAACTCCCCTCCCTGTTTACTGGAGCCCTGGAATTTCCTGTGTGCACAGGAAGAGGCTTTGAGGAGAATTCAGTCCAGTCCTTCAGACTCAGAGAGGGCAAGCAATTGCTAAGGGTCACACAGCAACTGTATCCTTCTCCAGCTTCCCAGAAGTATTCTGTCCACATAAGCAACTTGGAGGACCATAAGACTGACATGTTGGGGCCGTGACTGGGAGACTTCACGTGAGAGCAGAGCTCTCGTGGCACATTAGCACAAAGCCTCCAATGTCGTGGTGAACCACAGTGTCCCTCTGAGGGCCAGGAGGTGGCTCTTCAGGCTTGGGGGCCACCAGCATCCCAGGGTCCGTTTCCATCTTTCTATAAAGCAAGGACTCTGTGACATGCTGAGGACAACAGGCAGGAGAGGGGTCACATCACGGTTGAGGCAAAGTCTGGGACGTGGGCTAGGGGTACAGCTGGGGATACACTGGGGGCCGGAGCCCTGGGAGAGCTGAATCCCAGCATGTCAATCATTCGAGCAAAATGGATGAGGGACTGCCATGGAGATCCAGGAGGGATTCAACACAGACTACAGCAGCTGGCAGATCTGACCTCATTAAAGAATTCTGGGTACCTCTTCCTAGAACTGCACACAGTGGGAAGGACGTGAGGGGTGGAGAGCCTCAGAACAGGGCCCATGGCTTTTACTTAAAGCCTGGTCAAACACAGGCCGCTCCTCGTGCCTCCCCCCTGCATGGCATCCAGAGATTCCTGGAAGCCCAAACTGGACTGACCGTCCAGTTCAAAGTGTTCTCCCCTGAGGCTCCGGTGACCTCGACCTCATTCCCCCGGATCTCTTCTGCTGACTCTCTCCCCTCACTCACTCTGCCTTAGTCTTTCTTTTTAAACAGGTCTGATCTCAGGCCCTTTGTGCGGCTTCCTTTCCTCCCAGCCTGGCCCTGTCTTCTTCTTCCCCTCATACCCTCTCAGGAGGTCTCCCCAGCGGAGCCCCGTCAGTCCTTGCTGTGTTTCCCGCCTTCTGCCTTCCTTTCCACAGCACACCCCAGCTCCTGACACACTACCTCGAGTTCTGTGTCTCAGTCACTGTGTGCTGGCTCAACTACCCACTGGCTGAGGTGGGCCGTCTCACTCACTGACGGAGCCCACACACACAGTACAGGGTGATCTCCAGGAATGACAACAGCACCGTCACTGCCTTGTGCCAGCATGGACTGCTAACGTTTCCCCAGCACTGACTAGGTAGAAGGCCTTGTTTGTGCCACCTCGCCAGCTCCTTAGGGTGCTCGGAGAGGAAATTGCTACGTTATTCCCATCAACAGATGGCGAAACTGGGTTTCCAAACTACAGAGGTCGCGAAGGCCCTGTGCTCCAGAAGGAAGAGAACCCGCCAGGAGCAGAAACCCAAGACCCAGCCGCAAACCCCTAGCAGGCTCCCACAGCTCTAGTCCGCCTGTAACTCCAGGGACTCATGTCCCGTGGCCTAAACGTCACCTCAAGTCTACGGCTGGAAACAGACAACTCTTCCATTTCAGCCACAGACATCAGTGAGCAAAACCAAACTAGGGCCCAGACCACAACCAGAGCCACAGCAGAAGCAGCAACAGCTTCCGCAGTGGGCAGCAAGAGCCAAGCAGCCCTTGTCCACCTACAGCTCAAGCTCACGGCCAGCAGCCAGCAGCCTCGGACAGCGTCCACTGTGTGCCATGAGTCACGCTGGAGGTGACCTGCCGCAGACCTTCCCGCTTGGTGGAAGCGCACAGCCACCAAACAGTCATCTTTACACCTCCCCCACTCAAATCCCAGCTACTGGACCTCCCACGGCCTCAGTTTCCCCACTTGCAATAATACTAACAATATGGACACCTTTAGGGTTGCTGTGAGCACTGAGGCACATGTGGAGGCCCTGGGGCAGGACGGTTTTGCACACCCTTTCATGGCTGTTATTACCGATGTCACCAGGGAGAACCCATAGGCCGCAGAGGGAATAGCTAAGCAAACACTCTGCAAGAGTGCATGGGAGGCGGACAGCCAAGCCAGCCGTATTTAGACATTTTTTCCATCAAAAACAAGCTCTGCTGGTGGAGTGGAATGTGATGGAGGAAGCATAGCCACCACAGTGGGAACTAGGCAGCTGGGCTCCAGTCCCCTACAGACAGCGAGCCCCTGGGCAGCTCGGCTCCAGTCCCCCACAGACAGCGAGCCCCCAGGCAGCTCGGCTCCAGTCCCCCACAGACAGCAAGCCCCCAGGGAGCTGGGCTCCAGTCCCCCACAGACAGCGAGCCCCCAGGGAGCTGGGCTCCAGTCCCCCACAGACAGAGATCCCCTGGGGCTACACACAGCCCGGTGCCACTGGCTGTCGCGGTCTCCCTGCCTTATGCTGTGTTCCTACTGTCGGGGCTCCCACCCTGCAGCAACCTGCAGCTTCCTGACTCTAAGAAAGCTGAGAGTCACTAAGGGCCATCCCCCGGCCTCAGCACAGGGGTAGGAGATGAGGATGATCTCGTTCTTCCAAAGCACACCTGGACACACCTGATCCCTAAATAAAGCCAACCCCTTATCCCGACCAGCCCTACATTTGCTGACTCAAGTTGTGTGACCCGTCTAAGTCACCCTGTGTGCAGCAAGCACTGGAGCACACTGCAGGCAGGACTTCTTCCTCCCAAAGCCCTGTGTGGGCTTTGCCAGTGGATGGCAGGCAAGTCACCTCAACCCTGGTGGCCTCCGTGTTCCCATTCAGATCCAGCAGTTAAAACTGGACAAGGGGTACCTGGCTTCACTATCTCTGACATGCCCCAGCTGGTGGGGGGCGGGAGGAGCTTGAATAAGACACCAAACCTCACTGGCCTCTGTTTCCCCACTGAGAAATGAAGGGAGTGCTGAGATCTACTCAGAGGGTTAGCGTGACTAAGGGATGAGCTGCCCACAAGACCCACATGGTTCATGCCAGGCAGCTTTGTAAGGGCTCAATAAAATGGCAATGGTGCAGCTTCCAGCTGGATGCCCAGTGGCAGGCCCATGGGCCCTAGGAGGGTCTGTCTGCTTTGCTTATCTCATCAACAAGATTAAGTGACTCCAAACAGCCCCAGCAGAGGAAGCCACCAGCTCGGGTTACTAATGACACATAACAGAAACTCAATCTCCTCCCACTTCCCAGATGATGCAGGGCAGGCCCAGAAGTGGGGGTGGGGGCTCACCCGCCCCCAGAGTTGTGTGCAAGACCAGGCTGTAGACAGGAAGCTACCGACAGCCCGACAGCCCACAAGTGGCCCCTTTGCAGAGGCCTGCTGCAGCCACCCTTGCTTGACCCAGGCCTAAGAAGGACTGAGTAACACTGAGAATAACTCAGGAGTGAGACCCAGGCTGAGGCTAGCGGGCACCGGGCACATCTGAGAACAAAGTACTGCCCAAGCAGGAGGGGATGGCCAATTAATCAAGGCCAGTGGCAGGAAGGAGCACAGCCACTGGATACTATGCTTACGGGCTGGGACGTTTGCAGAACCGAGGACGGACATGGGCCTCATGGATGCTGGGCAGGAGTGCTTCCCTGAGCTAAACCCCAACTCTCTTCCTATCCTTTCTTATTTCTGAGATAGAAACCAAGATTCCAATTCTGGCCTTGAACTCACTGTGTGGCCCCAGCGGGCCTTGAACTTTTGATTCTCCTGCCTCAGCCTCCTGAGAGGCAGGGATGACAGGCCCATGCTCCAGATCAACCTGAGAAGCATTTTAAAGACATGAGCAGCTGCCATGACCCCTACCCCATGTCAGTGAGCACACACAAGTGTGAGGAACCAAGACTGACCTGGTTGGTGGGCAATCGTGAGGCCCTGTGGGATCCAACATAAGATAGTACAGACTGGGTTCTGAGATGGATCCTACTAGAGAAAGACAGAGGTCATGGGGAAACAGACCCTTTGAATGGAGCAGCCCTCCCCACTGTCCTCCCCTCAGCTGCCCATTTATCCTCCTCATGATCCTCCCCTCAGCTGCCCATCAGTCCTCCCCCTCAGCTACCCATTCATCCTCCCCTGTGGTGCTCCCCCGCAGCTGCCCATCTGCCCTCCCCAATGGTCCTCCCATCAGCTGCCTATCAGTCCTCCCCCTCAGCTGCCCATCAGTCCTCCCCGTGGTCCTCCCTTCAGCTGCCCATCTGTCCTCTCCCATAGTGCCCATTCATCCTCCCCTGTGGTCCTTCCCTCAGCTGTCCATCAGTCTTCTCCGTGGTCCTCCCCTCAGCTGCCTATCTGTCCTCCCCATGGTCCTCCCTTCAGCTGCCCATATGTCTTCCCCATGGTCCTCCCCATCTCCCTGGATTTGTTGGCCACAACTGCTCTTGGCGGTGCTAAGGGAGCTGTGGAGGCCACCCCACCTCCTTTGGCATCAGAAAGCACCCTTTGCCTCTATCCACGACATACCAGCAGCACCAGTTCCCACCCCCAGTTAAGACAACCAAAAATATCTCCAAACAGACTATCAAGCATCCCCAAGAGGGCAAGATTGGCCTCTCAGAGTTCAGAATTCAGTCTGGGGTTTACCGGCAATGACTTCACGCAGATTCCCTGCTTTCTGTCTCTCGTTGCTAGAGAGAGTTGTGCCACGTAGCTCAGGCAGGTCTCTAAGTTGTTATGTACCCAAGAATAACCTTGAAGTCCTAATCCTCCTGTCTTACCTTCTGAGTGCTGAGATCACTGGGGTATGTCACCACGCTTGGTTTGAGTAGTGCTGGGGATGGAACCCAGGGCTACCTTCATGCTAGACAAGCCAGCTGAACTGTCTTCCAAGACCTCATTCCTACTTGATTTATTTTATGTGTATTAGTGGTTTGCCTGCATGTGTGTCTGTGCACCGTCACCCACAGGAAGCAAGGGAGTACAGCCTCACCATGCCACACCTAGAAAAGACCTAAACTGTGCCCAAGGAGGCCAGAAGAGGGTGCTGGATCCTCTAGAACTGGACTTACATATAGTAGTGAGTGGCCATGCGGACCTTCTGTGAGAGCAGCCAGCGTTCTGAAACACTGAGCCAGCCCTGCAGTCTCTAACTTCTGGTTCTCTGTGGGCTTCCAGGGACTCAGAAGAAGGGCACCCTGGAGCTTCCTCTGATGTCTCCTTTGTGAACACAGACATGCTCCAGAACACAGACATGCTCCAGAACAACACGGAGAACAGAGCAGAGCAGCAATCCCCGCTCTGGGCATGCACATGACATCCACGCTCCAGACGGATCCATGACAGGCCAGATGAGACAGGGATGCAATCCAAGCAGACACAGCAAGGATAGCAGGCTGCACTGTACACACATGCACACTTGCACAACAGAATACTACACGCCCTTCGGCACTTAGGACATTGTGGTTGAATGCGGCTGACACTGGACTAGACTACATATTGCATGACCTCACTAACAGGTGCAATCTAAAAAAGAAAAAAAACAGTCAAATACAGAGGCAGGAGAGGGGAGGGTGGTGACCAGGAGACTGAATTAGGATATAGAAATGGGGAGATGTCAAAGGGCCCAGGCTGACAACAGCCATGTGGAGCCCTGATGGAAGGCAGGAGGAGCACCCCACACCACTTAGCTCCCCCATGCAGTCTAGATTGACAGCCACTTTGAACCCAACAGTAGCTTCCTAAAAAACAGAAGCCCCAGTAGTCACTGAGTGACCTGGGGGAATCGTGATGAGGAAGTTGAAGGTGGTGTGTGTCCCCGCTCTGCAGATGAGGAAGCCACAGCCACAGCTGTAGCAGCCTGTGGGTCTCACATTCCCATACTTCCCACAGAGGCCACAGTGAGAGTGTCCAGCCCTCTGCAGGCAGAGGCCTGATCCTAAGCCATGGTCTCAGACACCTGGGCCATGCCCGAGTCTAGTAACTTGGCAGAACAAAGACACCGTAGGGTGATTTCCATGGCCAGGAGCTAGCAGTAAGGCCCTGTCACCCACAGGAAGCAAGTGAGTACAGCCTCACCATGCCACACCTAGAAAAGACCTAAACTGCCTTGTCCCACCCCCTTCTGGTTCAGGAGAGAAGCAGAGGTCACAATGTGCACAGCCTAGTGAGGGGCTGAGACTGTCTGTCTGTCTGTCTCGCACAGGCCAGACTGAGTGAATGCCTGCCCCTGCTGGGGAACTTGCCATGCACTCTCGAACATCCGTGTCTACCGACCCTGGTCTTAATACGCACTGTTCCTTCCGCCCAGAACACACCCTCCCGACTCATTCTCAGATCCTCCAGGGCTCAGCTTTCTTGCGGACTCTGTTGGACCCCACATCTCAAAAGACCGTTGTCTGTCACAGTACCACGCTCCACCCCACGCCAACACAGTCCAGACGTCCCCAAAGTCAGGGCCCTGTGCATGTGTGCTGCCAGGTGTCTTGAATGAACAAATGACCACGCTATCTGCCGATGAGCCTGGCACCTGCTCCCACATTCCTGGGAAGTGGGTACTGTCTCTTAGTCACATTAATGTCCTGGCACCAAGACACAGCCAAAAACCAGGAAGCTGTCAGGACCCCATGAACTGCAGACTTCAAAATATACTAAGTAGGACATCGTGGTGCATGCCTGTAACCCCAGTATTTGGGGGCTGAGGCAGGAAGACAGCTGAGAGTTCCAGGCCAACCTGGGCTACAGAATGAAACTCTGTCTAAAAAACAACCAAACAAAAAACACAGATGCCAACAGTCCCCCTCTCTCTTTAGGCTCTTTGGGGTTATTCTGAACTTTCTAACACATCTACATCCTACTTTTGTAATAAAAAAAATAATGAAAATAAACCAATAAGTGGTGCTTTTGTTTATTAAGAGAGAGCTTGTTTCCCAGTGATCCCGGGCACCCGGGACTGGGAAGGTCTCCTGTTCTCTGGATGCTCCCTGGGCTTTAGAAGACGACGATGCTGGCTCTGAGGTCCAGGCGGACAAGGCTTCCTGGAGCTGTGTTTTAGAAGCTCGGGAAAATTCTGTGTGGCAAGTGTCTCAAGTATTTGCAAACATTCAGAGGGGGAAATAACATTTCCTAAACTTTCCTTTATGGGTATTCTGAACTCAGTAGCAAAAGTTCTAGAAAGCCCCGACGCTGTGACAATTCCCTGGTAAGTTTTTCTGTTCACAGAGCCACCGTCACTGTGTCTCCTCAATCCCACCAAGGAAGAGAGAGCACACTAGAGAGAGAAGACAAGCAAGCTGTCCAGGACACACAGATCTGTCTCAGTCAAAACAAGGTTTGGAAATACTCCACAGAGCCCTCGCTGGAGGGCACCCTAGCCGAGCTCCCACATCCCTCTCAGGGAACTTTTCCTCCAGTATACACAGAGAGGGAGTGGGTTTGGGCTTCAGTTTTGTCAAGTTTTGGGGAAAGGAAAATAAAGCTACAGAAGGCAGCAGAGCCGAGGAACGGCAGCGAAGCATGCTTTCTGAAGGACCCACGAGGTCTGTCCTGCTTTTGCTGCTTGCCCAGGAGAACAACCGTGTAGGCTACAGTCCCAGCTCAGGACTAGGGCTGTCCCTCCTAGCCTGCTCTCCCACCCAAGCTGTCCACCACCAATGTTCCTCCTCCTACAGTTGCTGTTAGCCAGGAGAAAGGCAGACGACTGAGCGACTGAGCGGAAGAGCGGCAGACTCCTGCGCCCACACTCACCCACAGGTACCGCAGCAGCTTCAGCAGACTGGGGCAGTAGTAATAGTCCATCTCCCAGCAGGCTGTGGGGCCTCTGGCCGGGCACTTCCAGCTTCCCCTCCTAGGGGGTGGCTCCTCCCTCCCCACTACTCTCACCACCCCCAGAGTCAAATTCAGGGTGGCATAAATCTTTCAAAAGCCAGGGCTCACAGCCAGAGGGCCGGACGGTCCTGTGAGCGGCCACCACCACCTCTGGGGTAAAGCTGCAGCCTGGTCCCCAGCGCTGGATGCCAGCATCCTCTCCCTCATCCCCGGGGGCCGGGGGGGGGGGGGGAGCAGGAGGCGGGGCCAGACTGCTCCTCCCCCACAGCTGCTCACGTGGTCCAGGGAGACCTGAGAGCAGGGGCTAGGGGTGTGCAGGGGACGGTGTGTGTAGCTGAGTGAGGGCTCTCCGTGTGAGAGTGAGTGAGCATGCTAGGTGAGTGTGGGAGTAACAGTGTGTGCAGATACGAATGCACGGTGCAGACAACTGTGGAGTGTGCCCGTGTGCGCCTGTGTGCGCCCCATGTGAGTATGGAAAAGAATGTGCCTGTACCTACAAGTGTGTGTACGTATGCAGAAGAGGGATAAGGACTTGTGTGTGCATGTGCGGGCATGTGCGTGTGTGTGTGTGTGTGTGTTCCTGCATGCACTTGTGGCACACAAGCCTGTGTAGTTCCTCTTCCCCAGGGAGGGAAGGAATGAATTGGGCACAGGCTCACACCTGCGCATCCTCGGTTACCCCATGTAATAGAAAGGGAAGTGTAGGCCCAGAGCAAGCTAGGACTTGGCCAGCATCATAGTTTGTAATTGAGGGAGACACCCAGGCCTCCCAGGCACACGTCCTGGGCTTTGCCTGTCCCGTGGGTAGCCTGGGCAGAGTAGAGAAGATGCTGGGGAAGGTCTTTCTGCCTCCAGAGCAGCCATTGGTGGCTGTGGGGGCGGGGCGGTGAGGGACACCATTTCCAGTCTGCAGACTAAGAATGCTAAGAACCCCAGATGGCCTCTAGTAGACGCTGGCTACAAAAGAGCTGGTCTGCCACGTCTCTGAGTCTCAGTTTTACCTTCTGAGAAATGGGAAGAGTCGTGACCACGTTTCAGGGTTTGAGTGAGTCTGTTCTCACTGAGGTAACACAAGGCTGTGACCGCTGCCCAAGCGAGAAGTGGGAGCTCAGAGAGACAGTGGCCCAAGGTGACTGCTCACTCAGTGGGAGCTTGGATTCAAAGCAAGCACCGTATTCGGTGCCACCTTCCAGAGACTGGCACTCAGCAGGAGCTCAACAAAGGACAGTCCAGCTTTTAGGCAGGCCCGGGTCCTGGATCTGAGAGGGAAATGTGAGGGGAGAGACAGGGCAGAAGCCGGACCGCTGGCTGACTGGTGCCCCACACACTGCCCACCGAGAGGGCACAGCAGCTAAAGGGAAACCCTGAACGTGGTGGGTGGGTTTAGCTGCTAGGACCCACAGAGCGAAGGTGGCCTGAGGTTCATCTGCTCCCAGGGCCCATCACCCAGCAGGCCCAGGCCCAGCTGGGCAGCCTCAGGGATAGGCAGGATAGCAGAAGGCCAGACCCTCTCCCTGACGACAGAGAACTGTGAACACTGGACTTGGGTCCTGACTGACAGAAGGAAAGCCAGGCCCAGGTTCTCTGGTTCATCAACTGATTAACAAAATAACGGAAGGCTAGGCCTGAGGGAATGAATGAAGAACAAGACAGCAGAAGTGGCATCCTTGCTTGGTCACTGACTGACGACAGTTGGAAAGCTGGGCCCTGCTCACCAACGAGCCAACCAACTGACCAACTGGTGGACGTTCAAGCCCATGCCCTTCTCTCAGGCTGAATGAATGAATGAATGAATGAGCAAGAGAACAGTGGGAGGCGGGGCCCTGCTCATTCACTGACTAACAGGAATTCAAGGCTGGCCGTGCCCTGACAACTGACTGACTGACGGAAAGCAAGGCACTCTGCTCATGGAGGGGCTCGGGGCTGCCTGCAGACTGAAGGACTGCCTAAAGGCTGGGTCAGCACACAGATCTTGCTGCCCCTGGGCTCCTGACTGAGGGGCAGAGTGGACTGGAGGCTGTTGGGAGGAAAGGAAGGTTGGGAAAGGCAGGAGGTGAAGGGGCGAGGATGTGATGGGACCGGGTGGGAGAGGCAGCAAGAAACACTGGATATGAAATGGCAGGGAGCCATGATGGAGAGCCACATGGACAGGAAAGAGATGAACCCCAAAGACAGATGGCTCCCCCAGACAGCCAGGGACAATGTGAACAGGGCCCAGCTGGAGAGCTCGAGAGAGAGAGCAGGTGGCCTGGGGGTGGAACCTTGATGACAGTGAGGGGGACAGGAAAAAGGGGAGATGGAAAAGAGACAACCAAGGTCAGACCTGGCAAGTCTATGGTACAGGCAGAACCCACTGATGATGGCAGACACCAGGGGCCCATCCCAGAGTTCTCAGAAGCAACTGCCCACCCCTGCCTTACCCTACCATCCCAGCTGGCCAGGCTACATGGAGGTGGGAGTCTGAAGTGATGAGACCCATGGGATTCCTCCGCCAGCCAGGGAACCTGTCTGCGTAGATGGGCTAGGCCACTCCATGTATGCCCTCACATACTCCCCATGGTTTCCTATCTTCCCCAACCCAGATCCCTATCCGCTTCTCACTACTGGACCACTACTGCATGAGTTGAATGGTGGCCTCCAAACTAGGCTTTCCCCTGGAATCTGAAACTGTGATGTGTGAAGCCGGTTAGCCATGCAGACGGTATAAGGAACAAATACAAGATCATTCTGGATCAGGAGTGAGGGGGGAACACTAGAACTTATCCCTAACGGCACCCTCAGAAGGTGACAGCCATGAGGGACCCACTCCCCAGACTATGAAAGGGTTGCTGGGAACACTCAACCAGTCTGTCCCTCCAGTCCCTTCTGCCATATGAGGACGCCCAGAGGCATCATCATGAGGGACAACAGGTCCTCTCCAGACCTGGGAGCCTCTAACTCGTTGACCTTGTGTTTCTAGCAGCAGGGAATAAATGATAATCTATCAGTTCCTTAGTCTAGTGCCTTGTTGTGATAGCCCCAAGGTACAGTCATCAGAGAGGCTGTAAATTCACTGCCAAGGTGTGAACCTAAAGGGAAAAGCTAGGAAAAGTCAGACTATGGTGGGAGCGTGGCTACAGTCAAGTCAAGCCCGCAGCCTCTAGATGACAGGAGCAGCATGGACGCTCCCTGACACTGTCTGGGGGAGGGTATCCTGGTGACTCTGGCCTCTCAAGCTACAGGAGGAGACTTACTGAGCCACACATGTGTGGTGACCCTCGAGGCCCCAGCTAACCTCTTCCCTTCACCCGGTGCTTCTTGCCTGGCTGGCTCCACTCATGCTGAGGTCTAGCTATGGTCTAGCCACTCTGCCCTGCAGCCTGCAGCCCAGACTCACGGCAGACCCAGTCACAGAGCCCTGGGCTCCTCATGGAGACAATCAGGCATCCCTCCCAACAGACTAGCTCCCTCTGGCTCCTCCTTAGGCCTCTTCCTGGCCACTGTAGGTCTGAAGCAGTCCACAGGGCATGATTCCTAACTCCAAAACTCACCGGATGCCTCCGCAGCAGCGGTTCTCAACCTTCCTGACTCTGTGACCCTTTAACACAGTTCCGCACACTGGTTGACCCCAGCCATTAGATTATTTCATTGCTACTTCATAATTTTGCTACTGCTATGAATGGTAATGTAAGCATCTGGTATGCAGGATATCTGATATATATGACCTCCGTGGAAGGGTCATTCGACCCCCGCACTGACTGGTTTGTGTGTCATCTTGACACAAGCTAGAGTCATGAGAGGAGGGAGCCTCAGCTGAGGAAAAGCCTCAGTGAGATCCAGCTGTAAACAGGCATTTTCTCATCTAGTGATCAACTGGGGAGGGCCCAGCCCATGGTGGGTGGTCTCATCCCTTAGGCTGGTGGTCCTGGGTGCTATAAGGAAGCAGGCTGAGCAAGCCATGGAGAGCAAGTCAGTAAGCAGCCTCCTTCCTGCCCTGTTTGGGTTCCTGTCCTGACTTCCTTTGGTAATAAACAGTAATGTGGAAGTATAAGCTGAATTAACCCTTTCCTCCCCAACATGCTTACTGGTCATGGTGTTCTGCTGCACCAACAGAACCCTAACTAAGACAACTCCCAAAGGGATCGAGACCCACAGGTTGAGAACTACTGCTCTAAGGGATCAACACCTGGGTTCCCAAAGATGAGCACGGGTCACTTCTGTACCCCCTTTTCTTTGGGTGCTGCTTTAGGTCAGGCCAAGGCTTGTGCATCTGTGACCTACGTTTAAGTATCAGCAGACATGGAAACCACATGTCAAGCTTACAGCTTCCTTAAAATGAGGATGGCTGGACCCACAGGTCACACTCCCATGCAGGGACAGGGCATGAGCTGCCTAGGAACTGACTCAGGTGGCAATGCCCTCCACTCCCTGCAGCCCAGACACCTGGATGTGGACCCAGGCATCACCCACTCCTCACTCCCCATCCTACTAGACGCTGCCCCCTACTGTGTGCACGATCCTGCACTAGAAACAAGCCTGAGATGTGACCCACCTCACGTCAAGGGTGTGGCGTCAGCAAAATGTGTCTCAAGTCAGCAATACTATTTCCAAACCCACAAGGCTCTCACTGTGGGCTGGCCAGAGCGCCCTCGCTCCCAATACACATTCCTTTCAGAAATAAAAACATATCCCCCCTTTCAATAGAAAGGCGTCATTGTGAAAATAAATGTGGCCAGTACCACCACCACGGAGGGCCGCAGAGCAGCCCTGATGCCAGGCTCAAGCACCAGAAACTGCCCCAAGGTCGAGGGGAAGTGGCAGAATGGCACACGTGCCAGCTAGTGAGCTCCGTGGGCAGAGTCAACAGGGTCAAGGAAAAGCCTGGTCTGAGAGGCAGAGAACAAAGCAGACAGGGAAAATAGTAACTTGGGCCGGGGAGGTGGCTCAGTAGGTAAAGACACTTGAGGCAGAGCATGGGGACCTGGGCTCCATCCCAGGGAAGGAGAGAACCGACCACAAGTGATCATCACAACACACACACACACAATAAATGAATGTTAAAAACAACAACAACAAAAATCCCACAGTGTATTGGTTAGAGCATCTCCACTCTGCCCTCTGGTGGACATTCCTGGTTAAGGTTAATCTCATTAGAAGGCTGAGGGAAAACAGAAAACTCAGTCAGAAAGGGCGGCCAACACCAAGTAAAACCTGATCCTGCAGGGCACAGAGCCCTTCCAACAGGTCTGAGCTCCAGCTGGGGCACATACACGCCATCTAAATCACCTCACTTCCCCTTGCCTCAGTTTCCCCAAGCATTGATCCTACTAGAAACTTATGAGTCTCAGCACCACAGTATATGAGTTCAAGCCTTCCTGCCCTGGCTGGGCCTGACCCCTCCCACCAGCTCTCGATGCACAGTCTTGAGGGACAGGGCTGCAAAGCTAGATTTGGGAACCCTGGGTAGCCAGGGTGACTCAGGGGTCGAGCGAAAATGAGCTGAAATCTGTTTTCAGAAATCCACCCACCCACCACATCCAACACCCCACACACTTTGTCCCACCAAGGGCCTAGCTGTGGCAATCCATGCTGGCCATTCCCCTGGCCCTACGGAATGGCCTCCTTTCCCACCGCTCCTGGTTCCTTCAACTTGTCCGTTAAGACCGGGCAGAAGTCATAGTGCCCTGACAACCAAGTCATGGAAGGACTCAAGTGGTCTCCTTCCATGGGGTGGGCAACCTGTGTGTGTTTCCTCTTGATCCAGGCTCTCCCTCAAACAAATACATATGGGGCCTGGGTCCCAGAGGCAGGCCATTCCAATTGGAGGAGAGGAAGAGGTAACAAACAGATGGGAAACCTGCAGCCACGTAAAGATTAGTGTGGATGGCGCGAGGGGTTGTGGAGCTACTAAAACCACAAACTGGCATTTGCTTTTAAAAATATCTCCCAAGAACTTGTGAGCTTGAACACCTGTTCCACCCCATGCTAGTGAGCTTCAACACCTGGTCTCCCAGGTGCTAGTAAGCTTGAACACCTGGTCCATCCTGTTGCTAGTGAGCTTCAACACCTGGTTCACCCCATGTGCTCATGAGCTGGAACACCTGGTCCCTCCATGTGCTCATGAGCTGGAACACCTGGTCCCCCCATGTGTTCATGAGCTGGAATACCTGGTCCCCCCAGGTGCTCGTGAGCTGGAACACCTGGTCCCCCCAGGTGCTCATATGCTTCAACACATGGTCCCCCCAGGTGCTCATATGCTTCAACACATGGTTCCCCCAGGTGCTTGTGAGATGGAACACCTGGTCCCCCCAGGTGCTCATGAGCTGGAACACATGGTCCCCCCAGGTACTCATGAGCTGAAACACCTAGTCCCCCCAGGTGCTCGTGAACTTGGATACTTGGTCCTCAGATGATGGCGCTGTTTTACAAGGTTGTGAACCTTTGGGATGTGGGCTGAGCTGGCCAGCAGGCCTTGACGGTCACACCTACCTCTGATATTGCATGCATGAAACTTGAAGCCATTCCAGGTGGGGGAAGCCAGTCCCAAGAGTCCCTGCTAGGCCATCCCATCTGTGTGGGCCTTGGAGTGCAGGCAGGTATGCCCAGAAGGCAGACTCATGAGGGGAGGGAGAAGGGAGCGGCTGCTGGTGGGTGTGGGTTTCCTGCAGGGAAGGTGACAGTTTCTACACTGCATTGTTGTGATGCTTTAGAACTCTGAGCAGTCAAAGCTACTAAAGTTTAGAAGGCGCCTTTAATCCCAGCACTCAGGAGGTAGAGGTAAGGGGATCTCTGAGTTCAAGGCTAGCCCGATCTACAGAACGAGTTCCTGGACAACCAGGCCACACAGAGAAACCCTGTCTCAAAACAAACAAACAAAAAACTGTTGACGTTTAAACAGACAAACTATACAGTTATTTTTTAAAGTGACAGGCAGGTCTGACTCAGGTCTGTAATCCCATCTGCTCAAGGAACTGAGGCAGGAGGATGAACAGATGAAGACATGTCTGGGTTACCAGGTGAGTTCAAGACAAGTAAAACCTTGTGTCTCAAACTGAAAAGCTGGGGCTTGTAGATGCTCAGCAGGTAGAGAGCTTGCTGTGTAGGTGTGAGGATCCAGGTATGTGTCCCCAGGACCTTGTGAAAAGCCATATGTGGGGGCCTGAAACCCGAGCAAAGTCGGCGGTCAGACACAGGAGGGCTCATCCTGCCACAGACATTCTGATGTCCCATCTGTGACTATGGGCATGGGCATCAGAAGGCTGAAAAGCTCATGAGATCTCAATGCATACAAGGCTCAGATGCCCCTGCCCTGGACAAGAGCCCAGCCCCATGTCCAGGGAGGCAGAAGAGACAAAAGAATGCAGTGGACTGAGACATACATACGATAAACCCAGGCAAGGACTCTTGAAGTGCTTCTGAGATTTGCAGAATCATAAGGAGAGTCTCCAAGACGCCATTTGGGGCACGTTCGCTCATAGGTGCATTGAGTTGTGTGTGTGTGTGTGTATCTGTATGTATCTCATCACATATGTTGCTGAAACAGGGTTAGCAAACATTTGACACTCTGATCTCTCCTTTCCCGGATCCATGAAGACATCACTAATGGATTATAGCATCATCTCCCCTGGTCCAGTATGTATGGCCCCAAAATCCTTAGGCATGGTCCAACAACTGGAATTGACTCTTGGCATAAAGCTGTTTTCCAACTTGTCTAAGCAGGAAACAGAAGCCAGAACTGGAATCTTCCATAGCATTTTCAGTTCTTCAACTCAAGTGTTCCACGAAACACTGTCAGGCAGTGTTCTGCGGTGTCTGAACGTTAAGAGGGCTGGGAGAGACCGCTGCAAGCCTGTCAAGGGATGGGGACAGCTGGAAATCCATACACTGTAGGCGGGGAGGCACCAGGTACAGCCACTGCAGCCACGTCCTGCGCACATGCAGCCCGACTCCCAGCAATGCTATAGCTCGGGTGTACAGTGAGCACCAGCCATCAGGAGGCAACAATGGAGTGCCTGAAGATTAGGAACTGCCCCAGACTGTAACAGATGCAAATGCATGCTCCCAACAGAGCAGAGCACCTGACAGAACAGAGGGCAGGACAAGTCCTGATTGTGGCGGCCACGGGATGCATGCAGACCTGGCACTACCTGGGGCAGGACAGAGATGAGATTCAAGGCACAGAAATGCACTTGTGTCTGTTAGCAGTGAGTGGACCCACAGCCATACCATACACCTGCAGAGCACCAAGGCCAGGACTAGACACTATCTAGAAGTCACCTGTCAATGGGAAGAAAGCAAGCCAGGGCCAAGTTGGACATTCTGGGCTAACCCACCATCAGTGAGGAATCTTGGACCCTATGGGTCAAGAAGGAGATGTAGGTGCTGGAGAAATGGCACAGTGGTTAAGGTTGTTCATTGTTCTTATAAAGGACTAGAGTTTGGGTCCCAGCACCCAAGTGAGGCAGTTCAGAACTGCATGTAACTCCAGTTCAAGGGGCTTTGGAGCCCTCTTTTGGCCCCTTAAGGCACTGCACTCACGTGCAAATACATCCCTCCCCACACATAATTTAAAAAATATAAATCTTTTTTTTAAAGAACGGGACATAGACGCCCTTGCATCCTGGATCATCTGGTTCAGAGCACACACTCTGCCATCCTCCCGCTGGCTCTCACATGCAATCTGTCATGGAAGTTTCCAGGCAGGTTAACTGAGGAGGCTTTCCATGGGCATGTCTCTCTACAACAACCCTTCCTCCCACTCATCACCAGCCCCACACTGTCTGATTAGTGGAGAGCCCAGGCTGGTCATGTGACATCACCTGGGAACAGAACCCACAAGTCTGGACCTCCTCCCAGCAGAGGCCATTGTGCCTACCCGCCAGGGAGGTGTGCCCAAGCCAAGTGACAAGGTCCCCACCAGGGCAGCTTGTCAAACAGAGCATGTGCACCTGGATCCTGAGGGCAGGTGATCACTGGATGGGTTCTGGGCCCCTGGGAGCCGACAAAGCCCTGTGGGCATTGCTGGTGCTGCTGAAAGCTGAGGATACAAAGGAAGGATCTACAAGCCAGGCTTCTACACCGTGTGTCCTGGTGCAGCCACCTCCCTGCCTTGAGCCTCAGGTTTAGAATCTCTAAGCAGGGGTCTCTCTGCCACCTTAGGATAAAGGAAGTCCCTTAGAAAAGAGCCAGGTCACATGCTGAGCAGGCATCATGGGGCAATGCTTGGGGCTAACCTCTAGTTTCCACATGTGCACACACATGCACACACACACACACACACAACTACTTTGTTTACCCAACTTGACTACATCTGGAATTTACTAAAATCCAAGCAACTGGGCACACCTGTAAAGGATTTTTCTTAATTAAATCATTCAAAGTGGGAAGACCCAACTTTAAATCTGATCTTTTGGGATGGGAAGATTCACCTTTAGGGCTGGAGAGATGGCTCAGTGGTTAAGAGCACTGGCTGCTCTTCCAGAGGTCCTGAGTTCAATTCCCAGCAACCACATGGTGGCTCACAGCCATCTGTACTGAGATCTGGTGCCCTCTTCTGTCCTGCAGGCACACACGGAAGGAATGTTGTATACATAATAATAAATAAATCTTTTTTTAAAAAATCCACCTTTAATCTGGGCCACACCTGCTAAAGCCTGTCTTTATAAAGGACAAAGAAGAAGGAAGCTTGCTCTCTGCCTGAGTGCCCTCCTTTTTGCTGGCAAGTCCATTCCTTCACTAGCATTAGAGTCTTTGTGATTCCAGTGTGTAAAAGACCAGCAGAGACATCCAGCCTCATGGACTGAACAACTACTGGGTTCTTGGGCTTTCCATTGGCAGACAGCCATTGTTGGACAAGGTGAACCACAGCCCATGAGCCATTCTAATAAATCCCATTACATATGTATGTCTGAGAGAGTGATTCTTTACGTTCTGCTCCTCTAGAGAACCCTGATTAATACAGCTCTTATCCTGCCATCAAGGGTCACCCTCTCCACTGGCTCATTCACCATTGTTATCACCATCATAATCATCAAACTAAAGAAGTCCCAAGTGCTGTGGGACAATGGTCTTGTACCATGTAAAGATTTGTCACTTGTATTGGTTTAATAAAACACTGATTGGCCAGTATCCAAGCAGGAAGTATGGGTGAGGCAACCAGACTAGGAGAATTCTGGGAAGAGGAAAGGTAGAGACACAGTCGCAAGACAGATGCAGAGGAAGCAAGATGAGAATGCCCTACTGAAAAAAGGTACCAAGCCACATAGTTAAACATAGACAAGAATTATGGGTGAACTTAAGCCGTAAGAGCTAGTTAGTAATAAGCCTGAGCAATAAGCCAAACAGTTTATAATTAATATAAGCCTCGTTGTGTTTATTTGTGACTGAACGACTGGAGGACCCAGCAGGACAGAAACTTCTGTCTATACCCAAGACCTTTGCTTCTGCCTGACACCCTCCTCTGATCCTTCTACAGGCCCCACCCATAGTCACTTCCTCAAAGAGGCCCTTGCTGACCACCTGACAAGAAAGAGCCCCTGCACCCCTCTCCCCAACCCCTACCCTGGCTCCCTACACTGGGTTATTTTCTTCACGGTGTTTGGTAACATCCAGATGTCTCCTTTCTGAGCCTGGCCAGTGGTTACATATTTGGTTCCCACACTGTGCACACACCATAGAAGCACCACATATGCTGACCGACTGTTTCCCTGAACAGTCTGGAAGGCTTCCAAACATGTTCCCAGTGGATGGGGGGGAGGGAGGATAAATGGCATGGCCATCATACCAAGTGTGCGACTACTTGTTCCTGGCCTAGAAATGAAAACAACTGAAAGACAGAAACTAACTCATCCCCTTTCATATCCTTGGAGGTCCACATAAGTTAATAAATCAAGCAAGGTATGAGGAAGGGCAGCAATGGACGGGTAGGTGGATGGGCGAGTCAACGGATGGATAGTTAGATAAACTGACAGGTGGGTGGATACAGGCATAGCTGCATGGGTGATCATTAGGGGCACGAACGAACACAGAACACCCCAGCACACAACCTCTGACACGGCTGGCAGCACGCGTTCACTCTAGCAGACAAACCTTGGTGTGGCTAGTTCAATCCAGAAAAGAACTATGACCAGCTGCAGGCGAAGAGGCTGTTTGTGACTGGCCCTAGTCCTCCGCACCCAGAGTGAAAAAGGAGGCAGCTGGTGCTCATGGGTACTGACCTCACAAGCCAGGGCATGCTCAACCCTGCTACCATTGGAGTCCGCTCTCACACCCCTATGCCCAGTGCACTGCCCCGGCTTCCCCAGGAACAGCAGATTATTGTAGGCTCCTGACTGCCTGGACCTCCACTCCAGCCTGGCCTCCCCTCTTTGAACCCTGTTTCCCTAGCAGGCTAGACCTTAAAGGCTGACTAAATCTCTGACATCACCCAGCACCCCTGTACCACAGATCCTAGGTAGGGTTTCTGGACTTTGAAGTCACACAGGCTTGGCACACAGTGGACACATAAAGAATGAACATATAGCTAAATAAACCAGGAAGAGCCGGTTTGTGTTTAGTCATGGGGAGGCCATTCTTGGACTTCCCATAGGTTCATGACAATGTGAGAACCCCATAACTGCTGACTTATGACCTCATGGTCACAGGAGGGGCTGCTGGGTAACCTCTTTCGGAGGTCAGGGTCCACACTGAGTCACCATGTTCTATAATCTCTAGGAGGCCATAAGCCACGGGCAGAAGGGTGGCCATACCTGTGGGAGGATACACCACAGGACCAGAAGACATTTCCCCTTCCAGGACTCAGTTGAACTCCTAAGGTCGGGGACACCTTCCTTTCACAGTAAGACAGCTCCCAGGAGCAGACAACAGCAATGACAGCAGCAAGCAGCTGTTCTGCAGCTGGCTGTGCCAGCACCCAGTGTGGGCGGAGCAGAGTGTCCTGCCTCCCTCCGCCCTACAGGGCAGCCGGTGGGCAGTTCCATGACTGGCAGCAGTGGGTGTGGTCACGCAGATTCGCTGACTCAATCAACCCTGGGGGGTCCCCGGCTGGCTTAGATATGACAGACAGAACAACCCACAGTCAACGTTGGCTGAGTCCCAGGACTCACGTGTTCCCTTTCCTGGAGGGGCTACAGTGGGGAGCTGGCAGGAGCTGTGGGAAGGGGGAGCAGGGTGAGGACTAATAGCCTGCCCAGCCCAGCCTGGGGGAGGAAGTGCCCAGTCCCAGGCAACACATGTGGGCCCTCGTTATAGCTCTTCTTATGCTGTGTGGCCTAAGACAGGTGGTTGAGCCCCTCTGAATCTTGCTTTTCTTTAGAGCAGGAAGGGGTTCGTTTACCTGAAATGGCAGGGGAGGTGGGCAGCACTCAAGTAAGGATGGACAAAGCCTGAGATAACAAAGGCTAGGGTGTAGTTCAGTTGGCAGAGTGTCACCTTGGCATCTACCAGGCTCTACCACCCATAGACAGTGCAGGGAGGCACACACTTGTAACCCAGAATTCAGAAGGCAGGAACAGGTGAAGAATGTTCAAGGTCATCTTTGGCTACATAAAGAGTTTGAGGCCAGTCTGGGCTACATGAAATAAAAACAAAACTCCTAAAAGAATGAAGATACGTGACCCTAGATGAGCAAGCAACAGCAGGAAGTTACGGACAAACAAGGACAGACTGACAGCCAACATTCAACAGATAGACTGACAGTCAGCATTCATCAGACTAGCAGCCAACGTTCTCCAGACAGACTAACAGCCAGTGTCCACCAGGCTTCCCTAACCATCTCAGGAGAACTCACAGATGTCACCAATCCCCAAGTCTCATCTGAAAGGACATCCTAATCAAATTGGGTCCTCACTGTGGGCCTCAGTTTCCCCATTTCTACAGAGTTGAACAGACACAAAGAAGGGGAGAAGGAGAGGGAGAGGATGGGGAAGGTAAAAGGAGGAAAGGGGCCTCCTCAACCAAAGCATTAATGAGGAGTCCTCATTTGCTCTGAGACCAAACCAGCTCCATCCCACAGGAGAAACTGAGTCCCCAGAGGCCACAGTTCGTCCCACAGCAGAAACTGTGTCCCAGAGGTCACAGTTCCATCCCACAGGAGAAACTGAGTCCCCAGAGGCCACAGCTCCATCCCATAGGAGAAACTGAGTCCCCAGAGGCCACAGCAGCTGAAGCTGGTCTTTCCTTTCAGATGCTCCAGGTCGACCAGTCCATCACAGGCTATGGGAGGAGTCAGGAGGGGGTTGGACACCCACTGCCTCCTTGTGGCTGCTTCCTAACACTGCAGGCATGAGATCAGAGACCAGTTCTGCAGGGTTGAGTCCTGGTCCTTCCTTCAGTCTGCAGTCTGCAGGGGGGAAGTCCCACATGCCTCAGGCAGGGCACAGGGGCCTCAGAGCCAGAACAGAGGAGTCAAGGAAAGCCATCCAGGACTCTAGGGACAAAGTCTTCTTGATGGCACAGCGGAAAGAGGAGCCTGCAGCAAGGAGGCCTCCTGCAGGCCAGAGACTGCAGACAGATTCCAGACCTTTTCTCCCCATAACCTTCGCCTTCACAGGTACACACACAAGTTTACACTGGATCAGATAAGGGAGGCGGTGCCACCAGAGAGGGACTAGAGACAAGGGTATCTGAGGAAGGGAACTTTAAGAGATGGTCAAGTGTCACATGCCTGTAAGGCTGCCACCGGCATCTAGGCACAAGGGCTACTCCCAGGGCCACTCAGTAGATGACCGTCCCACCGGCCACACACCCTGTTACTCCACCCCTACAATAACAGCAAATATGCCCATTTTACAGCTGAAGTCTCTCTAGACCACAGACGTGGGAAGGTATGGGAGGCGGGACTCGAGCCCACCTGGGCCACAGCTACCCTGGGCCGCGCCTTCAGGGCACCTTCCGAGAAAGGAGAGAACTCGTCCATTTACAGACCACACACAGAAATCAACCAAATCACCAGGGGAGCCTGGGTCCCAGCTCCGAAGGTCAGAAGTTTCCCAAGAAACTGGTCCTTTTCCCAGGTCCTTCTTAAGACAACATGGAAGTCGAGAGAAGAAAAGTCGGCCAAAGAGACATAGCCAACAACCTACAGCCAGGCAGTGTGGCGGCGTGTCTGCTGGGTGCTTGGAACCGTGCCAAGTCCCTCCTCTGTCACCTCCTTAGAGCCCACACCAGCCACGTGAAGTAGGGGTTCTTCTCAGCCTGCTGCATGGACGGGGACAGAGGATACATGTGTATGGTGATCGTGGGCCCCGCAAGTCTGGAGCTGGCTTTCTACAGCCTCCTAATGTCCCCCATGGGTGCATTTTCTCTGGCCTGGCTCCCTCCGGATTCAACTCCATTCTTAAATCAGCACTGACACAGGAATCGCTAACCCAGCTTTCCTTGCTGAGAAAATCAAAGGGTGCAGACACTAAACTCTCAAAACCTCAAGGCTGTTGAAAAGACTCAGCTCTGCAACTCAAACCCAAGACTTTCACCAGCCTCTGTGGCCAGCTGCAGAGCCCCTAGTGCCAAAACCCCGAAAGCAGCGAGGGTTTCCCAAGCACAGAGGGTCTGGTAACCCAGTCCCCAGCTGGTCACCCTTTGCCTGAACCCTCCACACACATTCACAGAACCTTCCAACACAGACCAAGCCTGTGAGCCCCTCTCCAGCGGTACGACTGTCACTCACCACAAAGGGTCCACTCTTCTTGTCCTTGCAAAAGCTGTGACTTCGCCTGGGGACAGAGGCAATGGGGCACACCTGCCGGACAGGCTGCTGGCCGTCCTGCTCCAGGTTCTGCGGAGGCACCTGAGATAGAGAACACAAGGAAAGAATTTTAGTGGGAACCCCTGTTCACAGGACAGGTGTAGCACAGCATCAGAAACCCCCACTGTCATGGTCATGGGTAACATGAGGGTAGCAGGTCTTGGGCCCAAGTGGCCCATTTCACAGCTGCATGACCTCAACCATGTGGGAACAAACAATATTAACAGCTTCAAGGGGAAACAGAACCTGCACGACATGGTCCAGCCACCAGGGGGCGGCATGCCTGGTTCATGGGCCTGGCCCACTGGGCCTCCAGTTTGCAAGCCAGTCACTGCCCATGTTGATCGTGTGGTCCTATTTTGAACATCTTCACCGAGGACATGTAGTCTGAATTCCTCTCAGCTACACACTGGGGAACCTATCACAGCCTAGCACACCCAGGAGTCCAGAAAGTGCTACCTGCCACTCTCTACACAGATAAGCCAGCAGGCCCAGAGGGGCAGGTTAATGACACACAGCATCAGGAAGGGCGAGGCTAGCCCCTGCCCCTCATCCCTATTCTTGACTCCCTAGACCTCCCTTGGCCTGCTGTCTCTTCCTGGCTACTTGCTCACATCCCTTGAGCACCCTAATCCTGCACTGGGCCTTCTCTTCTGCTTCTGTGTTCTTTCTGCTGGGCTCATTTCCATGCCCCAGTGGCATTAAATAAATCCCACCTACATGACAGTCCAGCCTGTTGGTGCCGGTCTTGAAGGCCAATCTAGACTACGGTGTAAGAACCTCAATACCTGATGAAAAGTATAAAATGTACCGAACTGAGATGAGGAACGGCAAAGAGTTCCAGGCTGATACTTTTTTATCTTCAAACAGACCCTGTGTCCTGAAATTAAAGGCTCCTGTGGCAGCCCTGGACATGAGTGCAGCTACTGAAGGATGCTCTATGGGTGGATTACACACCAAACTCTTGCCATGGTAAAAATTAAGTAAATTCCTATACAACAAACAAACAAAAAGAAAACAAAAACAAACAAACCAAACTCTGGACCAAAACTAGGGCAAAAGAGAACAAGATCTTAATGGAGAAGCTGAAAGCAGAAAACGTAAAAGGGAACAAGCCTCGTATTAGCCAGTGGCTTTCAAGACACTGCACAAAAACACAAGTAACAAGGAGAAAAGGACTTGGTCAACCCAAAAACACGTGTGCTTAAAGAACACCATGACGACAGTGAAGAATCCACCCATAGACAGGAAGAGAGGTGTCAGCCATCTTATTCCCACAACATATAAAGAGCAACGGCAACTCAACAACAAGGAAACAAGTCAATGGAAAATAAAGCAGGATCCAAACAGTAATTACTCCAAAGAATTATACCAACAGCCAAGTGAGCAACAGAATGACACCAGGCTAAGGAGAGTCATCAGGAGCAGAGGAGAGCCATGGCTACCAAGTCCTCGGCTTGCCCAGACGACAGGCAGATGAGGGGGGCTTATAAAATGCAGGACTTCCTGGGGTGACAAGGACTGTGTCTGAAAGAACACGGATGAAACACACCCTCCCGCAAGGCTGCCCTGGGTCCCCAGGACAAGCCCGCCTGAGCTGGGCGTCTGTACCATAGCTCCCACCTCCTGCCCAGATCCTGGATGGCCTAGGTCTGTCTGGTCATTCAGATGGCTCCTTTCCAGACAGTTCCCCACCATCCCAGCACTACCTTCTGCCTGCCAGGACCTGGCTTCACTTGCTCACTGGCTTCAGGTTGCTGGTACCTGGGCAGTCACTAGAATGTTCTACGGGACCAAAGCAATCACGCAAGCTTGGACACGGCCAGGGCAACAGAGACATCAGATCTGAATCTAATTTAAACTAAATAACACACAAACAGTACCTGCCACGCCACCTGAGCAGCGAGCAGCTTCAAATATGGCTTCTTCTATTCCTCTCCTGCCATCCTCCTGCCTCAGCTACCAGAATGATGGTACAACAGGCATGCCTCACCATGCCTGGCTGAAACATTCCTTTTTTATAACTGAATACTATTCCACTATAGGGCTATACCACATTTTATCTTCCCAAGGACCTTTTCTGAGAAGGGGTCATACGCAGCCCAGGCGGAACTCTGGAAGATGACCCAGACACATGTCACCCTGCCTGACCAGCACATTTGCTCCATGAACACTGAGCAGAAGCCCAAGCTCTAAAAGGCATTATATGATTTTTTAACGTGCATTTATTATTACTGCGTGGATATGATATGAGAGGGTGGGGGCATGTGTGCCATGGGTGTGTGTGGGGTCAGGAGTCCATCCTCTCCCTCCACCTTTCCAAGGGTTGCAAGGATCAACTCCAGGTCCCCAGGCTCACCTTATGAGTCACCCCACCAGCCCCTTCCTGTTTCCATGTCCAGAGCAGAGCTCTGTACAGTCAGTTCTCGCCTTCCATTAAAGGGAATTGAACTTGGGCCCTCAAGCTTGCCCACGCCGGATTGGATTTTAAAAGCTGTGAGGTCAGCAGAGCTCTCAACCCCACACCTCAGGGAGCTTCAAACCAAGTCAACTCCACCCCAGAGACTTCAGCCTAACTGTTCTGGGATGGGGCCAGGCCTGGATGCCACACTGGATTCTCACCAAATGCCACTCTCTCCCACAGGAAGGGATGAAAACACCAGACTAAACTTCCTCATCCCCGTGGTCTCTGAAAGCAGTCACAAAACAATGGGGGTCATAAAAGAACCCAAGCCATTCCTGGGAGTGGAGGGAAAAGATGTGGCTGGGGAGGGGTCAGCCTTCACCTCTGGAAAGCACACTTGTGAGCCAAATTAAACCATTAAAGTAAATGAAATACTATCACCTGGCCTGGGACAGAATTTTCATAAATGTTTGCTAAGTAAAAAAGAGAGCTGGGCCTGGAGGTAATCTCAGCTACCAGAGGGAAAGAGAGGGGAGGGGATTGGGGGGAGGGGACAGGAGGGGAGGGGAACAGAGGCCAGTAACCTCAGCTACTAGAAGGGAGGGGGAGGGAGAGTAAAGGAGGGGAGGGGAAGGGAAGAGAGGGAAGGCCAGTAACCTCAGCTACTGGAGTGGAGGGGAGGGGGAGAGGGGAGGGAAAGGGAAGGGAGAAGAGGGAAGGAAAGGGGAGGAAAGGAGAGAGAAGGCCAGTAACCTCAGCTTACTGGAGGAAAAGGGAGGGGAGGGAAGGAGAAAGAAGGGAAGGGAGGGGAGGGAAGGAAAGGAAAGGGGAGGGGAAGAGAGGAGAGAGAAGACCAGTAGCCTCAGCTTACTGGAAAGAAGGGAAGGGGAGGGACGGGGGGGGGGAGGGGAGGGGAGGGGAGGGGAAGGAAGAGAAGAAAGAGGAGGGAAGGAGAAGGAAGGGAGGGGAGGGGAGGAAAGAGGAGGGTCCTGAGGCAGGAGCATTGCAAATTCAAGACTTGCCAGCGAAAGAATGAGTAAAGGCCAGTCTAAGAACAGAATCATCCTGTGTCAAAAGAAAATAACTCACCCTGGTAGCTGCTCACCCTGGTAGCTGCTCACCCAGCACACAGGACGCCCCAGAGACCCTGGGTTTCAATCCCTAGCACCAGCAGGGAGGGAGAGGAAGAAATGGGGGAGGGAGGGACGGAGGAAGAGAGAGAAGGGAAAGGCAGAGAGGGAGGCAAGGAGAGGGAGAGAGGGGACACTGTCCTTATAAACACCCTTTGGTGTCTATCAGTAGCTGGACTGCATGTGAAGACCCTCCACAGTAAGCGCACAGACACGCCGCCTGCGCCTGTGCAGTCTGACAGCAGTGCAGAGCAGCCACAGAGTGCAGACGCCAGGGAGGAAGCCCAGATACAGTCCATGAGGAACCACTTCAGTCACTGCGAAGAGTGGCCGTGTATGTGACGTCACCCTTTGCTCTGAGCACGGGTTCTCAACCCTTGTGCCTATAGTAAAACATCTTAACTAACCACCCCCAAAGTGTAGGAGTACCCCAGAACACTGGCATGTTTCACACTAACTATATCCCCCATGTCCCCTGGCTCACTCTGCATGGGACTGCCCCACTCCCTGGAGGATTCAAATGGAAGCTATGAGTTCTGCCTAAATGGAGCGATAACCCATCCCAGAGTGACAACAAAATGTCCCCAGAGGACTGGGGATGGAGGCTCACCTGCCTAGCAGCCATGGCCAAAGGTGTCTAAGGGGCATGGCTCACAAGCTGGGAGAAGCCACCCTGTTCCATCCAGCTGGACCTGCACTTCTGATTCTCCTGCCTCCTGAGTAGCTGGGGTTTGGGGTCTGCACCATAAGACCTGAAAGGCAAGCATTCTGCGAGGAGCCTCGCTTCCTGCACCCCCACATTCCCTAGATGGCTGAAATTCGCCTAAGCACCCAACAGAAATACACCACTTTTGTGTATGTGTATGTGTATGTGTGTGTGTGATGTGTATGTACACAACCATGGAATATTTCTAGCTCCTAAGGCATACAGTGCCATCCCAGGCTGCAGAAATCCTCACCAGCTGCAGAGAGGAAGGCTCCCTGCTCCCTCTGCCCTGGGAGGTCTGCAGAGTTTAGAGCCCTGAGCTGAGGCCTCTGGCTTTTCATTTTCATTCTTTTGCTTGTTTTTGCTCTTTAAGATCAAGAACCAGAGAGACTCAAGGAAGCACAGGTAGGGGTCAGGAGGGTCAGGCCTTGAAGGACAGCCTGTGCTACAGGAAACCCTGACCCCAAAGTCAACCAAACAAAGGCCTTCCTGCAGGAGAGAAGCAGGAAGGGAGAAACAGGAAGCTGGTCTCTCCATCCCTCAGCCTTGAGAAAGCTGATCCCTGACAACCAGCCCTCCCGGGGCCTGGGCACTCAGGGCCCCTCTGCAGCCCTGGCTCTCCATTGCCAGCTGCCAGCGGGACCTGAGGTGCTGGCGGGCTGAGCAAGTGTCACCTTCCACAGCTCTTCCCCCTCATGCTGCTAGCACAGCTCAGGTGAGCCCCTCACAGGAGCACGCAGCCTGCAGCTCCCCACAGCAGGGCTTCAAGGCTGGGAACTGCCATCATTCCTGAGCGGTGTGGGCACAGGAGGCACCAGAGACATGGAGAAGTTCCATGGCAAGCATGGAAGGTTCTGCAGGTGGCACTTAGAAGCCTGAGCTCCCAGAAGAGCTGCAGGTTTGAAGCCACATCCCCCTCGACACTCCTCACAGTCCCCTTTGCCCAGGCTAGCCCCCTGGTTCCTCTCCCACAGGCTTGGGGATGAGAAACTGTTTGCCGCAATCCTGGGTTGTGCTCTACTTTAAAGACACTGTGACCTGAAACTACAGGATAATGCGGAAGGGAAGAAGCCAGCCCTGGGTACTGGAACTGTGGGAAATGAGTCTCTCTTCTCCAGGAATGTCCAGCCTGTGACATTTTGTCACAGCAGAAAACACTGCTCAGGCTAGGCTGTTGCCTCCCGCTGAATCACAAGACAATGGCTATGAAGGACTATGAAGGACTACTCCAGCTTCCAGGTCTCTGTCCCTGCTGTGGCCATCCCAGTGTCTCCTCAGGGACTGACTGAGTTCAATGCCTCCTCCAGGATGCCTTCCTGGACCACTCCTCCAGCACTTCATTGAGCATCATGTAACTTCCAAGTCCCCATCACCCAGCCAAAGCAAAAAAAATTCTCTCCAAGGGCTGCGCAGGGCTTCAGACTTCCTCCCCGCTTTGACCACAGTGGTCAGCATCTCATAGGCATCTGACCAGATCTGGGCTCAAGCATCTTTGCCTTTTGCTGTGTGACCTGTAATAGGTTTCTTAGTCTCTCTGAGCCCTGTTTTTTGTGTTTTACTTTACACCTGTAGCAGACCTTGTCCACTCCCCAGTACTCAGGACAGATACATGAACTGGTGTAAAGCCGTCCTCCTGTGTGCAGACAACCTTGCTGTCCAATCAGAATGGCAGAGTCTCACATCCCCAGACACAGGCTTAGAAGACAATGGGAGGAAGTAGAAAATCCATACTTCGGGCCCTCTGACCCTTGACCCCATCAACTCACTCATGTTATGAGCTTCCCAGAGGTTCTCAGGGCACCAAGTTTTATTTGCACATACACTGGTATCAAATTCCTTGCCACCTTCCCAGTCCCTAGCCAGTCCCTCTGGTCACCACCTAAGGTACCTAAGACAGGCTTCTGCCTCTGGGGGAACCCAGAGTTGGGGTAAGCCAGCTTGTAAAACCCAGTAGGCCTCTTACAATCATTCACACACCAAAGATCTTTCTGGAAGCTCATGTACTTGCCGCTGGCTCTGGGGAAGATGATAAGGAAGCTGGTATAGCACAGGCACTCCACGCTGCTCACACAAAGCGTTCGCTCTCATCCCCATCCCAGGCCAAGTGCTGAACTCACAATCCACGGTCAAGCAGACAGAGCAAGGGACTAACTTGGCTGGGAAGGTTTTCTAACAAATCATCTTGTGACAGGAAAATCCACCTGGAAATGTGGATTTCTCTGAGCCAATGATGTCACTTTCTCAAGGCTGTCCCAGGACAAATTGGTCAGGGCTGGGGCTAAGTACTATCTTCACATGCCCTGCCCAGCAAAAGGGAAGTGGGGAGAGGACAAGGAGAGGAGGAAGCAGAAACTTCACGGAGTCTGGAAGGGTCTGCACACCTACCTGTCGGGGAGGTTTGCCTGAATACTCTGCTCCTACATCCTCCGCCACTCCCCAGAGTGCCTAGGCCTCCTCCACTCAGCCACACAAAGGCTGAGCCTTACACCCTCGCTACAGATGCTTAAACATCAGCCAGAATTAAAATGACAAGAAAAAAGCACCGTGTACTAACCTTAGGACCATCTGGCTTCCTTGCCTCCTTCTGGCAGGGTCCCGTTGTGGCCTTGGGTGTCTCAGCAGGGAGACTCGGCTTCCCTCTCCGCTGCCTGGCGTCCTGCATGACCGACAGACCCTCCCGGACCCTGGCTGGTGGGCCCTTCTCTGAGCAGGCCCTCTTGATGTCCAGTGGTGACACTGGTGACATATAGTCACGTGGGGGGGTTCCCCACTGCACTCCATCACCCTCCACTCCCTGACTAGTGGACTTCTTTGGTGTCCCTTTCTTCTGGTCAGAGGGAGGTGTCCTGGGGGAGATTCTGTCCTCACTGTCTGGTTCCTGGGACTTGGCTGGGCCTTGCCTGTTCTTTGCCTCCAGGTGCTCCCTGGGGGAGGGCTTGCTTTCCAACTCAGCAATGCCTGGGGATTTTTTCCTGGAACCAGCGGGAACAGGGGAGAGTGAGGGACAGTTTTCCCCAGAAGCTGAGTGTGGTGGTGCCCACAGTGGCAGGCCAGACTTGGTGGTCATGGCTGCCCCTAGGGGCTCTGCTGGTTGCTTGATCGGGCCAGGAGACTGGGGAGCTTTCACAGAGGTCCCTGCTTTTTTTCCAACACTGTCTGACCAGGGAGCTTCATTCAGGCTCCTCCGTCTCCATTCCACCTCCTTGGGCCAACCTGATCTCTCCTGAGGGGAGCCACTGGGCTCGGCTGGAGGACTTCCCCTCTGCTCCTGAGCCTTGCTGAGGTTTCTGCTTGATTGCTCTTTATACTCGGCCATCAGAGCATCAATGTCGAGGACGCCAGACCTGTAGCCATCTCTCACCTTCCCTGGGAATGTCTCGCTGATCACCTCTGTCCTCCTTCTGACCAGGAGACTTTTGGGGCGCCTTAGGACCGGGGAGGTCTGTGGGGCACCCACGCCTGAAGATGCCCTGGTCCTGTTGTCCTTCGCAGTTTCATCCTCTGACCCTCGATGAATCCCCAGAGCATCCACATCAATAATCCTGTCCCTAGAAGGATCCAGAATCCTGTCCCCAGCAGATGGTGGCTGCTCTGTGACCTTCAGGTGTTTTGGAAGGCCCTTTCCTTCTTCATGTTCTCTGCCCTTGGCCCAGCCCTTACTGCTGGCAGGAGCCCGTGGCTCTTCGTGGCTAGGAGACGCCAAAGTAGACGTAAAAGAGCGAGGTGACAGAGGGGGAGTCGTTCTTCTAGGAGGTTCCGACACATTTTCAGGCCCTGGTTTAACAACACTCTTGGCCTTTTGAATATCGGGAATCTGGTAAGTCACCGCAAAGAAAGTTGCACTGGGTTCAGCTAATGGCCCCGGCTTCTCCATGGGGCAAGTCCGACTTTGTGAGGCTCCTGGCGTCAGTTCCCGAGTTTGTGCCTGGTTGTGGGACAATGGAGGTCTCTTTAAGGCACAGGTTGAGGAGATCACATCATCTGCAGGTCTCTGTTGCCCTTTGGAAGTGTTCTCTGGCGAGAGGAGGCTGAACGCATCGAACTTCACATCGTGTGGCAGAGTCCGCCGCCTCCACCTGTCCATCCTTGGCTCTGAAGGGTTGGATCTCCGCATTCTGACTTCAGGCTGGACTGCCTGGGCCAGCCTTGGGTTATCGTCACTGGCTACTTCAAGGGGACCTTTCTGCAGAGACAATGAGTTCAGCCTTTCCTGTACTAGGGAGTCACAGGGTTCAGCAGTGGCCCTGGATGGAGGATTTGAAGAGCGATCCCAGGATGGACCTATTTTGGGTCCATTGAGATCTCTGCCGACCACAGAGGCGCTGCGCCAGCTTGTCACGACCCCTCCTGTCCATTTGGAGGGCGGGAAACTGCCCCCAAATCCATCCTGTGACTGTTGACAGTCAAGCTTTGATCCACTGACCTCCTGACCCTGAGCTGCCCATAATGAACTCGCCCTCTGGACAGCACCTCCATGAGCCTGCAGAGCACATTCCAGGTGAGCAGGGCTGACCTCCTGGGACAGCTGCCGACCCTGCAGTGAGAGCCGGGGTCTGCCACTGCGTAGCGTCACCGCCTTCTCCTCGGGCACCCTGGAGACTGCTTCACTGTGCGCTCGCTCCCCTGTGGCATGCACAATGTCATACTTGGGCTGGATCCTCTGGGACACAGGGGAACTTTCTTGATGTGTCAGGACAGTGTGACTGCTGTGCCCTTCTCCCATGGCCTGTGTCTCAGGGACAGATGTGGGATACTGTATTGGCTCTATATCCACAAGGACAGCTCGTCCCAGCATCCCTGGATCAGCATGGCTGGACCACCTAGAGCTGTCTCTCTTGCTTATTACTCCGGGAGGGTCCCTCCCTAGCCAATAGCCTTTCTCAGGCCTGGGTTTGGGATCTGGGATGTCAGTCACATCATGAGGGGATGTAGGTGAGAGACAATGGCCTGCCTGGTCAACCACTGTGTGTCTCTCCACATGATGCTCAAACATCGTGGCCCACACCTTCTGGAAGCTTCCATCATCTTCTGGACTGACTTCAGAAGGGCCTGGGTCTCCTGGTGAGTATTTACGCTGACACTTGTCAGGGTCCTGGCCAGAGGCATCTTTGGGTTCCGTCTGCCTAGTCTTCTGGGGAACCCCAGACTTCCAGGAACTTTTTGTGGTGGGGGTTCCATCCAAACCATGTCCTTCCGTATGCTGAAAAATGACAGAAGACAACAGTAGAATTTGAAATGGACAGGAACTGGGGAGGCAAATGAAGGGGCTGCCCTGTTAAAGCAGCAAACTGTCTGTCAGATGGCTCGACCTGGAAAGCACCTGCCACCAGGCCTGGTGACCTGAGTTCTACCGCTAGAACCGAAGCTAGAGGGTGGGCGCTGCAAAGCGGCATCTGACCACATGCTGTGACGCACGGATCCCCCTCCACACAGTAATAAAAACAAGTTAAACTGTTTAATTAATGAAGAAAAAACAGCAAGACACTATAAAATGTGTGTTGTGAGGACATATCCATGTGTGTGCATATACACGGAGACCAAAGGTCAACAAGTACCTCCCTCTGCTGTCCACCTTACTTAGCAAGGTCTCTCGCTGAACCTGGAGCTTAGACCCAGGGGAATCTCCGTCTCCACAGCCTCATCTCTGGAATTGTGGGTATGCTGCTGTACTTGGCTTTTTCATGGGGGTGGGATTCGAACTCAGGTCCCCAGGCTCGCACAGCAAACACTATATCCACCAAGCCAAACCCTACCCTAAAATACTCAATGCTGAAGAGCGTAGACAGTATAGACAAACAGGCTTCTCAGACTTTGCAGGGACAATGCTGACGGCTTACTGCGGTTGACTGATGTGGGAGATAAGGTTTTGCTGAGAACCCCAGGCTCTACCATCACGCTTCCCATTTTGTTCTTTTATCACAGTTTTTAAAAACCAGCAAATAGTATTTCTTATAGAGATGATCCCTGGTTAAATATGAAATAAGGGCTTATTAACCTCTTCTTTCTTGAGAATTTTTGAATAATCAAAATTTACAGAAAAATCGAATGTCCCTCAAGCCAAGCCCTGAGATTTAAGGACAGTCCCTACTAAGCCCCAGCCTTCCGAGACCCATGCTGCACTGCCCCAGCCTCTGTGGTACCAATGGAGTGGCCATCACTGCCCTTCCAAGGCAGCTCCTTCCCTTGGGGACTCACTGAGAGGGACACAGCCTTGAAGAAGCTCTCGGTCTATTATTCCGAGATGGCAGAAGTCCCTTTTGACACAGCAGCCCAGCAGCCGCATGGCCCAGCCACGCCACTCCTAGGTATTTGCCCAAGCAAAGCAAAGCAAAGCAAAACAAAACAAAACAAACTGGGCTAGGGATGTGGATCAGTTAGTAGAGTCCTTGCCAAGATCCACAAAGCTCTGGACTCCACATCCAGCATGGCACAAAACTGGGTGTGGCGATACACACCTGTAATCCTAGCCCTTGAGAGCTAATTCAAGGGCTCAGTTACAGCCAGTTTGAGACCAGCCTGAGCTACACGAGACCACATCTCAGAGGGGAGGGGGCGGGAAAGGAGAGGGAGAGACTTAGAGACTTTCTAATAGCTCAGACTGGAAACCACCCCAGTGCCAGCCAAAGAATGATCGCAAATTCCACTGTGGTCCACCTCTTGGATGGGTACAGCACAGAGATAAAAAAGGGCTACAAGATGACCAACCTGAGCATGGTGAGTCTGAAGGAAGAGACAAGGCCAGATAAACAAGCATGTGACTGTCACCAGCTCAATTGGTCTGAAGGTCTTAGAAATGGAAACCAGTCTCTATGGAGAGAAAGCTAATGGGGGTCTGCCTGGAGAAGGGCAGGCTGGAGACATCAGAGAGGCAGGGGTGGTGTCTGGGTGTGGTGCAAATGTCTGCCACCTTGAGTGGCAGCGGCTGAGGGGAGGACATGGTGGAAGTTTGCTGCTCAGGCTCTTTAAGGTCACATTCTCATGTCTGTCCCTTGCACCTCAGTAAAGATGTGTCAAAAGGAAAAAAATAAGGCCAGAGAGAGCATCAACCATAAACAGTTACGTGACCACGTGACTGGGAGCTTTGTCCTACGAGCCAGAGCAAAGAAACATGGCTTTTGACACCTGAACCGTTTCTGTTACTGGGTACCGAGTCAAGGGGAAGGGAAAGAATCTCAAGGAGTGAACTGGGCAAGGTTTCTCCCAAGTTCTTGTGGCCTCCAGCGCACAGACATCCACCTGCCTCCGCCTCCCTGACGCTTGAATTAAGCCACTGAAGATGGTGCTCCCTCGAATTTTCTGCACAGAAAAAAAAATAAAACCAATGCCTGCCAGGCGCCTCTGTGCATAGCCTTCGGCCCCAGCGCGCCAGGGACTTTAACATGCCAGCAGCAGTGGTGACAAGATTCTGATGCCTTTGCCAGCACCTGGTGGATCCCAAGCTTCTCCTAGCAGAGCGCACAGCACACTTACCTTTTCTCTCCTCTCCCCAGGGAGCTCGCCACCCAGCAGAGCACTGCCGGAAGGTGATCGTGAGAACCTGGGACAAAGACAGAGTTACTCACAGAGTGACAAGCCTTGACTCCCTGAAGCCCATACTGTCTTCAGCTTGGGGCCCAGAAAGGCATAAACCTGGCCACCTGCCCAACTTCCTTTGAGAAAGGTGGTGTCATTTGTAATCACAGAGGCACAAGGAATTGGTGGAAAGGGTGTACCTTAGGCAGAGCATATCTGCATGGAAAAAGTCCGCCACCGGGAAGAAGAAGCAGGTGCCGGGTGCTGCTCCCAGCTCCACTCCCTCCTCCTGGGAGCCCGGGTGGCCTGTGGCCTCACCTGAGCCTCTATTTCCTCAGCTGTAAAGCACGGATAATTAACGCCTACCGCCCTCTTTTATAGGGCAGACATAAGAGGCAAGCCATGACCCTAATAGCTCTGTGAAGGCGTTTAGGGAAGACTGAAGAAGCCCCAGGCGGGATAATTAATGGTTCTTCTTAGCAACTGTGGGCACAACACTCACCCACTGCCAAGGAGCAGCCACGAGACCTGAGACCCAAGACCCCGGGGGTGGTGGGTCATCATATAAAGTGGGGACACAGACTTGCTTCTGCTTCTCAGTGTGTCTAGTCAGTCGCCCCTCTGGGCCTCAGTTTCCCTACTTACACAGGGGAAGGAGGAGGGGATCCGAATCTTTCCATTCTGATCGTGTTCTCTGCAGTACGAGCCTGAACATGAATCACAAAGTGTCTATACAGTGTTTATGGTTCAGGGTTGGAGGCTTGGGAATAAAGAGAAAGAAGAAAGGAAACAGGGGAGGGGGTTCCAAAACATTTGAACTTGATCCCTACCAGGCAATCCATACTGCTGAGAGGGCATGAGTGTTCCTAATCTGAGACTCAGTTTCCCCATCTGTCACATAATCATGTGACTCCTCACAGGCACCCGGACAGCACAGTGAGACCCTGGGCATCCCTGCTGTCTTAGCCTGGGAATCTCTCTTTCGAAATCTCCCAACATATAAACCAGTGAACCAGCATCCCTGGGGCAGGATGAAGAATGGCTCAGGGGTAAAGCCATTTGCTGCCAAGTCTGACGACCCGGGTTTCACATCCTGGACCCTTAAATTAACTTTGGCCCCTGGCTGCACCAAGCTCCCAAGGCCTTGAGTCTTCTCTGGTGGAAGCATGGTCACAGTGGAAACAACAAGGCTGGAGTGTGGGGGGTGTGGCACACATGGAGTGTCGGCATTAGCCTCAGTGGCTCACTCAGTGCCCCCAGGACTCCTGTGCTGAGGATCCCTCCATGGAGAACACTGCCCACACTCTTTCTAGAGTCTTCTCCCAATCTTTGATGAAAGATCCTGGAGAGGATTTTGGTTCTAATTCCAGCTCTATGGAGGTAGAATCAACAGGATATGGATTCGAGGTCATCCTAAGCTACCTAGAGAATTTGAGGCAGCCTGGGCTACGTTAGACGGTGGCCCTGGTCATCTAGGCTCTATTGGTTTATTTGTTTTTCAATATATTCATGGAGGCTGAGGCCTAATCTCTCTCTCTCTCTCTCTCTCTCTCTCTCTCTCTCTCTCTCTCTCTCTCTCTCTCTGTGTGTGTGTGTGTATGTGTGTGTGCGCGCGCGCATGCGCGTGCGGGTGTATGGGTGGGAAGGCATGCTGGGGACAGAAGTGGGGGCTAGGGACAGAACCCAGGGCCTTGCATAGCGCCGTTTGAGTACTCTGCCACTGAGGCACACGCCATGCCTGCTCTAGTTAAAGGGCAGTCTGACCCTGGGGATAGCTTAGCCACAGAACCAGGCTGAGCTGGAACTGATCCAGACTCCCCAACTCTGGCTTCCCCACAGCACCTTACCTTCTCACCCACACCTGTGAAGCAAGAACCTCATTTCCATCACTATGCTCTCACAGTGAGTACCAACTGAGCCCAGCACCAGGGATTTCCTGACCTTCTTCTCATCTTTGTGTACCCTGAGAGGCATCACTACCATCACCTCCCCCGGGATAATGGATGAGATGTGTGTGCAGGTGTTGGGCTAGCCCTGGGCTCTCCAGTGGGTGTTGAGGCAGCCTGAGGCATCTACTTACGGTTTGGTCAAATCCACAGACAATGGCCGCGCCTGGGATGTCCTTCTCCTGACCTCCGGCTTTGCCCCTGTGCTCTCCACAGTCCAGCCTTTGATCCGAGCCTGAACATTCACACCAGTTCTCTCCGACTCTGGCACTGTGGATGGGGACGCAGGGGAACCAGGAGAGGGCTCGGACACCACCACCAAGGCCACAGCAGTCTCTTCCTCAAACAGGCTGAGACGCTTCCTGATGGTCCCTGCAGACTTCTTCTCTGTCCCTGCAGGAGCCTCCTGCTCAGACCCTCCACCCTTGACCTCAGCCAGTCCCAGGCCTCTTCCTGGCCTGGGCAAAGGGGACCCTGGCTCCTTCTCTGACTGCTGGTCTGGCCCTTCCTCATCCTGGGGAACCCTAGGGCTGTCCGTATCGATCTGTTTGAGAATGGTCCTCTCCCTCCGCACATGGAGCCTCTCGGCCACCTCCTGGAAGTCTGAGTCGGGGTCCTGAGGGGTGACCTCCATGCAGACAGGGCCCTCGGCGTTGCCCTTGGGCTGCACGCAGGTCTTCTCTGGGCCCTGGCTCTCTACTGGATTCTGCACACCGGGCACCTTCCTCAGCAGTGTCTCTCTGCTCTCAAACACAGCAGTCAGGTCCACAGACAGAGGCCTGGGTTTCCTCACCCACGTCTTCTCCGGAGGGACAGGGGGGACCTTGCCCGTGACTGCCACTCCACCTGGGCCTGGCTTTGGGGGCGGCTGGTACTCGCTGAACACTGCTGACATGGGACGTCTCTTCGGATGGGACTTGGCCTCTGGAGCCCGGCCAGTAGGGTCCTCCGCACTGTGGGCCTTTGGCAAAGGTTGGGCTTGGCCTGCCAACTTCTGGGACACGTCAGACCCAGCGTCCTTTGACAGGGAAGTGGGTCGGGGCAGAGTCACTGGGGGCTTTCGAGCTGGGAGGGCAGGCTTGGCGGCCACCTCAGGCCTGGCACTTAAGGGAGATGCCTGGGCTGTGCGGGAGCTGGCCTCCCGGCTCCCCTCACTAGTTCCTCTGCCCAGGTTGAGTCCGGGTTTGTTCGTTTCAAAGAGGCCCACGGTGCTGGGGCCAGACTTCAGGAAGGTGGCCTTGTTAGATACAGGTGGGCCATTTGGCAGGGCCACTCCTCTGCCTGCCTCCTGTTCGGCTAAGCCCGGCATCCTTTTAGCCACGTCTTCTTTAGCCTCTCTCATGTCGATCTCAGCTGAAGGACAGGACTGGGTGGCACCAGCCCACGAAGATGTGACAGGAGTCTTTTTCTCGAGGACCTGCTCCTTAAGGAAAGGCTTGGGAGCAAGGGGCAGAGGGAACAGGTGGGTCCGCAGGGGGCTTTCTGTACTCAGGACTCTAGTGGAGGGGGCCCCAGGGGCATCCCCAGTCCGGCCAAAGTATGTTCTCTTCAGGGCTTTCTCCCTGCTGATGTCACCGAGGCCAGGCCCCGCCCTCAGGGATGCAATAGAGCCAACTTCGACCCGCGTCACCATGGTTACGGATGTAGCTCCATGAGGATTAAGCACATCAGATATGAGGAAGCAACTGAAAAAAAAAAAAAACCCAGTAAATTTAGCAAAGAGTATTTGTGAGACTGAGTGAGAGACAGAGAGACCTTAGACCCAGAGCCCCAAATCCTGATCTCACTGGGCAAATTTCAGATGCACTGCCATTTTCCTGGGGCCTGGAAAGGCACAGACAGCGACCTCCTATTCAGAGGGGTCAGGCAAAGCCCCACGATCTGAGGCCTTGCCTGGCTCAGTCTGGAGTTCGGCTTCAGTGGACTCGGCACAGAGAAGGTAAGTGACCACCCTCCGCTCACACAGCCACCCAAAGCAGGAGGCCCTGAGAACACTGCTGGAGAGCGCTCATGGAGCCTAGTCGGCTGCCCCTCCCCCACTCTCACGTCCTTGGGTTTTGTTTTATTTTGCTATTTTCACCCGCCCTATGTTGTCTATTTGCTGTTGGTCTTGCTATTGAACAACTTTTTATTTCGGCTTCCTTGCTTGTTTTGGTTTTGCAGGGGTGAGAATGGAACCCAGGGCTTCCCAAGCTGCACATGCTCCATGCGAGCCAGGTCCAGCCCCTTACAGTCTTAACAAGAGGAGTTCCGCAGTGGTTGGGAAGAGGGCTTATTGTGAGAGGCCTAGCTGCGCCAGGTGCACCTGGTACTCCACCCGTGTGCCCGTCCACCCTGCAGGCTGGTCAGCTTTGAGATCTGCTCTCAGGCGGGAACCCCCAAATCCTCCAGCAACTGAGAGAGGTGGGGATGATGGACTGACTATGTGCTTCGTAGAGTGGAAGAAAATGGGCCCAGAGAAGTCCCCAACTGGTTTCACTCAGCTAGAACCACACCTCCCCCATAATGGCCCATCATGCCTTGCCTTTTGTTGTTGCTGTTGCTTTTTGAGCCAGGGTCTCAGGCAGCCAAGGCTGACCTCTTGCCTCCACCCACCAGGTGCTCTGACCACAGGGCAGGCCTCTCCACTGAGTTTCAGCCCTGCCCCTTTAAAATGCAGCGTTTTATGTCTTTCTCACCCTAAAAAAGCATCATACAAACCTCCCTGCTCATGACCCACCCTGATTCTGCTATGAAAGCCATCCCTTCCTAACAGCCCCAGAGATGGCCCTGCGCCTCCATGTGCTCAGAAGGGAGACAGTGTCCTGATTAACCAGGAACCTCCCAGGCCTTGTGTGGTTCCTGCACTGTAAGAAATGAAGACAGACAGATTTGGACATTTTTCTCTCCATCACACACCCCATGGGCTAACAGATTCCAGCTCCCCAAGCCAAGGAGAACATTGTCTCCACTCAGGTGGGAGCAGAATGCAGATCTGGGAGAAGAGCCTAGCATCTTCCATCTGAACAGTGCCCAGGGATGCTCACTTCAGGTGGCCTAAGTCTCATTCTATAACTAGCACCCAGCCAGGACAGCGCACAATGGACAGACAGAAAATTCCCCGGAAACCTAACCTTCCAAACACCCAGCCCCCAGCTCAATACCAACTTACCCAGGCTGTCAGATCCTCAGCGAGGGACACAGGACCGCCTAGGAATGCCGGGGCAGGGGTCACAGTTCATGGTGAATGGGCCATCCACTCGTGCCCACGGCAGAAGCAGCAGGGAGAAGAAGGCTGTGCCCACAGGCTGTCTCTGCAGGGCTGGGGAGACACAGAAAGACAGCTTGGTTCCGGAGTTCCTTCCGCGCAGACGGTGCAAAAGCTTTCGGGTTCCAACTGCATCCGCTGGCGTCAACTCCAGCTCTTAGCCTCGCACGTCTGTCAGCCTTATATATTCATGCATGGCATGCAGAGTGCTGGATCCACACAGGTGCTCAGTAAATACCTCCCCTGCTCCCCAGATACATTACAGAGCACCTGCTTATGCACTGATATAAACCAGAGACCCCCTACCACCGTGGAACTCATGGTTTCGTGTGGGATGCACTTAGGCACACACATTCATGAACACATACTCATGCATGAACGCATGCAGACACACACACACTGAGACACTCATGCACATGCTTATTAAAGAACACATATACTCATACATGTACTCATACACCCCAACACACACAGTGACACATTCATGCACACACAAGCAGCTGTGACACCACACGGAAGAGCACAGGTCTATAATGGGATGGGGAGCCTATGGAGAGGGGTGGGGTGGGATTCCACTGCTCCAAGATTGGTGCCTTTTGGCCAATGTCCTCAACCTGCAGGAGGTAGCTGCTGAGCACTCAAGGTGTCTACAGTCATAAAAGGCGACATACGCCTGCCATCCCAGTATTTAGGATCAGGAATATAAGACCAGCCAGGCTACATGAGACCCTTCCTTAAAACCAAACCAAACAAAAAGGTTTCAGCTGACTTGGCCACTCTCTCCCCTAGTCATGGCATCTATATACTGAAGCCCTTGGAGGCTCTCATAGCCTCCTCGGGGCCTTTGCACTTGCTGGGATCTATCTTTGGGATATGCCTCTTGATCACACAAATGTGCAAACCTTGGGTCCACCCCTTGGGCCACAGTTCAGACGTGTCCAGCCCCGCACGCATGCTTGCAGAGCAACACAGATACCGGACAGTCCATGGAACTTGCTGCTAGACAGTCACATTGACTAGGATACGATCCTCACTCTACACTAAGTAGCAAGCTCACAGGGTACCCTATCCCCTGCACAATGGCAGGCCACAAAACAGTATGTAGTAGATAGCCATTGGGTGTATAGATACATATGGGATAGTCACTGGTGTATAACTACACAGTGGAGAGTCACTGGTGTATAACTACACCTTGGATAGTCACTGGGTGTATAACTACACAGTGGATAGTCACTGGTGTATAACTACACAGCGGATAGTCACTGGTGTATAACTACACAGGGGAGAGTCACTGGTGTATAACTACACAGGGGAGAGTCACTGGGTGTAAAACTACACAGCGGATAGTCACTGGTGTATAACTACACAGGGGAGAGTCACTGGTGTATAACTACACAGTGGATAGTCACTGGTGTATAACTACACAGTGGATAGTCACTGGTGTATAACTACACAGGGGAGAGTCACTGGTGTATAACTACACAGGGGAGAGTCACTGGTGTATAACTACACAGGGGAGAGTCACTGGTGTATAACTACACAGCGGATAGTCACTGGTGTATAACTACACAGGGGAGAGTCACTGGTGTATAACTACACAGTGGATAGTCACTGGTGTATAACTACACAGGAGAGAGTCACTGGTGTATAACTGAGAGTCACTGGGTGTAGAACTATGAAGCAGACAGCCATATAAAGAGTTGCCAAGTGAATAAAGGAAAGACGAAATTCTTCTGACCCTGCTCCTCACTGTTCTAAGGATAGCTCATTCCCAATCTGGGTTCCTGCAGCAGTTGGGACCTCAGAGTCACGGTGCTCATCTGAACACTCACCAACTAATCAAGAGCTCTGTTGTCAGGAGGGGTGGCCCATGGGTGCCCTCCCCAGGGTAGACACCACATACACCTACTGTGGCCACAACCATGCTACCATTGTACCAGCATGACAATGCACATGAGGACAGAATGTGTCTCTTCATGGTTATAATGAGAAGAGTGTCACCAGGGCAGCCAAAGGCACACATGGCCCTAAGCCAGCCCCAGAGGCCATGATGCAGAGGCAAGGGAGGGTGCATGAAAGCCAAAAGCAAGCATGTCGGTTCAGTCTCCAGTTCTCTCTCTCTCTCTCTCTCTCTCTCTCTCTCTCTCTCTCTCTCTCACACACACACACACACACACACGCACACACACACACGCATGCACGCACGCACGCACGCACGCATGCACGCACGCACCAAGGAGTCAATGATGTGGTGAGGAGATCCACGAGCCAAAGAAGTTTTAAAACCATGGGAAGGATACCTAAATAATTACACCCAAGCTTAGAAGCCCAGGATTCTCTGGTTTTCACTGAACCTGTTGTAAATGGCAAGGAGCCCATTTAGATGCTTTTAAACCCAGCTTCAAATGAATCATATATGCTACGCCCAATTTGAGACGGCGGTCTCTTCCAGAACACAGCAGAAGCCCACTCACGCTGAACCAGCTGCTATTTATTCCTGGAGTGGCCTCGCTCGCTGTGTATATGTGCAGAGCTGACACACCATGAGTAAAGCCAGGTAGCTAGGAGGTCCTTAGAAAAAGGAAGCAAACTGAGTCTAAGCAGGGGTGTGTGTGTGTGCGCGCGTGCGCGCACACACACATGCATGCATACATTAACTGACTGGTTGATTGATTTCATAGGACAGAGGACTAAACTCAGGGTCTTATGCATGCTAAGCAAGGGTTCTCCCAGTTCACAATTTATACATGATCACTGATATCATGCGACACAGGCAGATGACAGGGATCCTCTGGAGTCAGGACATGGCTGTACTAGGAGAGCAAGGATCAAGCCAGCCCCAAGTGGAGCTGTAACAGTTGCTACCTAGCGGGTCTTCAGCTACCGCTGAACCTGGGGTCCCTGCCTTTGGTCTCTCTGAATCTATTAAGCAACTTCACATTTCTACTCCATGCTGCTATGTGTGGAGGAAACCACTGGTGGGAGGAAATGAGACAAAAGTCAGTGGAACCCTCCCTGCAGAGCCCAGCACTCTGTGGCCTGGGCTGGCACTGTGGAAGCTTTTGGTTCAAAACTAGAACATAGCACAGACTCAGGCCTTGATTCATCGCAGCAGCTGCGGTTGTTCCGCAGCACGCCGCCTTTAAATGGATCTGGACGCTCACCAGCCATGTGCGGTGCTGTCTCATCTCAGTGCCCGAGTCCTGGGAATGCCACCATCTGTCAATGGACGTGGGCTAGGACTGACGCCTTTTCATTATCTTCCACAACATGACCTCGACCTCCAAATCTGCAAAGCCACCCTGGGCAAACCCATTACTGTGGGAAGAGGCAAGAAGGGACTGGCTAATGTCCTCCCCATGGAGTGGGGCTGCGGGGCACACAGATCTGTCCACTACAGATCCCAGGTGGCCCAGGCACAGCCATTGGATCGGATGCCACTGGAGTGTGCCCATTCTTTCCTTGGTCCCCAGAATGGCAGCCTCATGTCACCCATCTCTGTCCAGGTAGAAGTACCTTCTCTAGGGCAGGGGCTGAGGACACAACAGTGGACATTCAAGAGGATGTGCAGGGGACAGTGGACATTCAAGAGAACAGGCAGGGGACAGTGAACATTTAAGAGGGAAGGTAGGGCTGTGGATACCGACAGTGGTGGAGTACCTGCCTAGCAAGTGAGAGACCCTGTGTTTGAGATTCACACACACAACCATATGCATGCATGCATGCACACACACACATGTGTGCGTGCACATTTACACACATACAAACACCAGGAGTGATGGCACACACCTGTCATTCTAGCTCTTGGTAGAATGAGACGGTAAAATTGTGAATTTGAGACAAAACTAACTTGGGGAAGGGCACTAAAATACCACCAATCATCCCAGTTGAGCTTCCCTGGTCCTCCCTTGTGAGTGTGCTTCATGTCAAGTACTGACCAGCTTGGGAATACCACTCACAGGCTTATTTTATGGACTGTACGTGGCCCCTCTCGAGACTCAAGCTGGCTGGGTCCTGTGGTTGGGAGAAGCTGCTGGGAGAGAGTATGGTCCACATGCCACCAGCCCAGAAAAGAGCAGGATTCAAACTATAAAGCATGGCTTCTGAAAGCACCCTGTTCCTGCACCGTGGGTCACCTGAGGAATCACGAGTTCATCTGTTCTAAGTAGGGACTGTCTGCAGAGCCACACTCCTGCAAGAAATGGCTCCCCAGTGCCCCTGTCCTGGCCTCTAGCAACATCAGACTTCCTTTCCCTTGTGTGTTGGCCCTTACTGGATATTTGACATCAGTGAGGTCTGTGTCCCTCTGCCCCGTCTTTCTCTCAGCTCCTCTCCAGACAGGACCTAGTCCCTGGGCTCTTCTCTGTGGCCCAGGCAGCCTCTCCTACCTCTAACCTCTGACCTGATGGGTAGGGTCCAGGACCCTTGATGGACTCAGACTCAGGTAGAGGCTCACCAGCTTTGTTTCAACTTCTTATCACTCCAACAGGCATGTCCCCAGCACAGGCCAGCTTCCTGGATCCCAGACAGCGTTCTGAAATTCCCCAACAGAAAAGCTGCCCACTTAAGGGAGACAGACAGCAATTACTGGGCAGCTGTCTACATGTGGGGGAAGCAGCGTTTCCAGGTAGCATGTCCTGTGTCCCTCTGTAGATATCATCCTAATCCACAGGGTTTCACTGCCCCAACTGCCCCATCCCTGGCTCCCCCTCGGGCTCCAGCTCCCTGGGGCCCTCAATCTACAGTCATATCCACAAAGGAGTGACAGGGACAATTATATATATAAAGGGTTTGAAGAGGCTGACAAGTGAGCCCCAGTGATGTGCAGTACAGAAGTATTCCCGACAGCCCCTCAAAGATGGATACAAACTATCAGACCCCCAGGCCAGCTGCGTGTCTGCAGGGAATTACAATCCATCCCGCTCCCTGTAAGTAAACATCCGCCTTTTCAAGCTTCGTGGCCAGTTCCTTCCTACAATTTGTGCTATTTTGGGACACTGCAGTCACTGGAGAACCCAGTCATCAAGCAGCCTTCAATCCCTCTTGCTTTTCTCCAGACTGGGGTTGGCAAACTACAGCATGGACGCTAAGCCGGCCCTCTGCCTAGCTCTGCAGATAAAGTTTTATTGAACCCAGACACTGAAGCCTCTTTCAGGAGCCACTGTCTTTGCTCACCACAGAAAAAAATAAACAAGACATTTACTGTCATCCTTTACAGAACAAATGACTCTAGTGTGTGTACTGGGGTCCCTCAAACACAGGGTCCCCAAAGCCAAGACTGCTCTCATGGTCTGGTAATATTTCCAGCTACAGCCAGCTTCTTCCTGGAGTCTCTTCCAGTTCTGCCTAAGAACTATGGAAAATGCTATTCATACCATCAGAAAGTTTGGGATATTTGTTTGTTCTGTGAGACAGGGTCTCACATGGCTGACCTCAGATTCACTATGCAATCAAGGATGGCAGTGGGCTCCTGATGTCCCTGACGTCAGTGCAATCACACCGAGTTTACTCCAAGTTACAGACGCAACCCAGGACCTTGAGCGCGTTAGGCAAGCACTCCACTGGCTGAGCTATACCCCAGCCCAGCAAGTTTGGTTTGCTTTTCAAATTATTTGTGGATGAGAGTGTGCACACTCGTGTGCCACAGGACTCACAGGAAGGTCAGATGACAGCTTTTGGGGCTCATGGGATCTGTGGATCAGACTTGGATTATCAGACCTATGCAGCAAATGCTTTTACCTACTGAGCCATCTCACAGGCCCACAGGGAAAAATTAACCATCTTAAACCCTACCATGGAGACCCGAAGGCCACATGGCATTCTGCCAAACAGCCAGAACCAGTGGACATTCCTGGTGTGAACAAGAGCCTGGCACATACAAGATGGTGCCAGTTCACACTGCTGCCTAGGGACCAGTTTGTCAGTTGTTGGGCTGGTTTTGTTTATTTGAGACAGGATTTTATTATAACCCAAGTCAGCCTTAAACTCAAGGTAATCCTCCCGCCTCAGCCTCTCGAGTGCTGAGATGACAGGTTTATGCTACACATGGCAGAATTAGTTCTTTTGTTGTTTTTTTTTTTTTTTTTTTTTTTTTTTGGTTTTTCGAGACAGGGTTTCTCTGTGGTTTTGGAGCCTGTCCTGGAACTAGCTCTTGTAGACCAGGCTGGTCTCGAACTCACAGAGATCCGCCTGCCTCTGCCTCCCAAGTGCTGGGATTAAAGGCGTGTGCCACCACCGCCCGGCAGTTCTTTTGTTGTTTAATGTCACAGTATGTCACCAGTGTGTTCAGCTTTAACACCTACACAGCATTTCCTAGCGCTCCAAATGCCTGTCCAAGAATAGCTCCTCATTTGATAATCCAAGCCCCCACCCGCGCGAGGTCCTTCAAGAAACAATACATTAAAGATGACACTCGGGTGGGAATGCCCCAGTCAATGAAGTTCTTGCACACATGAGGACCTGAGCTTGAACCCTAGAACCAAAACAAAACAAAGAAAAGTTGGACTACTGGTGCATAATTGGTAGCCTATGACCCGTCCGCGCTGCCCACCTGGGGAGTTCCTGGCCAGTACACAAGCCTGGGTGAAAACACTGACCAACAGTGCAGTGGATACCCAAGGGGAGTTGTGCCCAGGGGACTGTGGGCTGGCTGGGTCAGAGGCATGCGCCTTTCTCCCAGCTCTGCATGTCTGCACAGTGATTCCCAGGGAAGCACTTCCACGCTGACTCTGTTCCCAGCTGGAGGTCAGGGTTTGCCGTCACTCCCCTGAAGTGGACCCAACAAACACACTGGAGCCTGGCCGGCCTCATCTCCAGGAATCTTCCCGGCTCTACTTAAAGACTATTATCAGAAACATGACCAGAAGGTTCTTGAAGAGAAGGGCGTTGGCTAGGACCAGCCCAGAGGCTGTGCGAGGCTGGAGTGGCCTGGGAGAGGATGGCTTGAAGGACAACATTGGAGCAGGACTCCACCCTGGGCCCAGCTCGACAATACACAACCCAAGTGACTTCAGAGAAGAATGTCAGCATTCTGTGTTCTCGGCAGGAGCCAGGGAGCATTTTACATGGCAGAGAAAACGGTAACTCTTTCCCTGAAAGAACTGGCTGATATTGGCCCAAGAACTGCCAATGTACAAGCAAGTGCTCACTAGATTTAACCAAGTACTCATCTCACAGAACACCCCTGGCTCCATCCCTTGGAAGGTTCCCAAACACGCAAACTCACAAATGGGAGCACCCCTAAATGCAATGTCTCTTTCCAGCGACAGCCCTTTCTTTACCCTGGACTATTTCCACAAGCCTGCCCAAGCCCCAGAATGCCTTTTACAAAGACTTAACTAGAGCACCTCTTCCAGGGAGCCCATGTGATCCAAGTTCTCAGTGTATCCAATCAAATCTGGCTCAGGAGCCAGGCAGAGGTGGCGTACCCTTTAATCCCAGCACTCGGGAGGCAGATGCAGGTGGATCTCTGTGAGTTCGAGGCCAGCCTGGTCTACAAGAGCTAGTTCCAGGACAGGTTCCAAAGCTACAGAGAAACCCTGCCTTGAAAAAGGAAACAAACAAAACACTGGCTCAGGAACAAGGCACAAGCTGCTCACTTACAAGGCTGGCATTCCCATGACAGCCCACCCTGGTTACAGACCCTTCCAGGGTCACCGGAAGCCCAATGACCTTTGGAAGTGTACAAGACCAGCTGCCTGGTGCACAGATGGCCCTGACATCCCCCTCTCCATCACTGGCTCATCAGCAAATGAGCACACAGAAACAACCCTCACTCTGACCACTTGCCGCCCCCACTGCCACTCATGCCTCCATCGCTTGCTGGCATGGTCGCAGACTGCAAACTACCCCTAGGTTTTCACTGCACCCAGTTACTATTGCAGTTTCCTCTTGAACCAAGAAAAGCTGAACAGCTTTTGTGTTTACAATAAAGTTTTTTTTTTTTCCCAAAATTTCTTGTAAAATAATTGTACTGAACTTGTGAAAACATGAAAAGTTACCACAGGTAAGTGGGAATGGCCAAAGCCTTTATTGGTTTAATGTGAAAAGGGAAACTACCAAGAAAGGGTAAAGAGGGGACACAAGAGGGCGAACGCAGGCTACCAGGAAGCTCCCCTCCCGAAGCCAGCGGCTGGGCTCCCTCAATCAGGAGCTGCATGTGACCCTGTGTTGACTCAAGACCGAGGACAGAGGAAAGTGTGTAGCACACTTTCTTGAAATGCAAACCAGCTCCCAAATCAAGACTTATTATCAACTATGAAAGCTCGGCCTTAGCTTATGCTTGTCCCACCAGCTCTTATAACTTTATTTAACCTGTTTCTCTTCATCTACATTTTGTCTGGGGCTTTTTACCTTTCTTTCATTCTGTATGTCCTACTCCATGTCTGACTGGTGACTTGCCTGGCTAGCCCCGGGCATCCCCCTCTCTTTCTCTTTCTAACCTACATTTCTTTCCTCCTTATTCTCTCTACTCTCCAGCCTCTTCTGTCTGGCTACTGGCCATTTATTAGACCAATTAGGTGCTTTAGGCAGGCAAAGCAGCTCATCTTTACATCATTAAACAAATGCAGCATAAACAAATGTAGCACCCCTTTACATAGTTAAAGTAATATTCCGCAATGTGGAATGACTTGGAGGGAGACTTCCACTTTGTGTATAAACAGAAAATGCACCCAGTGTTGTTCTACCAGAACAAGGACAGGACACCTAGACTCATGGCAACCCCTGGGAATCAAGAGGCCACAAAGGCTATGCTTTATACACAGTAACATGAATCCTTTGACTTTTGTATGAAAAAAAATATATCTGTCTAAGCCTCTGTCCATAAGGGCTTGTTACACACAGGTAAACATTACCAATAGACTCGGAGTTTGGCACAAGCTAGTTACCTGGACAAAGTCTCTGCTGAGCGGATGTGGGGGCTGTGGTGGCCTTGAAGAACCACTCAGTACAGTTATAAAAGACTCCATGATTCAATGAAATGGCCTGTGAGCACCTGTGAGCAGACCTGGCGGCAGGTACCCAGGAAGTCCTGTCAGTGCGCATGCAACAGAAGAGCGGGCCCTTTGCAGACTGTCTCTGAGTGGTGGGATTTGGGGGGGGGATGAGGAAATTTAACATGTCTAATGGAAACATGGGCTTTCTCTTCATCCTAACACCACCTCACCCTCTGCATAGGCCTCGACTAAAAGGAGCAGATAAACCAAAATTGTGAGCGGCAAACTGCCAACCCAGCGATACAACTCAGTGCCGAGACCCAGCTCCTGCCCCAGCCCATCATGTGACCAGCTGGCCGGTCTCCAGCACAGCCCTCACACAGTCACCTACAGTGACACAAGGTCTCCACCTTGGCCAGGCACTGCCAGCCTGGGACTGGGGCAACAACCCAGTCTTCCCCAAGCACACAACCTAGGTTCTGGCTGGCAGAGGGGAAACCCAAGGATGAGCCGAAGTTCTCGGTGACTCTGCCCTGCACTGCCCTTTTCAACCTGACACACAACACATCCCTGTTAAGCCACAGCCTTTCCTTTCTTGTCTTCCCCAAAACCATGCATTAATATACATTTTAACAGTCCCACAGTCTTTGAAAATTCAAACTCTTTAAAAGAGCCAGTGTCTTTTAAAATCCAAAGTCTTTTAAAAGTCCCTCAACTGTGGTTTCCTGTAACATCAAAAATAAACACCTTTTCACTTCAAGAGGGAAAGGTAGCCACAGTCTGAACAAAGCAAAAACCAACTCCACACTGAATAAATAAGTCAACAGCCAGTGTCTGGGATCCACTCCCCATCTTCTGGACTCCTCCAAAGGGCTTGGGTCACTTCTCTGTCTCCGCCCTCTGCAGCACACAGCTTGTCTTCCAGGCTCAGCCTGGCTCCACTCCACTGCTGCTGTTCTTGGTGCCCATCCCATGGTACTGGCATCTCCAAAATGCTGGGGTCTCTGCTGCAACTGAGCTGCAGTTTTACCAACAGCCTCTCCTGGGCTCTCTTCAGGGACTCCAGCCCTGCCACACAGTGCCAAGCCTCAGCTGCTCTCCATGACCCCTGCAGGCCTTCAAAGCCAGCACCACCTGGTGACTCTTGCACTATCAAGTTCAGCTGCCATCACGAGGCAACCTTGGCTGCCTCTGGACCCCAGCTTCTGTGTGCTGGCCCTGGGGACACACTTCCCAGAAGACTTCACCTAGTGATGCTGGTCTCTTCTTAATCACAGCTGACTCTTCAGACCCAGCTGACCAGAACCACAGATTCTCAGTTCACAATAGCAGGGCCTTCATAGACTCTTTAAACTCCCCTCTGAAACCTCACAAGTCAGGCCTCAATCATCCTCACTGTTCTCAAGATTTTCATCATCCAAGCTGCAACCGAACAGCTCACTGAGCTCTCAGCACTCAATGGCTTTTCTGCCTCAAATCCTAAAGTGCTTCCACAGTCCTCCCCAAAACACCACCAGGTCCATCACAGAAGCATCCAACTATGCTGGACCAATCTGTCTTAGTAACAGTTACTATTGCTGTGATGAACACCGTGACCAAAGCAAGCTGGGGAGGAAAGGGTTTATTAGCTTACACTTCCACATCACTGTCCATCACTGAAGGAAGCCAGGACAGGAACTCAGACAGTGCAGGAACCTGGAGGCAGGAGCTGATGCAGGAGCCATGGGGGGGGGGTGCTATTTACAGACTTGCTCCCCATGGCTTGCTTAGCCTGCTTTCTTATAGAAGCCCAATAGCTCAGGGATGGCACCACCCACAATGTGCTGGGCCCTCTCCCATCAATCACTAGTTAAGAAAATGCCCTACAGGTTTGCCTACAGGATGATCTTTTGGAGGCATTTTCTTAATTGATGCTCCCTCCTCTCAGATGACACCAACCTGCAGTCAAGATGACATAAAACTAGCCAGGACATGACTCTAGGGCAAAAGAAAATTCTACAGCTGGGGCTCAAGCAAGGCTCCAAGGCCTGAAGCAACCACCACATATGATCAATACTGTCCCCTCGGTTCCCAAGCCCATCATTCTTACCAACTGGCTTCTGGAGGGGCTGGAATTACCCCCACAAACACACTAGCAGCAGCTGCCTCACCCACCTCCAGGGGATTCACCTGGGACTCACTAATTGACAGATAATGAGTCATAATGAGTGTAATAGAGTCCTTTGCACTTTAGCTAGAGGGAGCCACAAAGCACCTCAGAGAAAGGTGATAAAATATAATTAAAATAAGTTTCCAGTTTTTCTGCTGGGGTGAGGAATATGGCAGGTGGGGTGGGAGGAGCCTGATCTCGCCTGTACTGTGGACATGTTCCATCTTGAACCTTGTGACTGTGCCACCCATACACATGACAATCGATTCTTTTCTTTTTTCTTCTGCACATGTATATGTGTGATTAGCATGTTCATGTGTGTGGGTGTACATGTGTGCCCGTGTATGGAGGCCCCAGGTTAGTCAAGTATCTCCTTCAGTCTCTCTCTACTCATAAATTAAGGCAGGGCCCACTGATGCAGCTATATAGCCAGCTTGACCAGGGCCCCTGTCTCCAGCTCCCAAAGTACCAGGATTACAGATTGGGGCTGCCATACCAATCAATTGCTCTCAGATGGTGCTAGGATCCGAACTCTGAGCCTCATATTTGCACAGGAACATCCTGTCTATGGAACTATCTCCAGGTCCAAAATCAACTCTGTAAACATTCAGGTACAAGCAGGCCATTTAATCCCAGCACTAGGGAGGCAGAGGCAGGCGGATCTCTGAGCTTGAGGCCACATGCAGACCCTATTTTCACTGGTGGCCCACGAGCAGGGACACAGCTGTGAACAAGCAGGCCAGCATGGAGACCATGGGGAAGGTCCTGATGCTTACTGAGCTCATAAATGAAGGACAGAGTTGAGGCCATATGGAGGGAACTGCCATGGTCATCGGCATCACTATTTAGAGAGGCTGGGGAAGATGGGCCCTCCCACCTCACCACATGCAGGAAAACTCAGGGAGGGTCTCCAAGGAAGAGAGGTGTCCTGGAGTGTGTACAGCAGGTACTCGTTACAAAACGTATCCTCAAAGGGGCTGGAGAGATGGCTCAGAGGTTAAGAGCATTGCCTGCTCCTCCAAAGGTCCTGAGTTCAATTCCCAGCAACCACATGGTGGCTCACAACCATCTGTAATGGGGTCTGGTGCCCTCTTCTGGCCTGCAGGCATACATACAGACAGAATATTGTATACATAGTAAACAAAACATATCCTCAGATTGCAAACCCAAGGAAGGACTGGCTCAGAAAGCTGCCAGAAGACCTGCTCCCATCCAAGTGACCACAGCCCAGGAAAAGCCACACCTGAGCCTCAGTGACACCAGGAGAGGCAAGCCAGCTCACCAGACTCCACCAGCCAATGTCAGCCAACAAGGCAAGCGCATTTCAGGTCTGGCAGAGAGCTACCAGCTCCACCCACGTGTTCGGATACTGAGGACAGTGTCCTCTTGGCTACTGAACATCAGACACTAGATCCCCTGGTGCTGGGGCACAATGCAACACCATGTCCAAAGGTCCCCACGATGTCCCCAGCACAGATAAACTGCAGGGAACCCTAGAGGCAAGCTTCTTGATGGTATACCTTAGGGACACCACACCACCCAGATAAACCAACTCAACCTGGCTGGAATCCAGCCAGGACTCTGGGGCAACCCCATTTATGACACCCCATTTTCTAGAACCACTGACTCACCAGGAAATTAGTTTAAAATACTGGTGTCCCCAAGTTGTCACAACAGGATAGCAAGAAGCACCCCCTGCTGAACAGAGCAGCCGACTGGCCAAATGATGGGGGCCACACAATCCAGTACTGGGCTGCGTTTTAACCAAGTTCACCAACATTTATTGACTCCACCTTTAGTAATGAACCCAAAAGTCAAGGTTAAGGTGGAGCTCAGGAAGTGGGGTGTGGCACAGATAAGTGATGGACTCAGGGCACACCAAGATGAAAGTGTCCTCCTGTGACAAGGGGAAGAGAGCAGGGTCCCTTGCAGATAACGTGATCAAGGAAGGCTCCATGGAGGGGTGACATCACAGCCGTGTGGCCTGGGAGGTTGGAGACAGCAGACAAGGGAAAATCATGATGTCTAGAGTCAGATTCAACTAAGAGTAGGGTCCCTGAAGGAGAAGAGGCAGCTGGGGCTGGTGGAAGGAGGGGTAAGGGAATGCTCGCTCGTAGGGGGAAAGGGCAGATCCCACAGGCTGAAAGCACCATTTGAGACTCTACCAGAATGTCTCCCTCCCTCTCCCTCTGGAGGCTCTATGGTGCCTTTCAGAGCAGGAGAGAATGGAGTTACCCACCTACCTGAAACCTGCTCCAGGACCGTAGGCTTCCTTCTTGACAGGTTGAGGGGGGAGGGGAGGTGCGCTGGCAGCTCACCATGAAAGTCTTCCCCAGCCTCAGTTTCCTCATCTGTCAAAGGGCTTATGAATCATAGACAGGAAGAAGCTTGGCACTATTTATATGTAGCTCTCCACCATGTGACGGGAATCAGGGACACAGGTATGAACAAGCCTGGCCAGTGTGGGGGCCAGCAGAGGAAGGTGGGTAACGATGGACAGAGACCGCGGGAACACACCAGTATGTTCCTTCAATCCAAGACGCTGCCATTAGTAAAAGTCCAGAGCCCACTGACCACAACAGCGGCTTCACAAGTGAAGACACCATCTTGCAGCAGACATGCATCTTCTAAGGAAATAACTCCACTCCCCCAAGGCAAGGCCCCAAGTTCCCAACAAGAAGGGCAGCTCCAAGCACCACTCTGTGCGGTGTCTGCTGCTGCTGTAGAAGGAAGAGTCCTTCACACTTAGCCCCAAGATGCTGATATGACCATGCCAGGAGGGGACAGGAGGGTCAGGAGCGCCCTGTAACATTACTGACACCAGGAAATGGCATCAGCTAAGCCTGTATCCTCTAAGAGAGCTACTCAGAGACACCACCTGGATTCTCAGTGATCAGTGTGCTGGCTGGTTTTATGTCAACGCAACACAAGCTAGAGTCATCTGAGAGAAGAAAACCTCAACTGAAACAAATGCTTCCATAAGATCAGGACGTGGTCAAGCCTGTGGGGCATTTTTTTGATTAATGATTGATACTAGAGCACCCAGTCCATTGTGGGTGGTGCCATCCCTGAGCCATTGGTCCTGGGTTCTATAAGAAAGCAGGCTAAGCAAGCCATGGGAAACAAGACAGTCAGCAGCTCCCCTCCAAGGCCTCTGCATCAGCTCCTGCCTCCAGGTTCTGAGCCCTGCTTGAGTTCCTGTCCTGACTTCCTTCAGAGATCAACAGTGATGTGGAAGTGCAAGCTGAAATAACCCTTTCCTCCCCAGTTGCTTTGGTCACGGTGTTTGGTCACGGTGTTTTGTCTAAGACACCAGGGAACCACGGGGGGGGGGGGGAGATAGAAGCCTAGAGAGATACGGGCCTGAGCCATGCTCACTCACAATTATAGCACAATTCCAAGCCGGGCGGTGGTGGTGCACGCCTTTAATCCCAGCACTTGGGAGGCAGAGGCAGGCGGATCTCTGTGAGTTCGAGGCCAGCCTGGTCTACAAGAGCTAGTTCCAGGACAGGAACCAAAAAGCTACAGAGAAACCCTGTCTTGAAAAATAATAAGTAAATAAATAAATAAATAAATAAATAAATAAAGCAATTCCAGAGTCCCAACGTCTTAACTGCTCAGCAGCTAACTAGCCAGAATGAACGAGGACGGTCCTTTAGAGTCGGAAGTCTGAGAGACAGGATGCCTGGACACAGTGTGGCTGTGGGTTAGAGTGAACCTTGAATTCTGGCTCATGCCATTGGTTATGTAACTGGAGCCTCAGTTTCCCCATCTGGACCAGAAGAGCTGACTCAGTGTCTGACTTCCCACACTGGGATCCAGCCCATGGCAGAAGGCCAAGGTTGTCCTGAAGTTGTCCACCCATTCTTGAAGTCAGCCCCCCCCCCTTGTTCATAATTACCCTGACAGCCCAGCCTATCAGTGAGAGACTGTGTCAACCACCAAGGAAGAGAAGGAACATCAACCTAAGGCACATGTGCTAACATGCACACACAAATGCATACATACAACACACACATACAAAGGGAAAGAAAGAAACAACAGAGGGAGTCATTGTGCAAAGGCCCTGTGGTACAAAACCCATGGAGGGGAAGGGACCCTTGCACAGTACACAGGACAGAAAGCAGGAGAGGGCACTGGAGCACAAGACTAAAGGAATGTGACTGCCCAGCGACTGGGCATCCTGGCTTGGGATTAAGCTCTCCCAAGGGAAGTTTGCAAAGCAGCTAATGGCACCACGCTAAGCAGAAACAGCGTCCGCAAAGCTGGACACATCTGGGGATCTGCAAAACTGAAAAGAACAACCGCAAAAAAAGAAATCAGCAAAATGCCTCCCCTCCCTGGCAGAGCAAGCAGCATGCTTGTCTGATGGGGGAAGCCTCTGTGGGGTATACTTCTGCCATTTGACGAGCACCAGGTTCTAGCAAGAATCTTGTTTTTGTTTGTTTAATGCTAAGCAGGGGTAGAGTATAGCTTGCTGCTATCTGCCCCATCCACACACCCCACTGAGGCTCCAGGAGCCAAGGGTTTAGGAGGACAGCCACTCTCATCCAACTCTCAAATAAACAACCGGCCCTTTGGCAGAGTCCCCTCGCCCTCCCCTCCAGCACTGGAGCTCAGACAATGACTATGTTTTCTGAGAGGCAGTGAAGGGCTCGGCATGGGAACTCACCCAAATACAAGCTTCCCCACCCAGAACCCTCCCTTTCCTACAGCCAGGGTCAGCCCTCCCTCTCTCTCTCCCTCCCTCTCCTGTGCCTGGTGCTTCCCCCTAGAGCCCTGACCAGCCCTGAATTCCTGGGGCCTGGAGTCCAGAAGGTTTCACATTAAACACCCAAGCTCAGTGGTGAAGCAGAGGAGAGAACAGGTCACACGCGAGCCTGAAGGGCCGGTCACTCTACAGAGCCATGATAAAAGGGGCTTCTCCATGTTGATGTCACACATGCTGTGGAAGGAAGAGCTATCAGGTCAAACACAGACCAAAGGGCTAAGGGGTGTGGGGGGCAATCTAGAAGGGTTGAAGGTCAAGGATCGGGGTCCAGGCAAGTATTCTACACTTGGAGGCCTCCTAGGAAAGGGACATTGGACCCTGACTCAGACCTACGTGTGGAGGAGAAGCCTACTGGGGGAGGGGCTTTCCAGACAGTGGACTCAGGAGGCAGGGCCCATGAGAAACCAAAGATGGGAGAAGGTGGGTAGGAGGGACACCCTACCAGGCAGAATCCATGCAGAAAGAGTGAGAAGACCCCAGTGGGGGCCCAGAAAGTCAACTCCTACCCCAGTCTTCAGCAGGGCTATGACTCCACACTGTGCCTCCCAGTGGAAACTAAACGAGGGGCCAGTGTATCCCCAAGCCTCCCCATCTAGCCTGTGAGTTCCAGAACTCAAGGTCTTCCAAGACTTCCCCTCCGGGATAGATCCTGGCTCCTGAGAGTCCTGGCCCTGGGCTGGTGCTTCAATAAGAGCTGCCATGAGCCCTGCTGCCCAGGACCAAATATGAGTTCCAAGGCTGGTGGGTGGGTGAATGCTGGGAAACACAGAATAAGACGGCTCCTATAGGAGCCACCACTGCCACCCCTTAGGGTGGCCAGGGTCGTTTCCTGTGTCACATCCGCTGAGCAGGCCTCCGTCCTGCAGTGCCGGGAGACTTGACATTCGTAGGCTAAGAATTTAAAGTCAGGATGTGATTCATCTACACAGGCCTTCCTCAAGGAGAAAGGAAACTCAGACATGCAACCAAATTTAACTTCTTTTCTCCACGCACTTCTGTAGCAGTAACGCACAAGGGCAGGGCACGCGCACCGGAAACACGCGCCCCCCCCACACCGGAAGGACCACCTGCTACCCTCAGCAAGCAGAGAGGAAACCTTCAGGAAAGGGGCAGGGGCACTCCTGTGGGACGGGGAGCTTGTCTGCCCTAATCCCCATCCCTGTCTCTCCTCCATAGACAGACACAAAAGAGCTAAAGAAACGGAAGGTGCAGGAAGCCAGGGCCTCTCACTGCCCCGGGAATTTGAACAGATTTGGCTTAGGAAGAAACGGCCACCTGGGAGAGGCACTTCGGCTGTGTTAGGTCCTGGTGGGCAAAAGGTGGGCACGCACACACTCAGGGCCAGGGAAGCAGTTCCCAGATCCCAGGGAGCCAGGTCCTGATCTTTAGTTCTGGGATCAAGACTTTCATCTCCAGACACTCAAGGGTAGGTGACAAGTGGCCAGGCTCCCTGCTGCTCGGCAAATACATTCTGAGTCCTCAGATAAACAGCAGCCCCTCCATGCAAGAGACTATCACACCGATGGTGAAAACAGCATCCCTGGCTTCCTTGTCCGGGGCCTTTGTGTCTGAGGTGACCTGTACCTTGAGGCCTGTGGAACAAGACAGAAGAACTGGCCATAACCTTTAGTTCCCATCCCTGCAGGGCTGCTGGGCTGCGGCAGGGCTGGGGTGCAGCTCATTGCAAAGGGCTCGCCTAGCATGCATGCTGCCCTGACTTCCAATCCCAGCAATAAGTAACCAGGCACAGTGGCTCAGGATTGTAGTCTCAGCACTCAGGAGACGGGGCAAAAGGATCAGGTCGGGGTTATCCTCAGCTACAAAACAAGTTGAAGGCCTAGCCTGGGCTACATGATGCTGTCTCCAAAGTAATAAACAGCAAGTAAAGCAAATGAGCAAGTATACTAGGGGTGGGTGGAACAGGTGTGTATGTGGGTAAGGGCATGAGATGGCATGAGAGTGGGCGTGTGAGTGTGTATGTGTATGTATGTGGAGGGCAAAGGGGAACCTCCATGTATTCTGCTGGGTTTGTCTCTCTGTTTTTCACTTTGAGACAGGGTCTCTCCCCAGGACTTGTGACTCACCAATTAGGTGAGGCTGGCCAGTCAGTAAGCTCCAGGGACCCACCTTCCATATCCCATAGTCACTGGAGTGACAAGCGCACCCCACTGTGCCCAGCACTAGGCTTCTCCTTCCTGCATGGTAAGTACTTTGCTTAACGGGAGCAGACGACCATCACCCATGACTGCCATCCTTCCCAGAAAAGAAGGCAATACAGCTAAGAACCAAGAAAGCCTCGGTCTCAACGAGCATCCCGGCAGCCCTCGGGCAAGGCACGACATTCTCCACCATCAAGTCTCTCCCTTTCCCTCCAGCCCTTATGCAGCATCTCTGCTGTGCACACCCTGCAGAGCTGACCCACACAGGTGCCCTCCCAGATACTTGACAGAAGCTCAGAGAGTCAGGAGCTCACACAAGGTCACACAGCAAGAAGAAGCAGTGAGCAGACCAGTGACCCACAGTGAGGATATGGAGGCCTCCTCTATGACCTCTCTTCCAGCTGCCTGACCTATGTCCCCAGGCTTAGTGCCCAACCTTGGCAAGCACATGTCCCAGCTCAGGGATCCTACAGATAAAAGTTCCTTCCACCCTTCTAAGGTTCTGCTGTAGGGCAGGGGACACCCTGGAGGTAGGTTACCCTAACACCTGCAGAACACATCACAGCCACTCTGAACCCCCTCCCTCCCAGGGTTCCTCTCTAACCCCATCCCTTCATAACCCCATGTCTATGCTGGTGGAAGGCACCCAGCCCCAGCTGGCCATCAGAACAAAGGGTGCCAGGGCCTCCTTCGGCATAAAGCTCACAGTGATAGCCAGCACCCAGGAACTGGCCGGAGCTGCTTGCTTTCCTGTGCTTGTGTTTTCAAAGTCACCTTCTACTGGAACACCACGGCTGGTTGTTTTCACTGCGGGTCATGCATGACGCAAGGACTAGTTCAGATAAAGCCCGGTAGGGCGATCGCATCTCAGGTGAGTCAAAACGCAGGACCCACAGATGGGACAGAAGTCGCAAAGGCTGGATGTGTGTAGCAGAGCTAGGGGGTTATGTACGAATCCATCCACTCACTTGTCACAGCACTGACAGACACATGAGAACCCCCCGGCCCACTCAGATCTTGGTGCCCCAGGAATTTGAGGAGTTTCCTTCAGACCCAGGTGTTCATCCCAGCCCCTCTGCTGCTCTGGGTGACACAAACGGGGCTACATACAAACATGCTTCTCCTGCCCCAGTGTCCCAAACGCTGGATTACAAGAGTCCACCACCAAGCCTGGCTTGGAGCCCTCTTATTTTTGCAAAGCTCTCCCCAGGGCAAGGGCGGGGAGGGTGTCTTCTGAGCTGGCAGAGCAAAGGACCACACCCTCAGCTCTCAGGGAATTCTTCCCCAGTGAATGGAAGTCTCCACACTCCCAGAGCATCCCAGAAGCGTAACAGGGCTTCTCCCCAGTGGGACATAAACATGGGTCCCCTGGTGGGTAAGAAGCAGATTCTCTGTCTCCCCTCCTTTTCTTTCCAGTGCTGGATACAGAACCCTGCACAAGCTCAACAAGTGCCCTACCCTGAGCAATGACACCAAGCCCTTTGCCTTTTTCATGTTGAGCCAAGATCTCACTAAGTTGCCCAGGCTGAACTGGCTTGAACTGGTTCTGTGGCACAGGCAGCCTAGGACTTGGGATCTTCCTGCCTCAGCCTCCTGAGTAGCAGAGGTGATGGGCCTTGAATCAGCACCAGCCACTGTGATATGTCCCTAAATCATGGAAGATTCTCAAATGGCTCACAGCCCAGAGTAGGGAAGCCAGAATACTTTCAGACACACATCACATGGTAAAGAAGGGAAGCTGCAGTCAGCGCCTCCCCGCCCATGGATACAGCAGTTGGTGACATAATTCCAAAACTTCCTCTCAAAAGTCAGTGCCTGTCAAATCTTTATGGCTTATCAAGACCCCAAAAATAGCAGGGCTGGCAAGGGCAGAAAACATGCATCCTTGAACTATGAGCAGGAAGATAAAATGGCACAGCCACTGGGGAAAGCAATATGGGTATTTCCCAGGTCGCCTGTCTGGAAAAAGGGGAATGGTGGCATGGCTGGCTGCGTCCCACTGAAGTTAACTTTGTTCCCATTCTGACTCACTAAACAGCACTTTCAAAGCTTCCATCAACTGTGGCTGGACCCCCACTCTCCAGGAGCCACGAGGGAAGCCAAAGCTGCACACAGTGGCAAACTCATTGCTCCAAAGAATCTACAAAGGCACTGGGGGATCTAAATGCCTACTCTGTTCCTGAAGGAAAATGTGCTTCTTTCATTCATGAGACAAAGATATGAACCCCCTGCTTGCACCCCCCCCAAGTCTAACAACTGTTCAGCCCTGTGACAAAATAGCTCATCTGTGGGCAGCCCATTACAGTTTGCAAGACAAGACTGAGTAACAGGACATGGGGAGGGTGTCACTCACTTGCAGTAAGTGACTGTTTTCATGTGTCAGTGCCAGAGAGAACAGAACTAGCTCACTGAACATGTGTGTATGCATGGCAGAGGAGGACATCAGGAACCCTGCTTTCTGCCTATTCCCTCAAGACAGGGTCTCCTACTGAGTCAGAAACTAGGTTGGTGGCCAGCAAGCTCCACCAGTCCTCCTATCGCCACCCCAGCAGCACTGGGATTACAGGTGTGCACACAGCCGTGCCCGGCTTCTTATGTGCCGATCTGAACTCAGACCTTCACGTTTACATAGCAAGTGCTCTTACCCACTGAGCCACCCGCCAGCCCTGAACATCTCTGAGAATGTTTTTATTTAAATTTTGAAAAATGAATCATGGAACTGTGGATGTAGCTCAGTGGCACAGTGCTTGACTAGAATTCTTGAGACTGTGGGTTTGATCCCCAGCAAGGCAATACATAACAATTAGATAAAGAAAGAAATGAAGTCAGGAGCGGTGGAATACCATCTGTGACCCCTGCTCCTGGGAAGTGGGGCAAGAACATCAGCAGTTCAAGGTTATCCTCAATTCTGTGACAAGTTCAAGGCCAGCTTAGTCTATGCGACCCTGCCTCAAAGAATGAAACAAAATGGTTCATCTATCCAAAGGAACAACAGCAGGGACCAAAAACACATGAGCCTTGAAACAGGACACCGAAGGAAGTTCACAAAAGACCACACAGTATATGACCAGACTCAGAGGAAATGCCCAAACAGAAGTTCATGGAGACAAAAGCAGGCCAGCGGTGAGGAAGCTGGGGGGACGCGGGAGGGGGGGGGCGACTGCTACAGGGGTAGCACTTTCATCATGATGACAAAACTGTCCAAAAGCTGGTCCCGATGACGTTGTATCTGTCCATGAAGATAACAGTAGCCACTGCCTCACAAGACATGAGCCAGCTGGGTGGGACGGCATCCCAGCCAAGCCATGACTTCAGAAGCCACAGTCCAAGATGAAGCTGTACCAGCAGAACAAACAGAAGAGCCTGGGAGACACTAAATTCGGGCTTTGCATGGGTTCATGTCCCAGCGCTGGAGCAGGAGGACTTCAAGTTCCTGCCAGCCTGGTTTACAGTGTGAGAATCTGTCCTAAAAAGAGCTGGAGGCAGAACTCAGTTGTGAGAAACCCTGAGTTCAATATTCAGCATGGTAGCCCAGGCCTCTCCTGCTAGCACTTGAGAGTTCAAGGTCATCCTCAGTTACATAGCAAGTTCAAGATCAGCCTGGGCTACAGGTGACCCTGTCTCAGAAAAAAAAATAAGAATTTAAAATAAATAAAACAATCCCAAGCTTTTAGCCCAATGAGCTTGCTCAGACCCTTCATCTGAAAAATGAGAGCAAGAACAGGTCCTACCTTGGGGGTCCCCATGGGATCTCAGGTGTGAGAGACAGTGTTTACTGTCACCTGGGAGCTGGTCCTCTATGCCTGTGAGGGAGTCCCTTGACTATGGTAACTGATGACTATCCATCTTAACTGTGGGCAGGGCCATTCCCTGGGCAGGAATCCTGGAATGAAATGGAGAAGGGGGGCTGAGCCCTAGCATATTCCATGCCCACCTCTTGTGTTTCTGACTACAGATGCGATGTACAAGCTCCCACTGCCTCGCTGTCACCACCGTGATGGACTGACCACCTCTGAACTGCAAGCCAGATACAGCCATTCTCCCTCAAGTTGTGTTAGTCAGGGGATTTGGTGGCAATCACCAGAGAAGGAAGAAAGACAGCGGCTTTGTGCCTGGCACCTCCACAGAACCACACCGAGATTCTGCTACCTGGAAGATCCCTGCTATGCTTTTGGGGAGCCCTTGGGCCACCACAGGTCAACACAGGCCTAACTTCAGATCTCAAAACCACAAAAACCCTGCTTCCTTGTAAAGAGGCCACAACCCAGCCTTAAGTCCCAAAAATCAGCCAGGGGCTTGATGAGGGCCAGCCAGGCAGCAGGCCTCTGAGGCCCAGGGGCTACAGCATGAACCCTAGACCTTACTAGCAAAGGCAGTGGTGACCACTATGGCTGCCATTGGGCATCTTCCATATGCTGACCATACAAAGACCAAGTGGCAGAGCTGGGGAGGCACTCACAGTGGAACAGCCATGAGGATCTGAGTTAGGATCCTAGCACCCACACAAAAACCAGCATTGTGGCCGGGTGGTGGTGGCGCACGCCTTTAATCCCAGCACTCGGGAGGCAGAGGCAGGCGGATCTCTGTGAGTTCGAGACCAGCCTGGTCTACAAGAGCTAGTTCCAGGACAGGCTCCAAAACCACAGAGAAACCCTGTCTCGAAAAACCAAAAAAAAAAAAAAAAAAGAAAAAAAGAAACCAGCATGGTGGTATACAGCTTTTACTCGAGCAGCGCTGGGAGGTTGGACGGTAAGATCCCTGGGGCTCGGTGGCTGGCCAGACTCGTCAAAAATGATGAGCTCTAGGTTCAGTAGGAAATAGCAATAGAGGACACTCAGTGTCGACCGCTGGCCCCCACATGCCCACACTCAGGACAGCACAATCTTGTGCACACACATACATATACCACCCCAACACGCGCACACACACACACATACACTATATATATATATATATATATATATTACACATACATACATACATATATATATGTAAACAAAGGAACTAATAAATAATGCTAAGCCACCTGCAGTCAGAGCTAGCCACTGGTGCTGACAATGGTGACCCAGATTTATTGGAGGGAGTCAGTGAGAGGAGTAAGCACTGAGCAGGACTAGCTGAGTCAGCATCAGAGCTGGTACAGATGGGCAGGCTGGGGGAGAGGAAGGGAAGAAAGGGGTAGACCCACGTGTCTGGTGGGGTAAGAGCCTGCATTCTATGTGACCCTAGAGGTTGAGACCCTACCTCGGCCCCATGTCACACAGCAGACTATGGATGGACTGGGCTATGCAGTGTCCCCATCCAAGGTCACAAAAGAGCAGTATCATTCCCCTGCAGGTACCCGGCCCCCAACTCACCTCTGGGAACCTGGCTCCATCACCCGCCCTGCCCTGTGGCTCCCCACACCCTCTCCTCTCTCTGCCCTTCCAGGGCTCCATGGCATGAACAGCCCTCTTCCCAACAGCCGAGCCAGTCTTCCGGAAGCTGCTCTGCAGCCAGGGGAGGAGATAGAGGGTTCTGGGGAGCTCATCTTACACCAGCCACCTCCCAAAGGGCCACTGGCTAGGACTTGGATGTTGGCCAGGCCTCAGCAGGGACAGGAAGCATTCCCAGTGATGGCAATCAGGCCAGGCTTATGAAGGAGCCTAGTGTGCCGGCCAGGACGGGATGAAGCCACTTGGACCAGTCCCAGTCAACACAGCCCCCACACCATGAGTTAAAACAGCGCCAAAGGAGTGTGCCTGAGAGAGATGCTGTGGTCCCCACCCTACCCTAACTCCATCTACCAGTTAGAGTTTACAGAATTCTAGAAGGAGCTGGCCCACTCCAAACAAGGAGGAGTATGCAGCCATATAAAATGACAACCCGTATGGATGGAGGGTGTTGGATGCTCTTCCAGAGGACTTAGGTTCGATTCCTAATACCCACATGGCTGCTCACAACTTCTGCAATTTCAGTTCCAGGGGATCTGATACCCTCACAGAGACATACATAGAGGCAAAACACCAATGCACACAAAATAAAAATAATAACTCATTAAAAAAATAAGAGAGGGTACTAACAAACTGAGTTCTTGGGACCTTATCTTACAGAAGAGAAGCTGAGGCTCAAAGGGGCCATGTGACTTGCCCGTTCTATGGCACGGACTTGTCTCAGTTTGGCACGTATGGTTATGGCCTTCACACCTTTCTCTCAACCTGTTTCTGGATACTGCTCGCCCAGATAAGGGACCATTGCACTCTATGGCAGAAGGGGCTAGAGACGACCATGTTGGCGTACTGGACGGCACCCGTGTAGCACCCTCAAATGGGGGGGATGGAGATGGTAAGAAAACAAGGTGGAAAGGCCCTTAGGGGGTCACATAATCAAATGATAAAGGAACCCCCCCACACACAGTAGGAGCTTTACCTATCACCACCCAGAATAGCAGAATGACACAGCGATATCCATTCTCCACAAGCCCTCATGTGCACACCCATGACCCCAGGCTGTGTGGCTCCGAACTGGGTGGGGTTATCCCTATAGAAGAGCCACCTCCCAGGGGTGACTCAGGCCTCGGGCTTCGAACTGGGCAGTACACTCAGCTGCCTTGCGGATGCCCAGCTGAACCCTACCAAAGCTGGGGAAGATGGCTCACACCTGCTGGCTGGGTCAGCCAGCATTCTGGGCATTCCGGAAATTCTTCCTGCTTTTAGCCGCCTCCCTCCCTTTCACTGCCTGCCCACTTTTGAGTGAACTAAAGGAAGGTAAGACAGATGGGCTGTGGAGGACAGCAGGACTCACAGCCATCATCACTCCCTCTGAAGTAAGATCTGAGAATATCCAAGCCGTCTCGCCCCTCCAGGAGGGAAGGTGTCGCCTGTCGCCTGCACATTCTAGCCAAATCCTAACTGCACAAAGGAAGCAGTTTGGGCCCAGGCTGGACTCCGGTTGCCCCATCACAGCCCTGAGAAGTGACTCTCTGCCTCCATGTCTCTCTCCTCCTCGGTGGCAGCGGCCTAGCCCGGGGCCTGAGTACACAGCAGGTGCTTAATAAATAACAAATATGAAGAGGACCACTCTCCCTGGAGAGGGCAGAGCACTCGGCTGGGGCATGGGACCTCCCTGGAAAGATGAGTTTGGATGCCGAAGCTGCAGTGGGCAGACATCTCTCCTGAAGCCAATGAAAAGGTTAACAATGTCAACCGTCTGAGTCACTCTGAGGGTGACAAGAAGATGCAGACACCTCCCAAACAAGGCACTTGGCACAGAGCACATCCTGGGCAAACTGTGGCTCCTCCAGGCCCTGCCTTTTAAAGGGCTGGCTTAGATTCTTCCTGGAGCTGTAGCGGGAGAGACTCACTTGATTTGCTTACACCAGACAGGGGAAGGGCTCGCCAGGGCAAGTGCGGGGATGTCCGTGCCGTGAACTTTCTAATATTCTTTAATCCTCACTGGCACCAGCCTAGGCCCTCCCAGGTGCCACACACAGTCCCTGACACACTAACAATCAGCTGTGCCTGGCCTGAAGTGAAAGGAGATGAACTTGGGCGGTGTCCCAAGCCAAAGGTCCCTGGGAGTTCCCTACCCTGTCCCGTTCCAGTTCACCCGGTGCCCTAAACAGTCTCAAAGGACAGGACCTGCCAAGGCTTGGGCTTCACGTCTCAACAGGCCAGGCCATGTATGTAGTTCACACGGGGACCCTAGGATACCGAGAGCTACTGGCCTCTCCTTCTGCTGGGATGTCCTTCATACCCATTCCTTGGATGGACAGATCAGTCCTCGGAAAGGCCTTTAGCCACAGGAGAAATGAAACAAACAAACAAGCAAATAAATAAAAGCCAACAGACTGGGCAGTGTGAGGCAGTAGCCCTGACTTGGGGCCTCCAGTGGTACTTCAGCTTCTCCAGTGGGCAGGGCCAGGCAAAAGGAGCCTGTCTCCCGGCCTGCCCGCCATGGCTGGGCACTCTGGGCAGGGCCTCTGGGAGTCTGGTCACCCTCACCTGTGTAACAGAAGCAACACAGACTGTGGGTATTACATCAAATACCGCATCAGAGACACAGGACGGAAGGAGGTGGCACCCAGACTCACCAGGTGTCTCAGGCTGGCCTCAGATTCATGGGCAATCCTTCTGCATCTGCCTCTTGTGTGCTGGGATTACAAGCATGAGCCACCTCCTCAGTCAATCTGTGTTAATTATTAATTATGTTATTGCTGCTGCTCGTGCAAACAAGGGGGATTTAAAGCTAGACTTTGCTATCAGTTACGCACATTAAAGAAATAAACTCAAGGCTGACCTCAGTGCTCACTGCACAAAGAGGGCTTGTGTCATTATCACGTAAATTATATGGTCCTACAAGACCACCATGAGGGAAATCTTTGGTTATTTGTCTTTAATTTTTTTATTAGATTGATTGATTGATGATTGATGGGGGCTACATGCCATAGCACACATGTGGAAGGCAGAGGGACCCATTGTCGTCTTCTACCATGTGGGATACAGGGACTAACTGGGGGGCCTGGCAGCAAGAGTCACCTCCAGATTCAGAGCCTGCTCTTCATTGCTGTTTTGTTTTGTCCTTCTGCAAATGAGCGGAGGCTTAGAGAGACTGGAGCACTTGTCTGAAGTCACTCAGCACTGTACGGAGCCAGGTGACCAGTTGGCCCAGGCTGCTTGGCTGCCAGGAGGTAGCAGGGGAAACCAGAAGGGGAAGGATCTGGACCCACAGTGAGCGAAACCAGCTGCCTAGGATCACAGAGCAAGTCCATGCTAGACTCATTCTCCCAGCTCAGCTAGGACCCTCACCCAGACTCTTAGCACACTCTCCATTACTCATGGCCAATGGGGTCCCCAGAAACCTGCAAGCTCCCTGGAGAGGACAACATGGCAACTTCTCATTGCGATTCCCCTACAGAGCAGGACTGCGCCAGGAGACTAGTGGTTAGTGATGAGGCTTTGTCCCTCCTAAGATGTGCTACATTGGTTAGAGAAAAATCTTGCAACTCACAAACAGGCAAACCAGTCAACTGCAGCAGGATCAGAAGCCTAGACCACAACTCTCACCTCGCCTCTGTCCTCAAAGCGCTGGTGGCTCCCTGGAAGACAAGCAACCTCTCTAGGCCCCCCTGACTGAGAGTACCACAGCCAATAATAACCACCCTGCTCAGCCTGGTGTCACAGCCTGAGATTCCAGATACGGGGCACAGCGGGGAGGGAAAGGGTTGAGACACCAGAATGAGGAGTTCAAGGGCAGCGTGGTAGTCATTTAGTGAGACCCTGTCTCAAAGTGACTTCTGAAGCAGAAGAGTAGACACGCAGTATAATGGTAGAGGGCTTGTCTACCACGCTGGAAGCCTTATCTCCATCTCCAGCACTGCCAGACAAGAACCAAAACCAAACCTCCTCCAAGCCAGTGCTCAAGCAAAGTCCTTGAAGGTACTCTTTGTCAGCACAACCATGCTCACAGACCTCCTGAGCCAGGCAGGTGGGGAAACAGGAGAGGTTCAGTGGCCAGTCAAAAGCCACCAGACATCAAGCGGTAGAGCTGGGATTTGAATCTGGACAGTCTCTCCAAACCCCTACTCTACTCTCATCCTGTGCTAACCCCCTCAGACCCTGGAAGACCCTAACAGCTACCGGCTTCCTGCCAGGCACACCACAGTCCTTTATAGTAACAAACACAGGTCCCATGTCCCTCAGCAAACTGAGGCTGAGAGGCAGGTATGTACTCAAAGATGTTATCCCAGCATTTGGGAGGCTGAGGCAGGAGGGTCAGGAGTTCCGGACCAGACTGGACTACTAGAGAAACTATCTCAGAAGGCAAAGAAGCAAAACGGGCCATGACGGGATCACCAGCTCGCAGCAGCACAGCCAGGCCCAGGGAACCACAAGTTCTGTTATCCAGACAAGGAAACTGAGGCTGTTTCTGGTTCATAATTCATGTTCCATCTTCCCCACGGCCCCAGTTCCAAGTTCACTGGCTCCACACAGATCATGGGCTGATTCCTACGCCCTCTGCTCCAGGAAGGTCCTCTCCCACCCCTCAGAAGTGCAACTGCAGCCGGATGCACTGTTGTCAGCCAAGACCAACTAAGCCTCCTTGAAGGAGCACAATGTGTCCCCTGATTTGGGGGATGGGGTAGTTCCTGTGACTTGTGGTGACTTACAGAACAAGGACAGAGGCAATGCCATCTCACTTCCTCCTGAGGTTCTGGACACCCACAGTCCGACCGACCCCTTGCACATCTGCAATCCACCCTCTGTGCACACCTGCTGTACCACCCTCTACACACCTGCTGTCCTACCCCTGCACACCTGCTGTCCCACCCCTGTATACCTGCTGTTCCATCCCTGCACACCTGCTGTCCCACCCTGCACACCTACTGTCCACCCCGTACACACCTGCTGTCCCACCCCTGCACACCTGCTGTCCCACCCCTGCACACTTGCTGTCACACCCTTGCACACCTACTGTCCACTCTGTACATACCTGCTGTCCCACCCCTGCAACCTGCTGTCCCACCCCTGCACACGTGCTGTCCACCCCGTATACACCTGCTGTCCCATCCCTGCACACCTGCTATCCCACCCCTGCACACCTGCTGTCCCACCCCTGCACACTTGCTGTCACACCCTTGCACACCTACTGTCCACTCCGTACATACCTGCTGTCCCACCCCTGAAACCTGCTGTCCCACCCCTGCACACCTGCTGTCCACCCCGTATACACCTGCTATCCCACCCCTGCACACCTGCTGTCCCACCCCTGTACACCTGCTACCCCACCCCTGCAAACCTGCTGTCCTGTCCCCTGCACACCTGCTGTCCATCCCTGCACACTTGCTGTCACACCCTTGCACACCTATAGTTCACCCCTGCACACCTGTAGTCCACCCCTGCATACCTGCAGTCCATCCCCTGCACACCTGCTGTCGGGCCCCCTGCACACCTGCTGTCCCGTCTCCTGCACACCTGCTGTTCTGTCCTCTGCGCACCTACAGTCCATCCCCTGCACACCAGCTGCCCACCCCCTGAAGAGCACACCCCACTGTCAGTCAGAGGATCTGTTCGAAGACAGATGAGCCAAGTCACTCACTGATCCGTGTGCAAAATATGCCTATGTTTTAAAGTCACTGGGATTTGGGAGATGTTTCTCACCCGTGTGATCCCAGGAAAAGTGAAGTGATCCAGGAGCCACACACCTCCAGAAAGACTAGAGTGTTCACTGGCAGATGTCTCCCAAGATACAATCTCTGGCAGGTTGGACTCAGACCCACAGGCTGCCAAACTCCACACAACCTACAGGGGCTCTGGCCTTCCCTACTGGGGGCTGCAGGCTACAGCCTGGGCCCCTGACAAGACAAAGCTCCACCTCTGTGCAGTGCAGACAGCTTCACTCCCACAGGTGTGTCCAGGGACCTGGACAGGCAGGGACACCACTCCAAGCTCTCTTTAGCTCGTATGTCCTCCCACCTCCTGTATGCACCAACAGGAGGCTTGGCGGAGTGAAAATCAAACATCCAGCAATGACTGTCCAACAGCAGGGGCCGGTTCACTGGGCCGGTAACCAGCGCACTTCCACGCACACGCTCTCAAATGGAGAATCGCCAGATGTGCTAGTAATTTATATGTGAGGTTCCTTTACGTTGTTGTTAGTTTTTAATCATTTTCCCCCAGCTATTTACTGAGCACCCACCTTCTCTGTCCATTAGGACCAACATGCACCTGCCAAGCCCCTCAGTCCTCACAGTTGCCCTCAGAGAAAAGTCCCATCATTTACCTCATTTATAAAGGAGGAAATGGGCTCAGAGAGGTCAGCACACCTGACTGCCGTCATAGAGCAGAGGAAGCAGCAGAGCCAGGACCTAATCTTACCCCTCTGGCTCCAGAGCAGATCTGAAAGCAGGTTTCTTAACTGGCAAGGTGTGACGGAGGCCTGGGCAGAATTGGAGTCTGTGAGCGCGTGAAGCCTAAGTGTGGCTCTCTGAGGCGTCCAGTGGGGCGTCTGAGGCTGACACACTTTCACCTGATGCAGGATTTCCACACTGCACACAGCACCACGGTTCTGTACACCGTGCATCCACTGCGGCCTACTCAGGTGTAAACAGTTGACGACCATGCTCTGGAAATGTTTCTATTCCCAATGCAGATGCAGCTATAGACATTTCAAAGGTCGCTTAACTGCACAATTACCAAGAGGGCAATGATAACTCAGGCCTCAAAGCCAAGTCCATAATTGCTTCCTGATTTGGGCCATGTGACCTTTCTCCTACACAGCTGACTAGAGGATTCCTGGGGACAAGAGATCTTCCTAGTTTTCAAGCCCAGAGACTCCATGAAATATTCATCTCGTGGGCGAGAAATGATCCATGTGTCCAGCCCTCCACCCAAACAGAGATCCCTCACCAAGGCCAGCAGCCAGGGTGTGGACAGTGGGCAGCCACGCCTAGCCACAAAGGGAATGAGGAGGACCGTGACATCAGGCAGCCAGTTCTACGTTTAGAACCCAGCTCCTCCACCTCCCAGTCCAAGCGTCCATTTCACGAACTGCTGGGGGAGGGGGGTCTCCAAAGCCACACTGCCTGAGACAGACTGTAGTGAAGAACAGAGCGCACGTGGAAGGACTCAGACCAGCAAATCTGTACTCTGGCTTTTCCTACACTCTCCTCGTCCCGGCCATGTTGCCTGGCCAGCCTCTCTCCCACCTCCTCCCGAGAGCACACCCCCCCCCACCCCCGGATTTACCTCTGGTCCCTCTTGGCAATTTTACCTCACTGTCTCCAAACCCCCATCAAGGTTCTGAGAGAAGCGGCAGCTCTGAATCCAGTCTCCGGCTACCTGAAGTGGGTGGGGACAGGATGTGCACCTCCGTAGTCCCAAGCCTTCCAAAGCAGAGCTGGGATGCGAAGGTCTTCTATTCGTTCAACACACCCTCCGCTCTGGGCAGGACTGGGAGCGAGGCCTCACCCATCCTTGCCTCGGTCCTTCCTCCTCCTCAGCCCTCAAGACCGAGCCCTAGTGTCACCTTTGAACACATACACACGGGCACACGCATGCACAGGCACATACATACATGAGTCAGATTCGGCAAGGCATCATCCACCTTAACACTTCACCCCGAGGTCACACCATCAGACCTATCCCTGACACTCCCCAAGCCCTGCCTTATCCCCCTCTCCACCCCATAAAGAAGCCGGGGACCCCATCAGACCTTTACATAGATGAAGGTCCAGAGTCTCAAAGTGGCCTGGGCTGTGAAATGACTCAGTGGTTAAAGGGGCTTGCCAACAAGCCCTATTCTACCCAGACCCTGATCCTCCTCTTGTCCCAGGCCATTAGCCCCTCCTCTGCCATGCCCACTCTGCCTTCCTAGACAGACCAAGGATTCACCCCTGGATGTGACTTCAAGTCTAGTCACGGATACTGTCTCAAACCATCAGTTCAGTGAATGAACAACTGACGAATGGACCATACATGTCATCCTCAGCTCATCTGTGTGTTGGTAAAATGTGGTAATGCTAAGAGGGGTCACATGACGAGGGATGGACAACTGGTCCCCCCCACACCCGCTCAGGTGAGTGTAAGTACTAACAACCACCAGGAGCCCCTGGGGGAGGGGTGTCTAGCTCAGAGTCTGGGGTGAGGGTTGCATCCCCAACATCACAAATCAACAAAGGCTCAGGGCAGGCTGACTGTGGCTAGAGATTCACCCCCCCCCCAAGGGGCAGATCTGAACTGCTCTGGGCAACTCGCTAGGACTCCCCTGTATCCCTGTGGCCACTCCCACACACACAAGGGCGCTCTCTCTCTCTCTCTCTCTCTCTCTCTCTCTCTCTCTCTCTCTCTCTCTCTCACACACACACACACACACACACACACACACACACAGCGGCCGCGGGCCAAAAGTGCCCTCCAGTGTACTTTTAGGGCCTAAATGCACTCCTGCCAAGTCTTCAAACCCTTTAAAAGGAGACTCCCCCAGAACCCACCAAAACCGGGTGTCTGCAGAGCCTTAATCCCTTTAAAGGGTCTCTCCTGGACCCACCAAGACACTGGTGTCTGCAGAGGCCAGCCTGGCCGCTCGCCCGCCCTGCGGGGTAGCAAGGAGAAAGTTGTTAGCTAGGAGCCTCCACTTAAGTCCCGGTTACCGATTAACCAGCCCCAGCGCTTCTCTGTGCGCGGCCTGGCAGAAAAGTCCAAGTTACACATCTTTGTCACCGCGGACGGGCGGTGCGCGCGCCACCCGGGAGGGCGCGACCCCGGGACAGGGCTGAGGCCCAGCGCCAGTCGCAGGGCCTCCAGGGACAGCTCTCTGCAACAGGCGCCCTCCCTCCGAAAGCAAAAGGCCACGACTTCCCGGCCCGAGGAAGGGCAGCCCTGGCCTGCACGGCGCCCGGCATAGCGCGATTCCGAGCCACGCGCGAGCCGCGGACGCGCGTGGGGAGCGGGACCAGTTTTAGGCGTCCTCTGCCGTCATTCCCCGGTCGCAGATGCAATGGGATCCCCTAGTCTGCAGTGGCACTCCGCACGCGGCGCACCCTGGTCCCCGCTTTGCCCTCAGCCAACTTTGCCAACTTTCCACGCGGCCCCGCGGGCAGGAGTGGGCGTCCCGCGCGTCTCCGCGCGCCCCCGCGCGTCCCCGCGCTCTCCGCGCACCTACCGCAGTGGCCCGCCGCGCCGCACCTGCCCGCCCGCACCTGCCGCGGCGCGCGCAGCCTCGTTCCTGGGGGCGGGGCTCGGGCGGGAAGCGCCCCGTCGCCGTGGCAACCGCTCCCGAGGCGCCTGCGCAGAGTAGCGAGGGGCGGAGCGCGTACCCCAGAGCGGCGAGACTGCGCGAGGCGCCCCCCCTGCTGGAAAGACGCGGCATTGCTCCGGGGTCCCCGCCCGGGGAACGGGCTGTGGTGGGGTAGCAGAGCATTGCTAGACAGCATTCTTGGTCCGCTGCCTTGTTCATTTCATTAACCATATCTATCACAATTTGATTTTCTTTTTTTTCTTACTTTCTCTTTTTAAAAGATTAATACTTAATTATTAATATCAATAAAATTATTGTTAATGAATTGATATTAATAATTAATAATAAAGGATTGTTGTTATTGTTATGTGTATATATTCATGTAAGTGCAGGTGCAGGCAGAGGCCAGAAGAGGGCCATAGATACTCAGGAACTGGAGTTGCAGGAGGCTGCAGTGTTGGAAACTGCAAAAGCGGTGTATTCCACTATGATCCAGTCCTCTCCCTCTGTTTCCCTCCCTCCCTCCCTCTCCTTTTTTCAAGGTATGGCTCAGGTGTGAGCACCTGGGTTCAATCCAGTCTCTCTCCTCAGCTCCCTTCCTTCCCTCAGGTAGCTGGAGCTCCAGCACTGAACAGCCAGCCTGCCTTTACTAAGTACCTTTCCGATGCTGGGCTCTGGAGACTCCGCTCTGAGGCAGCTGGCAGGATCCAGGTTCTCACGGGGTTTCAGCAGCATTAGGGAGAAACATTGCATGAGAAAATTGAATCATATTTATGACATGTGCGCCCAGGGGAAATGGCCCAGCGTGAGTCACGAGACGTGGTTTATGCCTTTGTCGCAAGCCCGCCCAACTTGAAGAAAAGGGAGACAGGGATTAGCAGCAGCGTGACTTCCAGAGAGCTGTCGGCCGTTCTCCCTCACTCCTCTTTGCCTCAAGTTGTTGGTCATCACTATGGTGGTGGTGGTGGTGGTGGTGGTGGTGGTGGTGGTGGTGTGTATGGCTCACTCAATCCTGTGAATTTTTGCCCTTTTGAAGTAAGGACTGACACCTTCCATAACACCCAGGATCCACCTGAGACTCCCCAGGGACCTGTCCACAGTGACAGAGTCCAGCCGTGCTTTGGGTCATCTGGATGCCACGGGCACAATTAGCAGCTGGACCCATCCCCGTGTTTGTCAAGCACTCCCAGGGGAAGGTCTTTGAGGCAGTTTCAATGGTTGGTTTGCAAGATGAAATCCCTCAAAATTCATCTAAAAGCAGGACTTTTATACAGAGTTTGTATGTTATTATAAAAAAAAAACTGGTTTGTGTGCCAGGCATGGAGGTGCACACCTTTAATTCCAGCATTCAGGAGGCAGAGGCAGGTAGATCTCCGAGTTCAAGGCCAGCCTGGTCTACAGAGCGAGTTCCAGGACAGCCAGGACTAGACAGAGAAACTCTGTCTCAAAAAACCAAAAATGATAAAAATATAAAAACTAAAATAAAAATAAAAGCAGTTTGTGTGCACTCTGCTCTCTAGAGATACTTCAGGTGATTCACAGGGGACACAGTCGGTGATCAATGAACAGATGCAGGGCCATAAATGTCCAGGCTGATACCCCACCATGTGCCACGTCTCTTCCGGAACCTTGGAGAAAGTTCCTATCTCTCTGTACCAATCACCAGTTACAAGATAGGTGTCAGGATGTTTCTGAGTAACGGGACACTTGTGGTTCTCGGCTCCCAGCCAGCAGGGTCCTCCCACCTGACACTGTCAATCTGCCTTAGAATATAAGCAGGGAATGGAACAAACACTGTCTTTCCCAACACCCTCACAGACCCCAAGCCGAGACAGGTTCCCTTGATTACCTCATTCCCACTCTACAGGCTGTCGACTCAAGCCACGTGGAGAGATGACTGAGGCAAAACAAACTACAACTCCCAGAGGCACCCGGGTCTTCATGGGGCCAGACTTCCTGGGAGACTCCACCACATTCTTGTACTCAGGCCAGGTGAGAAACTGCCAGTCACATGTGCCCAGGGGTTGCACCCCAAGCAGGGAATGTCAGGTTCCCCATTCTACCCAGACCAGGCACCCCAGGCCCTGGGTTGTCTGTTCTGGTACAAAGAACAGTGCACTCCGGGACTGTCCCAGAATCATTTATCGGACATCTGCCTCCTCCAGGAAGCCCATGGTGGTAGCTCTGTCCAACAGAACTTACTATAACAGTGGAGCTCTACAGTGGCCCCATTCAGCCTTCGTGCAGAAGACCCTGGTCTTTCTCTTGATGCCAAACCTTTGCTGTACTGTATTGCCCAGCTAGGAGGCCCTTGCCTCTGTTGGTCCGTCCTCGGCTTAACAGCCATCCCTCCAACCTCAGCTTTACAGTCAGTTCACCCAGAGGCCTTCTGGATTACGGGGTAGAGATGGATTCCATACTTAGACATGAAATATCTGCCCACCCACTGGAGTGCCGACCACAGTAGCATGACGGCCAGTTTCTTCTCTCTCTCTCCCCTTGAGGTTGGAGCCCACAGTCGGTCACAGTGTCTGGGACAGAGTGAACCCTCAACATGGAGCCACACTTGGGGTCCGGATTTACACAGGACACAATCTAGGGCCTGGTTGACAGCCAGACATTAGCTGGCCTGCTCATACGTCACCAAGGATGGGTCCGATATGTGGTTTGAATGTGAACCTCACCGTAGGTTCATATGTTTAAATACCTGATCCCTAGCTGGCGATGTTGTCTGGGAAGGTTGAGGAACCTTTAGGAGGTGGGAGCGGTTCACTGCAGGTGGACCCTGGGGTTTTATAGCCTGCCCCCTTCCCGTTCACTGCCTGATTTCTGAGTACAGTGTGACCCGGGGCTTCCCCAACAGGATGGGCTGCGTCCCTCTGGACCTGTGGAGCCAGAGTAAGACTTTTCTCGTGAGTCTCTTTCATCAGGCTGATTCTCACACACCCTCCCCTCACAATCATCTTTGGATGCTGCCTCCCATTTCCCTGGTAACAGACTGATTCCTAAGAAGGGGAAGTGTCCCAGGTGCCCTTCTTAAGATTAATTCCCCTAGGTTCTCCACTGAGGACCAGGGAAGCTTCTTGCCAGCAAAGTCTCTTCTCTAATTTGTTTAAATCTATTCAATACAGAGTTTTTGGTCAAAACAAAAGAGGCCTAAATCACACCTCTGGCCTGGGTGGAGACATGATCTGAACTGCTCAGGATTCTGAGCACACATTGCTCTTTTTTATTTTTTTATCTTATTTTATTTATTCACTATTTGCTTATTTGTTTGTTTGTTTGGTTGGTTTGGTTTTCCAAGACAGGGTTTCTCTGTGTAACAGTCCTAGCTGTTCTGGAACTTGCTCTGTAGGCCAAGCTGGCCTCGAACTCACAGAGATCCCCCTACCTCTGCTTCCTGAGTGTTGGGATTAAAGGCGTGCGCCACCACCGCCCAGCACCATTGCAGTCTTAACAGTCTGTCTCACTTCATCAATCACCCGAATAGGAAAACGGCCCTCTCCCTCTCCCCCACCCCACCTGCCTGCAGAGTTGGACTCCAAGACATATTAAAAGATGGAGGGGGTGGGCATGTGGCTCAGTGGGCAGCGTTTGGGAGCCCTGGGTTTGATCTCCAGCTTAAAACTGGACACCTCAGGACCATCACCACAGTACTCAGGATGGAAGCAGAAGTGGGGCCAGAAGTTCAAGGTTATCCTCGGCTTCAAAGAGAGTCAAGGCAAGCCTGGGCTAAAGGAGACCGTGCTCAGAATAGAATTAAATGAAGCTGTGGAGAATAATAGCCTTTAATGAAATACACACCCATATAACCCGAACTGTCCCCACCATTCTGAGGCTCACAGATCCTTACCGATGAGCCTGGGTTCCTACTGTCTGGGTTCCTACCTGGAAGCCTTTCTCACCAAATCAACGCCCCAGGCATCTCCCCTCCTCTCTAAAGACCCCCTGGCGTCCGTCCGTCCATCTGTCCATCTATACCTGCTTTCCTGAGCATTAACTGACCAACCCTGACTCTCTCCCTTCCATGCCCCTCCTACAGGTAACCCACCTGCCCTGGTCTTTTCTCTCAAACGTCTGTAAAATTGTCTTCAGGTTTCCTTCTAAGTCCACTTTGGAGTATTTTTATCTATGAGACCAAAACCTACATCAGGGACTCCTTGAGTTCCCCGGTAAGGATGATACTACTGAAATTAGCTGTAAACCAAGCCAGGTGATTGTTCAGTGAATGCCGCAATCCTGTTAGAGGTGATGCATCTTCAGCGGCTGCTGTTGGATGAGGAGGGAGCTGAAGCGCAGAGAAACCCCATAAACCGCTCAACGTCACATGCCGGGAATCTCAGTCTGGCAAAAAGATCTCAGGCAAACTTCAGAACATGTTGGAGACTGACTGGGGATTCGATGCCAGCCCAACACAAGCGAAGGAAGAGAGACTTGGAGAGAGTGAACAAACACAGGAAGTGCCTTGTGAGGTTGGACAAACCTCAGCTAGCTCCCTTCACTGGTAGGAATCCAGAGAAGCCCTGGGAATCAGCCCATGGCAGAAAAGTGGGTGTAGAGCGCCCTCTGCTGCTGGCACCCGCAGCCGCTGGCTTCCTGAGGAGCCGAGAGAACTCAGGGAGCGGAGGTTTTGATACCCAATTTGTGGGTATCAATTTGCCTGTTCCCCAAGCTAGGTCTAGTCACCCATCTTCAATTAGCCAATTAAAAGAGCCAACGTAATAGAGGAAAGCGGAAAAAAAAAAAAGACGAACCAAGCTGGGCTCGTCGACCGTTTCCACCCTTCCGTGGATGTTGGGGGGTGGAGGGTTGTAGGACCCTCACCTAAGCATCCTGTGACCCCAACGCTGCCCTAGCTGTACATGGATCCTGAGAGGGTCTAGGGTAGAGAGGCCCTGGAAGACTAGGGAGACCAGCTCCATCTACGCTCCATCTCTGCAGCCACGGGGATGCCCTCATCCCTGCTGGAGAAGGACTTTGCAGTGCATTCTTTTGGGGAGCACCCACACCCCTCAGGTTCTGTAAGAAAGTCCAATAAACACTGGTTTCTAGAGTGAACTTTGGTGGAAACAATCATTCCCTAGTTTGTCACTGGGACCTCTGGGGGAGGAGATATTCCTGGGAAGGAATTTTATTAACAACACTTTTTTGGTCCTGGAGTGTAAATTAACCTTGAATAATATCCAGAGATGCACACATCTAAGCAGTCCTTGTCATGCCGACCCACTCACCATTGACCTGTCCATGTGTGACTGTCTGTCTCATCCTGTGGGGTAGTCTGATAAGTTGTTAGAACTGCTGTGATCTCTTGTTATCATCATCATCATCATCATCATCATCATCATCAATTTATTTCGTTTTTGTGGAGACAGGATCACTGTCAAGCCACGTAACTGCTGACTGAGCGGGCCAAGCTGGGGTACCAGGGCATTTTTCCAGAAGAGGCCAGCAAGGAAAGGCCAGCAGCAGCTGGGCAGGACTGCTGGGTACCCCTGGAAGAACAGAGCCCAGTCAGGCCACTTACAGCTAGTAAAAGCAGACCTGGGACCCAAAGGTTCCCAGTGCCCTCTAGCGAAGGAGATGGATTCATAAATGGAGAAGCAGGAATTCACCTCAGTAGCCCCAGAGTCCTGCCGCTGGAGGAGCCTGATCAAGGCTGCACACGGACCCCTGAGGTCTTCTGTCCTTAATTTGGGAAAAATTCTTTTGATGATGCCAACTGATGTGCACCTTCTGATACAGGAGCGCGTCCTGGGCATGAGTGTGGCACCAGTGAGAAACTGATAATTGAGATCGTTTATTTACCTGGATTGAGCTGTGCCCGAAGCTGCACACAGAATTTCAATTATGTGCTGTCAGATATTAGGGCTGAAAGCTGAAGGATCAGAGAAGCAGTGCAGCAGCCACTAGAGAGACCTCTATCAAATTCTCAGACCGAAGGGGTGATCCTGTCTCTACTAATCCTCAGACTGCATCCTCAGACCGACTGCTTCAGACGGTATCTGAGCTGCTGTCTCCTCCCAGCTTATATTCCTCTCTCTGCCCAGCCATATTCCTTCCTGTTTCCACCTCCCTAGTACTGAGATTAAAGGCCCGCGACTCCCAAGTGCTGGGAATAAAGGTGACAGCCACCACTGCCTGGTCTCTAGTGGCTTAGCTCTACACTCTGATCTTCAGGCCAGCTTTATTTGTTAGATTACAAGCAAAATATCACCACAATGTGCGTCTGTACATTTCTTATTTCTACTTGAGCCTCTTTGAAGTGCATTTCCATAATTTTGGGTTACATTTTCATCATTTAGAACAAAGAGAAGGTGTAAGCCCCATATTTAATAACTGCTTAGGTAGCCCCTTTTTTGTGCCTTCTCCTTCCCAGGAAACCCCATCCCCCCATCCCTCCTTTTTATCTGGGACTGGAGTTCCCCTCTGGGTCCCGCCCATCAGTCAGTACAAAGTGAAAAGCTATTGATTTCAGGAACCAGGAAGGAAAATGCACAGGTGTGCACACACCCTTCTCAGACCAGTTCCTCAGGTGACCCCGCTTTGCTCACCAATCTGAATGTGACCTTTAAAGGAAAAGAGACCTTTTAAAAGCTCACAGATCATGTTTAAGGCCAGAGATGGAGCAGGGGAGCTCACATTGAGAAGAAAACCTTGGAGAGGCCTGACCCAAGGTGTGAGGATCCTGAACAGAAGGGACATCTGAGGTGAGGAGAGAGGAAGGAGTGGATTGGCCCCAGGCATCACTTAGGGGGGCCCAGCAGGTTTCAGAGGCTGCAACAGGAGCCCTGAAGTGTACACACTCTTGTGTGTTTGTTTCTCTGTGTAGTCTGGAGCTTGAATGTGGAACACAGCCACTGTGTGAAATCACATTTTTAAAGGAGCTCATACTTCCAAATGTTAAGCGCTCCTGCTGTAGGTGAGGGCCTGTCTTGTAATTGGAGAAACTGAGGCTTTGAGCCATTGCGTCATTTGTCCCAAATGACATCGCCAGCAGGCCTGGCTGAGACAGACACTAGTGAAAGACCCCGTCTTCAGATCTCACCTGGCAGCCCAATGTCCTTCCTCAGAGCTTTGTCCCATGCAGCTCTGACATGCATATGGTTTAGTTGCTCAGCGACTGCTTCCTCTGAGGTAACCATCCCTCATCTGGGTCTAGGCTCAGACTCTCCTGATGCTGCACTACCATCACAGGTCCCTAGGTCAAAAGCCCTGGGGGCATCCTTGCCCCCCCCCCTTCCTCTCACACACTAGGTCCAAGCATCTGTTTTAAATATTGACTTATTTCCTCTCTTCTCGGTCAGGGGCAGGATCCATGGGAGAGAAGCTGTGGCTGACTTGTTCGATGTTCAGTTCCTACCATCTAGAATAGACCTTGGAATGTACTAGACATTTAATAACTATGGGATAGATGGAAGGATAATGGATGGAAGGATAATTGCATGCAAGAGTGGGTGGGTTGCTGTATTGGATAGGTACATGATGGATGGATGGATGGATGGATGGATGGATGATGATTGGATGGATGATGGAAGGGTGGATGGATGACTGGATGGATGGATGATGGATGGATATATGATGGATGGATGGATGAATGGATAGATGGATATAGAAGACCATATTATTATGTTTTATGGTCCTGTCTTGCTTACAGGACCCTATGCTCCTTAAAGAAAGAGATTATGTAATGTTCATCATGTGTTATACTGAGTTTGGGGGTCACTGTGGGCTCAGGACCTAACAGTTAAAGGAATAGGGTCCAAATGCCTCTAGTCTATATACAAGGACACCCAAATCCAGAGAAGAATATGACTTTGCTTTACATAGGAAGTCCTCACTGCCACCTCTGTGCCCTTCTTCCCTCCTGAGATTGTTGGGGACAGATCTTAGCTCTTGGATCATCTCTGTTTCCTGGCTGGAGCTGGCGGGACAATTGCTGATGCCCTAACTGCGGCAAAATCTGGAGGCCATCGGGATGCCCAGCCTCTGATCTAAATCCTTAGTATCCCCAAGAACCTTGTGATGAAAGGCAGGTGCCTGCTCTCTAAGTTTGGGTCTGAGCCTCAACTTGACCACCGTGGATGGAACAGCACCACTCACTAGGTGCTAGCGCAGGTTCCTTCAGCTGCTGAGGCCAGCAGGACTCAGCCAGTGGAGGTGATCACTAGAACTTACCTGGTGTGAGGGGAACCACCTCCCTTAGGCTGTCCTCTGACCTCCACGTGCTCACTGGAACACCCACTCCCCACACACATAATAATTTTTTAAATTAAATTGAAAAGTCAGATCTAGACAAAGCAGAAACTGTCCGTTCTGTCTCATTCCAGCTCACTGTAGGTGAACACCGGTAACTGGAACCTGACAAAATGTGCTTTGGGGTTGGAGGGCCTCACTCAGTTTTCTGGGCACCTGTTTAGTGGCTGTGATTTTCACAGGTGACACTGAAGCTTACCCAGTCTTTTCAAGGACCCAGACACACCAGAGCACCCTGGGACAGTGGTGGATGGGGGGGTAACCCTTCTGTATGCTATTAGCCGATGAAAAAGCTGATTTGGCCTTTAACAAGGCAGAATAAATCTAGGTGGGAAAGCCAAACAGGGAGAAAGAAGGGCAGAATCATGTGAGACAGGAGTCAGAAACCAAGACACAAGACACAAGCAGACAGGTAGAGCCACAGCCACAGGGTAACACATAAATTAAACGAAATGGGTTAACTTAACTGTAAGAGATATTTAGTAATAAGCCTCAGCAATAGGCCAAAATTTGTAATCAATATAACCTGAGTGATTATTATTATTATCGATTGTATTTTGAGACAGGGATTTTCTGTGTAACAGTTCGTCTTAACTGTCCTGGAAGTAACTCTTGTAGACCAGGCTGGCCTCTAACTCACAGAGATCCGCCTCCCTCTGCCCCTGAGTGCTGGGATTAAAGTCTTGCACCACCAGCTCCCAGCCTAGGGATTATTTCAAAGCTGCTACTGCACGGTGCAGTTCAGAGAAACCTCCATTTCCAACCCCTCCATGAAATTTGTAAAATGGTTTCAGGATCACCTTAGTCACAGAGGTTGCTCCAGCATGCTTCAGTATCTGGTACAGATTTGTAGCACTGAACAGATGGAGAGGGAGGCCAATGCCTGTAATGTCAGCCCTTGGCAGTAGAGCAGAACGGGATGTTTGAGGTCACCATTAGGCATGTAGGGCCCTCATTGAGCTTCGGCATGGGTCACTAGCCCTGTCTCGAAGAATCAAAAATCAAAATACTTTGAGACATACCAGTCCACAAAAGTTGAATTCATTCTTTATGATTCTCCATGCTCTGTCCTGTCTTCCTCTCTCTCCCCACCCCCACCCCGTACTGTGCCTGTGTGTATCTGTGGTTCTTCTTACATGTACATGGATACACTTGTGTCTCTGTGTACACATACATTCCTTTAGTGTATATGTATGCGGAAGCCACAACAAAACCTCAGTGTTTGTTCCTAAGACACATTCACCTTGTTTATTGACACAGGTCACTCATCTATATCGGGTCTTGGTGATTCTGCTAGGCTGCTGGCATTGACAGTGAGAGCCGATAATCAGCAGATGGCTGCCTTGCCAGTGGTGGGATTCCAAGCATATGTCACCATTCCTGTTTGTCAACAAAGAGGAGGAAGACAGGAAGTCAGAAATCATGCTTGCCTAGCAAGCAGTGAAGGGACACCTCTTTCTCAAGCTTCCTTTGCTTTTTCAGGGGAGGGTTTCTCTGTAAACAGCCCTTGCTATCCTGGAACTCCCTTTGTGAACACGGCCGATCTTGAACTCACAGAGATCCTTCTGCCTCTGTCTCCTGAGTGTGCTTCCTTTGCCTTGGTTTTTATGTTTTCCCCAGTTGCTCTGATTTTTTTTTGTGTGTCTCTGAATTTCCTGAGGCAGGTCTGTGCTCATGGCTGGATAGCTAAAGCGGGGACATCTAAGCTGAAGGCACCTTCCCAGGCCTCTTTGTTTGTTGCTGCTGTTGTTTTTTGTTTTCTTGAGCTATAAAGGTTTTTCAATATGGTTGGGCTTTACATCCCTTAAGGCCTCCTTTTCATTTGGCCATCCCAGAAACTGGTTTCTTCCCTCCAGTGAGAGCTCTGGGACCATGTGACCTTGAGCACAGAACACCTTCCTAGCTACTTCCTGGACTGCTCACGTCAAGGCAGTCAAGAAGCATCGGGTGTGACCATGCTGCAGACGTGACTTGTCTGTGTGCTTCAGACACAGCTACCAATGAGACATAGGTGCCCTGAAGCATGGGCTGCTACCAGAGTCAATGCCAAAGCTTTGTGGGAAATAGTTTTGAAAAATACCAGCCACGGTGAAATCAAACAGGATTGGGAAATCCTGACTGAGAAATTGTGCTGCAGTATTTCAGTTCACTTGGATTGGATATCATAGGTGTATATCAACGTGAAGAGGTGGGTCAGTGTCGGGGTCCAGCCCCAACATAAATTATCTCCCTGGGCCAGTGAGGAAGGGTAGGAATAGTCGAGACACAGTTCACAGGGCAATATCAGGAGGGAGTCCCAGGATTCATTCTAATCCTAAAGATCACCCATGTTTATTTTCCAAACAGCTTTTATATCAAAAGGTAAACTGAGGGGGAAGTTCATTAGCACTCTGTTTTGGGGTAGGGGGACTAAAGTCACTTCCACAAGTACGGTTGCTCTGTCAGGCAGCCTGGATTAACACTTCCCAGGTAATCTCCATAATGGCAAAGAAAGAATCAGAACAATATTAGCATATCCTAATCTTTTGAGGATGGCGACATCCTGTCTGGAAGTCATGTGACCACCTTCCCTGTGGCCAGGTATGAGCTGGTCTGTAAGTTTGGCTGCCATACAATGTAGGGCCTGTATAATACTGCCCCACGGGTCAGGATAAAAATCAAGTCAACATTTAATAAAGTAAATAATAAAGAGGAATTTATTTATTGAATAATGAAATAATAAACAGAGAAATTTCTCTTTTAGGCCTGGGATATGTTCTTAAGAGTAGAACATAGTCCTGATGCGCCAACATCAAGTGAAAAGTAACGGTGGGTTCCATACCACTGTGGCATCGTTGGAAATGCTGCCACACAAAGCTATGAGCTGACATGTTATCCCAGAGGGGGAGCTTACAACAGGTTACCCCGCTGTTCTTCATAGGTTCAAGCGACCCATGATTTTCAGCAGAGTCATCTGAGGAGACAAAAATGAAGTTGAAAGCACAGTTATGCAGGAGCCTTTCGCTAGAATGCTGTGGACAAAAATCACTGTTATCGCAGCTTGAGGTATAGATCCCGCACATAAGAACAATCATTTATGAAAGATGAAGCCTTCACCCATGTTTCTTTCTATTCCCTTTTCTTCATGCCTCCCAACTTTTATGTGTGTCTAGGTTCATATGTGTCTTCTGGAGCACTGCCTGTGTCCACTCCTGTGTGAGTAGGAGGGGTCTCAAGTGTCATACTTACTTCCTGAGACACTTTCCCTGAACCTGTGACTTGTCGGTAACTCTAGACCACCTGTCCAATGATGAAAAGGGGACTTCTCCCTTCTACCTCCATAGAGGTAGGATGAAACGCTCACACTGGCCTTCAAGGCTTTTGTGTGGCAGCTGGTTCTGAGCCCACGCCCTCACATTTAAAGACCGAGCACTTGGTGGAGTGAGTTATTCCTGTCACTAGGAGGGCAATATCATGGCTACATTCTCATCTTATGATAGCTCTCAGGAGCCTAATGTTGTCAACAGAACAAATGAATAATTGACCCTGTGTGTAGTCAATCCCCTGTTGGAGCTCTGTATGGGAAGCAAGAAAAGCTTATGGTTGAATATGTTCACGAGTGCCTGCAAGGTAAGGAAGACCAAAGGTTATTATCCATTTCCTGCCATGGTGAGCAGCCTGGGGATCAGGAAGTTTGGCCAAAAAAGAAAACAAAACAAACCACATGGTTTCTTGACGTGTGTGAAGATGAGCAGTGTGGATTTGCTGTCTGAAAGGGGCAGAGAAGCGACCACACGCGTTCCTGAGGTAAGACCGAAGGGCAGATGAGGTTGGTGCCTTCAAGTCTTTGAAAGGAAGTGGCCTGGCTTTACTGGATGGTGTCCCTAATGGATTCTGCAACCTTGTCTGTCAGGGACAGATTTCTTTCACATTGTCCCTGGCTAGACAGCCTTTGCTTGGGGAGAGCTGACCAGACATGTGTGTCCCATTCTAACCTTCCATGGTGCTCAGCCTGAATTCTCTGGCCACCTGCCCACCTGCCTCCCATTCAGCTTCCCCATGACAGGAGGCAAATCATGATGTCAGAGTCACACAGAGTTTACTAATCCCCTGCTTTCCAAGGTCTCATGAGAAAACTGAGAAAATCGCCGTTTGCTTGCTTAGATGGCTTTCCCAACACAAGGAGCTGATTGGCAGGGCACTCCCTAAACTCCATGGTGCCCTGCACTGGTCCAGGACTTATGTTCACATTGACTACTGTGTCTGGTAGTCAGCGGCAGGAAGACACCAACACTGAATGCCCCACCTCTTTCAGCAAGTTGGCAGAGAGGCTGTGGCATGGGTTGGTTGACGGGGGCCACTGTGGTCAGGCTTCCACTGTCACATAAGGCAGACCACTGATGGTTTTGTATGTTGTGTCTTCCAATGAGGATTGAGGGGTGTGCCTGTTATTTGTTCTTTTTTCTGAGACTATCTAGCCCATTCTGACAGTGTGAGGTGGTCACAAACATCCAATTGGGTGCAGAGAGGCAAAAAGGGCTCCTCTAGGTGAGGGGCTCCACAAAAGAAACTTCGTTGTGGATAAAACTGAGTGTAAAGGTCTCTTCTGTCTTCCAAACATCTTTATGGAAGTGCAGGTTTGCAACTTTCAAGAGAGACAGTGGTGTCATCTGCTCTCTGAGAGTGTAAGGAGAACGGAAGAGTGGGGACATCAACAGTCAGAACTCAGGGCAAGGCTACCCAAGAGTTTCCTCTCCCCATCCTGGTTAGTATGTGGCTTAGTTTGAATGAGAATGGCCCCCACGGATGAACATGTTTGGATATGGAACAGGAGGTATGGCCTGGAAGAAGGAAGTGTCAGTAGGGGTCACAGAGCTTTAAGGATTCTAGAACCAAACCCATTCCAAATAACTCTCTCTCTCCTCTCTCTCTCTCTCTCTCTCTCTCTCTCTCTCTCTCTCTCTCTCTCTCTCTCTCTCTCTCTCTCTCTGTGTGTGTGTGTGTGTTGCTTGAGAATCAGTGTCAGCTATCACCTCCAGCTCCAATGCCATGACTGACTGCCTATTGCTAGATTCCCATCAGGATGTTCATGTGCTGTCCCCCTCTGCAACTGTGGACCCCTAAGTAACATGCTTTTTCGCTTAAGTGGCGACAGAGTAGAAACAGCAGGAAAGGGCAAATTCAGTAAGTGAATGCTAGAATAGGTATCTGTCTGCACCAAGTTCCTATCTCAAAGGCCCCAGGGTATCTGGCAAATGATTCATGACACAGGGAGACAAGTGTCAAGCCCTCCTCAGGATGACCTGCTGACCCACTGCACCATCAACACCAGTAGAGTTCGGCACTGTAGGCTGCCACAGAGACTTGTGTGTGCAAGCTGTGCTCAGCAGTGGCCGAGGGAGTAGACTGCTATTTGCTAAGCTGACACAACACCCATATTCAGAAAGACCAATGCCAGCATTCTCAGCAGTCATAAGAAAGCCCGATTCATTGGTGGAGTCCATCAAGACCAGGCTTCAGAAACTCATCCTCCATAAAAAGACACTCAGAGAACTCAAACTAATTCATCACTTCAGCGCTTCTCAACTTGTGGGTCTCAACCTCTTTGGGGGTCGAATGAACCTTTCACAGGCTCATCTAAGATCAGAAACAGGAGCAAAGGTAACTGTTTTTTGGGGGATCTCCACAACATGAGGAATTGTATTAAAAGGTTGCAGCATTAGGAATATTGAGAACCACTGATCCAAATAATCCCCTCAGGAGAACCCTGGATTCCCTGTCAGCTGGGAAGATCTCGCTGACCCAGAGAGCTGTTCACAACCTGCATGGTGACCATGAGGATTCTGCAGACACCTCACTCAGCAAGAATGTACACAATAACACTGGCTGACACCTTGTAGCTCCATGACAGTGACTGTTGCCCCAATCTAGACCCCGGATGTCATCACTGGACACAAAGCCATCCCAGGATGCTGGCCTTGTCCAGCAGTGATGTTCCACAGCCCTCTCAAGTCCTAGTTACCTTTTCACAGTAGCCAGAAAAGTCCTGTAATTTTAGTCAAAGTGAAAGAATCATTCACTGGGATAAAAATACTCCCACAGTTTCTGAACTTCCGGAACATGGGAAGGGCAGCGTGGACCCTGGTGGCAGGAGGCAGTGAGGAAAAGAACGCAGATTCTTCCAGATCAGCCTGAGGTTGTTAGAGCAGAAAGAGGAGGAGGATCCTGGGAAGGGGTTGGTTTGAACCCCTGGGGAGGCATGGTCTTCCGCTCCTGGGAACCCATGCCCTGCATCTCATATGTCTCTTCTTAAGGGAGTTTCTCCCAATCAGCCCGCCCAAGGTCCCTGTCCCTGCCCTACATTCTCATCTCTTTCTTCTCAGCTGCCTGGCTGGAACTGGAATTTCCTATGGGCAGACTCCTCTCCTTCCCTAGTGTCATGCCCTGTCCCCCTCACTGTCTTACTGATTTTCTTCTCTCTTGCCTTGTCCCACACACCTCTCTCCTCCTCTCTGCCCTGTCCATGGACTTCTTTACAGCTGGTCATCGATAAGGATCTTCAAAAATTAGGGGACGACTTGGTGATGACCCCATGTTGTGTGGAACATGAAGCTGCATAATGTGGATTGCAGAAGTTGGAAGGCTGGCTCTTTAAAATGGGGTGGCCCTGTGTCCGACTTTTCTGTCCAGCCATAGTGCTGGGACGACAAGTATCAGCTTACCTTAAGGGAGCTAACAGCTCCCACTGCAGGGAGAGGAGGGGTACAGAGCTTGTCCTTATGAGTCACAGCATGTGTCACTGGGCGTGATGATTTCGGGTACAATGCTCTATAATGTTCTGGCCTGGCCCCCTCTTGTGGCTGGTAGGCCACACCAGGCCGAACGAGACCCATGGTTTAAGAACCATGGCCCCAGGCCTGTTCTTCAGACCTTGAAAGAAGACACAAGCAAAGGACTCTGTTAGTGACTCAGACACAGGCAGGACTCACCACTGGGCTAGCCTCTTGTCCCACAGCACTCTACATGATTCCTCTTGCCTAACCTGATCTCCCTTCCCCAAGCCCAAACCCCTCTCCTTCCCTCCACTGCCCCTGGTTGCATCCTCTGCTTGTCTGCTTCAGGCTCAACTTTCCCAGAATCCATATAAAGGGGCAGAATGGGAAAGCTCCTTCTAGGGTCACAGACATTAGGGTTCTTGTCCTCTAAATGGTGCCGCGTATCCACGGCAAAAGCAAAGATGAAATACACAAGAAGTCACTGGGCTTGTCTACCCGGTCTCACTGGGACTCCATTCCCCACCTCTCCCAGTCCCTCACCTGGGGGTTGGGGCTTCTTCCGTTGGGGCGAGGAGACAACAGAAGAAACAGCAGCAGAGACGGCGGATTTGCCTCCTCACCCCTTTGAGGCGCCATCTCCTCCTCCTGTCTGGGTTCTGGTTTTCCTCACCATGCAAGTTGTCTTCATTTGGGCTGGGCAGAATGCCCTCAGTATCTTCACATGCTTCCCTGTGGCTCAGGGGAGTGTTCAGGGACTCCTCACTCTCCCAGGGGGGGCCAGGGATAATGATGACTTCAGGGTACAGACAGGGAGGCACAGGACCGCCAAAGCTTATATCAAATTCTGTGTCCTGGCTTGGATCATCACCTACAGTGCCCTCACTCTCCCTGCTGGGGCCAGTGCCCGTGCTGACATTGGTCACTGTATTCTGGCTCTCGGGAGCACAATAACCGGTTTCATAAATGTCTATGGCCTGGCTTGGATTTTCACCTACGGTGCCCTCACTCTCCCTGCTGGGGCCAGTGCCCGTGCTGATATTGGGCACTGTATTCTGGCTCTCGGGAGCACAATAACCGGTTTCATAAATGTCTATGGCCTGGCTTGGATCATCACCTACGGTGCCCTCACTCTCCCTGCTGGGGCCAGTGCCCGTGCTGACATTGGTCACTGTATTCTGGCTCTCGGGAGCACAATAACCGGTTTCATAAATGTCTATGGCCTGGCTTGGATTTTCACCTACGGTGCCCTCACTCTCCCTGCTGGGGCCAGTGCCCGTGCTGACATTGGTCACTGTATTCTGGCTCTCGGGAGCACAATAACCGGTTTCATAAATGTCTATGGCCTGGCTTGGATTTTCACCTACGGTGCCCTCACTCTCCCTGCTGGGGCCAGTGCCCGTGCTGATATTGGGCACTGTATTCTGGCTCTCGGGAGCACAATAACCGGTTTCATAAATGTCTATGGCCTGGCTTGGATCATCACCTACGGTGCCCTCACTCTCCCTGCTGGGGCCAGTGCCCGTGCTGACATTGGTCACTGTATTCTGGCTCTCGGGAGCACAATAACCGGTTTCATAAATGTCTATGGCCTGGCTTGGATTTTCACCTACGGTGCCCTCACTCTCCCTGCTGGGGCCAGTGCCCGTGCTGACATTGGTCACTGTATTCTGGCTCTCGGGAGCACAATAACCGGTTTCATAAATGTCTATGGCCTGGCTTGGATTTTCACCTACGGTGCCCTCACTCTCCCTGCTGGGGCCAGTGCCCGTGCTGACATTGGGCACTGTATTCTGGCTCTCGGGAGCACAATAACCGGTTTCATAAATGTCTATGGCCTGGCTTGGGCCATGGCCTATGGTGCCCTCACTCTCCCTGCTGGGGCCAGTGCCCGTGCTGACATTGGTCACTGTATTCTGGCTCTCGGGAGCACAATAACCGGTTTCATAAATGTCTATGGCCTGGCTTGGGCCATGGCCTGTCTTGGAGTCAGTATCCCTGCTGGGACCAGTGCCCATGCTGACCTCAGGGACTAATCCCTGGCTGAGGGGAGCACCAATGGTGTCTTCAATTACTTCGCTTTGGCTTGGGCTAGGGCCCATATTTTCTTCAGGGTCTTCCCTCTGGTGCAGGGCACAGAGCAGATGGAGGCCTGACTGGATGGTGATGCTGCCCTTCTCCTGGATCTCAGCCTCTCCGCTGTCATCCTCCATGTCTAAATCCTCTACGCAGGAGAAGTAGTCCTCCTCTAACTCACTGTCAAGGACAGTTTCATATGATGACGTACTGTCCGTCTCCTCAGAATAAATCTGTGGGGCCGAAAAACCCGGCCAGCTCTTATGCCACAGGTTTTCCGTTTTCTCCTCCTCCATGGCCCCCACCCTGACAGGTGGGGGCTGGGACCACCACAAGATTCTAGAAGGTAAAAGACAAAACCAGGTCTAGAAGAGAAGTTTATGGCTCTCAATGTCTACATCATGAAAATCATCAAAAAATTAGCTATCTCAAACCTCCTTATGATACATATTGGGGTCAGAGGTTAAAAAGAAAATAAACGCCAACCCAAACCCCAAAGCAGTTATGAGAAAGCATGAGAAACCTCAGAGATGAAATAAGTGGTCTCTTAGAGTCAGAATCAAAGGCCAAAGAAACAAAGATCAAAGCAAAGATCTGGTGATTTGAAAGGATGAAGTCTGAGAAACCCTTGACCTGCATCACCCAGAGAGAAGATTCAAATTCTTGAAATGTGAGACAAGACATGAGGAATGAAAGGACAAGCAGGACCTAGGGAGCCCTGCGTGTGTGATGTGAACTGACTGCAGAGTTGATATCCCTGTAAGCAAGAGATTTCTTGAGTCATAAAAGAGACACTCACATTGATAAGATGTTATCAAACCTACATAGCACTTGCTGCCTTCCAGATACTCCACCCTGGGCGTGAAGATCAAGTCTGGATGTTACAAAACATACAATATAATCAATTTAGGGATGACATGGAAAGAGAAACACAACTTCTGCTAGCAAGGACATCCCAGGACCAACAGAGTGCATGATGGGTCTTTCCGTATAGCGGAGACCAGTGTTCGTCAGGTAGCTTCAAAAAGATACTAGGAAAGATCATTGCAAACACAGTCTTGAAAAACAGTATAACCCTGAGGCTTAGCCCATAACAACAACAACCACAAGACACACACACACACAGGCTTGAGTATACTCCGATGTTCTTGAGGAATATCCACTTGTACATCTGTTATCAGATTCCTTGCTTCTTCACACAAGTTCAAACAATACATGACAGCTAGGATGTTTCCTGTTCACAGAGAGTTCAACGGGAATCCTAGGACAGTTCTATGGGGAAACTAGCAAGCATGTAAGGAGATCAAGTGAAGAGGTCCACACTTGGCCACAAAACATCAACTTTTGTCATTCTCTGAAGAAGAAATAGACATGAGCTTCGCACTGCAATGCCCTCCCCCTTCCAGTTCCAGAGAAATGGTGACTAGAGCTATGGATCAGTAGCTCGAACTTTAATTGAAATGGGGAACTTTGGGGCACACACAAGGGGCAGCTGTAATGTCACAGGCAGATGAAAATGATCCCAGGTCACTGTTTATATCTATAGAAGTGTTACAAAGGATTTTTTATTTCATACAGATATCGTTTAAAATAAGAAAAATGAAACCAAAGTAAAACATGGCAAAAAATTTAAATGGAACAATTAAATGAAATGAACACATAAGCAGAAATCTGTGCCTCAACAAAAAGCATTGAGTGTATGTATCAAAAAGAACAACTGAACACAAAATCCAGCCAACAAAGAGGAAATCTCCCAATGTCAAGGTCCAAGACATTAGGAGATTCCAGTTTATCAGGTCAAGTGTAGAAGTCCGGTGCTCTCTATCCAACAAGAGTTTCTCTGCAGCATCAAGACAAACCGCAGTCGGCTGCAGGGCCTTATAGGAAGAGATTTCAATAACTTCTCACAAAGGCTTTTTGTGATATCACAGTAAGGAATGGACCAGTAACAGCAAAGAGACCAAAAGGTGATTCTCTACCCTGCTCCAGGGACTGCATAACTTTTGTCAAGGCTATGAGCAAATCCCCCAACAAGATACATCTTACATGACAAAGGGTAACCCTCCTCTTAGGCTCTCAGGGGACAGGGAGGGATGGCAGATGAGGAGCTGGGGACTTGGGAAGATACATCTGAAGCAGTTGGGTACATGCCTTTGGCAGGTCCATGGTGCATCCAGTCACCCAATTTCTCCTGAGGCCCTGGGCTTTTATGATTTCTCCAAACTGCACCTCCTGCTAGAACCCAGGCATTCAGACATGTGAGAAGGTGTGAGACCATTCCTATCGAACCTGAGCAGGACACTTTGACTTTAAGAACATAGTAAGCAGGTAACATGGTAACAAGGTAACAAGTGCCATAGTAACAAGGTGAACAGACTCAGCAACTCTGTGCTGACCTTTGCTAGGGACACGGGTATGGACTAGTTAGAGAATGAACCCATGGTCTGTCCCAACGCCCTTTGCACTAGGATACTAAAGTTCTCTAAGTATTCTGACGACTACAGACATTGTCTCCACACTTCACATATTCCATTCCTTTGTCTAAAACTCATATAGATGCTCATCTAAAGGATGCCAGCCCTCCCCGACACTGGGATGCTGTAATGAAATGGACTGTACCTCATGGCACACATGACAGTTTTTGGTCGTTTTTGCAGGGCGTTGGGGTGCAACATAGCAAGTGTGGAAGATAGTTACCAGGGTGGATGAGCATTTAAGTGCTTCAAAGGATTTATGAGATAATAGAGGGCACAGGTAGATGTGATAAACATCTACATGGTGATGAAATAGATGGCTTTTACAGCTTGTCCATACTAATAAACTTTGAAAACCAGAAAAAATATATTTAAAAATATCAAGGAACCATGTTTAAGAATAGAAATATGGGACTAGTCAGAAGAAACTGAATGAAAAGCACAAATTAAGACAAGAACCACCTCAGAGACAAAAATCAAAACCAACAACCTGGGAAGCAAACTCACTGTTTGGATGTCAAAGCAAATGAACAGCGTCTGTTTTCGTAGATCAGTAATATCAAGGTTTATGTTAATCAAAGTCTGAGCTCAACAACTCTGCAAACAACCTAGCTACAGCTTCTCTGCAGAGTGAGAAGCCCCAGCCAGGGCCTCATGTGGGCAGAGTCTGCAACTCCTCACAATGGCTCCAGTGAGGTCTTAGGAGGAAATGAACCAATCACAGCTATTCACAACCAAGAAAAAAAAACCTTCACCTTCTGTCTCCTAAAACTGCATTGGTTTTCTCATTGTCATGACCAATTCCCTGAGAAACAGCAACATTTGTTCCATGGGTTGTGCTGTGTCTCAGACTCTCAAAGGACAGGGAATCCATGTCTGGGGACTTGGGAAGATGGGTCTGAAGCAGCTGCTTACACGCCTTTGTCATGTCCTGTTGCCTCTAATGACTCAATTCCCCCTTCTGGGTTCCATCACCATGGGGCATTACAATGTCCTGAACAGCACCCCCAGTTAGAGACTGGAAATCCAGAGGATTGAGATGCTGTGAAACCTCTCCCTCACAACCTTGAGGACATTTGGACTTTAATAACAGCAGCAGTAACAACAAGAGTGGACTCAGCCGGCTTTGGGCTAGCCTGGGTTTGAGACAGGCTATGGACTAGATAGGGAACACGCAGGTTTCTTTAAAGTCCTTTGCACTCAGACCCTCAAATTCCCTGATGACTCCAACTACTGCAGCCTCTTCCTCTCCACCCTCAGGACACTCAGCTTCTTTCCCTTAAACCCGTAGTTATGGGCACCGAAAGGATGATGGCCTGTCTGTGACACGAGGAAACTGTCGTCCCTCGAGACATTCCAGAGCGTGTTCTGTTTAGTGAGTGGCATGGTGGGCAGGAGAAGAGTCTTAACATGGTAAGGGGATTTATAACCACAGGGAAATGCCGGGGGAAATAACAAGGCAGGTGGGTATGCTCCAAGTGCACGACCAAATCAAATCCCTTATCTTTTACAGCTAACTTAACAAAAGTTAAGGTAAAGAAATAAACCAATGTATGAAATGTCAAAGATGAATGTGTAGAGAATAACAGAAAATGGTTGATGATGAAATAAACTGAAGCAAGGCATAAACTAAACCTAAACCAAGTCAGTCAAAATTCAGGCACAAACCCGACCCCACTGGAAGCACACTCACGATATTCAGGTCAGTGGTGATCACAGATGTTCAGACGCACACTAAAAATCAAAATCTATAAAAATCACAGTCTACAGTCAAGTCCTCTGGAGCTAGCTAGCCAATGGTTTCACCGCAGCCTAAGAACAAAGTCTAGGCCCAGCTGGTGCCTAATATAGGCAGGCCTCTCTCATACATCACAATGGTTCCTTGTGAGGTCATGGAGCCATGCACCAATCACAGTTGACCAGAAGCCGGCATAGCTTTAGAGTTCTTTGCTCATGGCTCCTCCCACATCAATTCAAGATTCAGTGTAAGGGAGGTAGAGGTTATTTGGCTCAGCCTTGCAGAGGATCAGACCAGCATGGTGGTGGGCTCAGCTGGTGGCACTGGCAGCAGGGCCTCGGGCGAGGGCTTTCACTGCATAGACATCTCCTCACCCTTGAGCCTATTGAAATATCCTTGCCATCTAGGCCACTCCTGAAATTCTTTTCAGTGTCAAAACCACAAATCCCGGTTTCTCCTGAGTCAAGATCCCTAACATCTTAAACTGATGAGGTTGATAGTTCGAAGTTAGTCTTCTGTCACGTCAATGACTGACATTTCTGGGGCCTTATGCCAAATCAGCAGGGCAGAGAGCTGGCTGTGTTGCCTGGTGGCCTAGGTTTACCTTCTGCATCATTCCTATATAGAATGAGAAATATATAATAAGCAGATCATGTGACTGCTTGATACTTATCTTTTCTACAAGCTGGGAGCTTTACTCTCTAACTTGTATCACACTCCAGGTATCCCGGACTCTGACCATATAGCCTCATCCCATCAGCTAAGCAGGGTTGGGCGCCAGGCATGTTGGCACACGTGGTAATCTTACCATATGGGGGTGAAGGCAGGAGGATCAGAAGTTTAAGGTCATCCCTAGACTATTAAGAACAACACGAGCTCCATGAGACCCTTTCTAAAAAAGGAAATGAAAACATTTTAATACATTCTCATAGCTTTGGATTCAGCAATGCTTTCTTATCCCAGCAGCATAGGCACACACCAGGTGAGAGAAGGCTGTTAAGGGAGAACCCGGAACAGACAGACCTGGGCGCTCACAGGGGAAGAAGAGCAGCAGCTTATGTTCAAAAACTCAGAAGGTGGAAGATAGACCCCTTGTTGTAACTCTGAGTCATGGAAAAAGGTCAACATCGACTCTGCTCCCCACCAAATGGGAGGGTTCAGGGTTTTATGTAGCCCAGGCTGGTGTCAGATTTACTATGTAGACAAAAATAGCCTGGAACCTTTGATCCTCCTGCCTTTGTCTCCCAACTCCTTGAACTGCAGGCACGATTCCATGCCTGGCACTGCCTTCAAAATTCTCTTCATTATTATTTTTAGTACTTTTTGCGTGTGTTCCTAGTGTATGTGTGTATGTTCCTATGTGTATGTGTGTTCCTATGTGCATGGGTGTTTGTTCCTACGTGTATGTGTGTGTTCCTATGTATATGTGTGTGTGAGTTCCTATGTGTGTATGTATTCGCAGCATGTGGCTATCAGAAGTACTTGCTATATATCATATCCAAAGCAGGCACTAAACTCATAGGAATCCTCCTGCCTCTACCTCCTCTGTGCTGCTGGTATTCCAGGTGTACTTCCCTATACCTGGTTTAATTTACTCTGCATTATGAAAAAAATAGTTTACTTAGTTTGTGTGAACAAAAATGTCTGAAAAGATGCTGTCTGGCTGTGAACAACAACAACAAAGCTCCTGGAAAGAGTCTGTGTTGTGTCTGAAGAGACAGACAGTCTAGGCAGAATTTCAATACTGTGCAGAGGTTTGAATTTGATAGGTCCAGCGACTAATTACTTTACCTTGTGCTAGTTCTAGCTCCTTGCCGCACTCAGTTCCTGAGTTTCTTCCTGTCTTCCTTCCCTCTTTTTTTTTTTTTTTTTTTTTTTTTTTTTTGACATTTCAACACACACAGGGTTTGGTTGTCTAGTTTGGGCTGTCATGGAATTCACTCTGTAGACCAGGCTGGACTGGAACTCTGTAGATCCACCTTCCTCTGCTTCCTGGATGCTCGGATTAAAGGTGTCTGCCGCCACCACCCAACTGTCACTCTATCAAAACTAGTAACTCATGATAATAAACACCTCCTTGAAGCTATTAACTTAGCGGAACATTAGCTTCTCAAAACGGAGAGCTCTAAGAATGTCATCAGATCACCTGTTCGCCTGTAGAATAGCGCTCCCCACTTCTCGATGTACCTGCCGCTCTGGTGTGCCCACAAATGTATGGTAAAGTTGCCTCGACTTACGACTGTCTTTGTTGTGTAAAACTGCGCAAATCCTGTGAAAGGCTTCCACATTGGAACATGGAATTTTGGGGTAACCTAAATTTGTGTTCCTGGGGCATGCTTACTCTAAATGACTCCAGAATAAACCATCTCTTATTCCCTTTAGGATGAGAGCTGAGGTGCTAATGTTGGCATTTCTTTATACCTGGGAGATCGATAACACAAGGCGTCCTCAGCCACCAAATCTTCATAGAAACATCGGGAACCCCATGTTCAACACAGTAATGTGGTGTGTTGGTTTTTTCCTGTTGCTGAGACAACAGTGACTTGAGGGGGTTGGAGGGTAGAGTCTGCTGTGGCCGTGGGAGCTGAAGGCGGCCTCTCACATGGCATTCACAGTCAGGAAGCAGAGAGCCTCTCCAGATGGAACTTTAGCCCCCGCTCCTATATTTTGGTTTGGAAACAAGGTCTCATGAAGCTTCACTGGCTTCACACTGTTAGTAGCCACGCAGAGCTGCACCTTCAAGGGTGGTCGCTGTGTCAATGACAGGTGATCTTTTATTTCCAGATAAAGCTTTGCAGCACACACTGGGCATGTGCAGGAATGCGCCCTCCCCATAGGAACAAGTGTGGCCTTCCTATAAATTCATACCTGTTCTTTGGTTTGAGAGAGCCCGGCTGTAGAGACGATGCCTCGCTTCTCCTTCCTGCTGCAGCTGATAAGTCCTTCTTCCCTCGCTTCTGTCTTGGCGTCTTCATTTTGGCTTTGCACTGGTCAAGAGGAGAATCCACTGAGATCCATCAGTCACTGGCCTGTAACCTCTCACAGAAGAATATGCTCACATCTTCCTCTATGTCAGAATGTATTGAATAACACTAAAGCTGTAAGGCTGAGCAGTTTTAATGATGGCAGTTAGTATAAGTCTGCCTATCTTAGCAGTTTGGCCGAGGCAAATTTTGGTTCTTGATTCCAAACCTTTTTGTTTCTTTTTATTTATTTACTTTGAGACAGAGTCTCTCAATGCAGCCCTGGCTATTGTGGAACTAGCTATGTGGACCAGGCTGGACTCAAACTCACAGAGTTCTGCTTGCCACTGGCACCCAACTGTTGGGATTAAAGGTGTGCATCCCACTACCCGGCTTTATTTCCATTTGAAATGCTAATATTAATTCACATCAGACATCACACTGTAAATGTGGCTGCATATCTCTCCACAAACATGCAGGTTAAGGAAAGAAAGCCACTGCAGAGCGCAAGGGTTTCAACAGTGTGCTGGCAACGTGATCCACAGAGATAAGGAACGAGGCCCATATCAGGAAGGAATACGGTGTTACTGCTCCTGGAATCAGGTTTGAGAATGAAGATGCAGAATTCATCTGTGAGATGAAAAGTCTGAACCAAGTCCACAGCAAGAAATGGGTCAGGAGCATGGAACGGTAGTGGGTCAGGTCCAGGTCCAGGTCCATCAAGTAAGCTCTATCAGTAGTGAGGGAAAGAGCAGAACAGCGGTCCCCAGTCCTTGCACACACAGCATCAGATGGTAGGGTGGTGTGCAGTCATGCCATGGCAGCGTTTTTGTTTGCTGTCAAAGGGTTTTACTGTTTTGAGTCACGAGGAATCAAAGTTTTCACACATGCCAGGCGAGGATTCCACCACTAAGCTGTGCCCCCTCCTGCCACTGCAGTGTGAGGGGACAGCATTTTATGAAGCCCATGTGAGGGAGTTGTGCCCTTTCCACAACCTGGAGTGTCTGGTATGTCCTTGGGCCTGATCTACTTGATATAATTTAAATGCAGCCATGTTGTGTGGGTCTCTGCAAACACCACAGGCAGCAGGGTAACAGTCCAATGGTGGTTCAAACTTCAAGTTTGATGCCAAGTAGTTTATTTAAGGCATTTTTAGGCACAGCACAATTTGGTGAAGTTTCCTGATAATTCACTCAATCTCATGTGCACAGCAAATCTAAAGACGTGACCACATCAAAACTCTGTGTTAAGTACAAATGCCATCTTCTATAAAGATGGGTTCTATAGATTAACTAAGAAAACAAGTTCAATATGAGGGTCTGGGTGTAGTCTCGGCCACATAGGTAGCCCAAAGGTCACCAGGCTGTTAAACACATCTGTTCTCACCTTTCTGGGCAGAAAACCAGTTATAGCCTGTTGTTTTAAGGTCAGTAGAAGTCCATAGTGGCCGGGGGAATCCTGATCTTCCAGCTCAATTGAAGGTTTGCTGTGGCTCCTGGCAGGAGTGCTCCCCAATATCATGCCAACACTTCCAGGCCAGTAAAACTTAAGGTTGTGGGAACAGGAAGGAATTTTTTTTTTCTAGGGAGTCACTAGGGTGTAATGAGTATACATATTGCCTTTTCCATCCTGCCTTGTTTCCTGGACCCATGGATCCTGGCTATGGGAGAAACTGTACCATATACTGGATGCTGATTCAAAGCATACAGCACCTTCTAGAGAACCCTGCCCCTGCCCTCCATGCTGCTGCCATCTAGCTGACACTGGAACTATGTCTTCAAAAGACCATCCCATCTTTCATCAGGTCAGCTCCCTCGGGATAGCAGAGAACAGGGCGAGACCAGGGGATTCTGTGATCATGGGCCCCATGAACTACACTTTCTACCTCCCCTTACCAGCCTACTGTACCTTAAGTCTGGTTATGGGTCTAGAGGCAGCTATTGGTGACCCCGAGGGGCATCAGTATTGTGTTGCCTGACATTTCCTTCACAGCTGGTTTAGAAGACAATGAAGAATGAACTTCCTCAGTCACTGGTGACAATGATAACATTTCAAGGGGAGGGGGTAATGAGGGTAGAATGATTACCCCCCAGGTGAGATTAACCCTTGAGTACCTGAGAGTTCACAGTTCTCAGCCCTAATAGAGTCCTCCCACACATCCCCATCTCAAGTCCCAGGATTCCATACTTTACCAATTAATGCCCTAGCCTAACTGCAGACACTGTCTGAGGCTGGGACTTGAGTATTTGCTGTAGTTCAGCCAACCTTATCATGTGGGCTGCTCTTTGATTTTCTGTAGCTTGAGGTCTATGGCTGCTGGAAAGATTCTCTTCCGGGACACACTTAGAAACTTTTATCCTGTTTCCTTTAATACTGGAGCCTGTCAATCTTATCACTAAATTCATTGTTGTCCTCAGCACGTGCTGAGAAGCTAGACCTTGGTTAACACAAAGCTCATTCCTATCCTTTGTTAATTTACCAGAGATGCTGAGAGCAACTGACCATCACCATCACTTTCCTTATTTTGCAACTGTCCAAAGTTTCCTATACAGAACCACCAGACGCATTCCTGCTCATAATTGGTGAATCGGGATAATGGATGGCATTCTTCTCCTTAATTTGTAAAGTGTTCTCACCATGGGCTCTCAGTTCTCTCTGAGCTCCCAGAAGAGGCTTCATTAGCTGTAGCTGTTGGCAAATGGAAAAGCCTACGCCAGATACTTGAGTCACCCTTATCCTTCTGCTGCTCTGGATTCACTTCTGGTGCCAAAATCTGCAGTAGTCAGAGTTCTCCACAGTTACAGGACTTATAGAAGGAATATCTCTCTCTATATACACACACAAGCAAACACACACACACACAGAAACCCACATAATAAATCCCCATTTATCATACACATATATACAAACATATATGTGTATACATGCACATATATATATGGGTGCGTGTAAAACCCTAGAAAGGCAGGAATTTTAAGGAAGGGGAGAATCACAAGTTACAGCTGCAGAGACTGAAAGTTCCACTACAAGACAAGCTCCAGAAGGAAGAAGACAGGGAGGGGGCGGCACAGTTTCACAGAGAGGAAACTATTCCCTCCTCCTAAATCCAGGGTTTGTATAGATTCTTCTGTTGTTGTCTTACATTTGGTCTAACTGATCATGTCACCTGATCTCTGCGCTAAGCCTAGCTCCTGACCTGCATCTGTCCCTGCACACAGATAAGACAGTGACATCTGCAGGAAGAACAAAGGAGTGACAAGTATTCATTACAACTCTGCCAAAAGTAAGTGACAGAATGGGTAGAAAAGGAGAGATCGCTGGGCATCTTTCAAACTAGCTGAGGCTTGCTTCTCACAAAGCAAATGACAACAATGAAGGAAATGCCCAAGTGACTTCATGAGCGAGCGAGTGGACCACATTGCTGACCTTGGAATTTGTTTCGTCCAGACATTAATATATATATTAATACATTATATTAATTATATATTAATATATTAATATGTATATATATACACATATGCATGTCAGCACAAAGAAAGCACCTGCAAAGAATGCTTTTTCCCACAGCCCGATCACCAACAGTATGACCTAGAGAAGTTTCTACAGTGTGACCTTCAGCTGGGCCAAGATCCAGCCACTGGAAAGTCAACCAGCAGCAACTGAAGGCATGCTCACAGAGTCTGCTGGCACCCCAGTCAATAGAAGGTGAAAAGTTAGGAGCATGTGTATTCTGGTCATTCGCTTTGGACATGCAATCTCTGCAAAGCTATATTATTTTGGTGTGTATATTTGGTGGGAGAAATAGAGAAGGCAGAAGAGGGAGGGGGAAGACAGGACGAAGTGGCTGCTATCATTTTAACATTTGAAAAATATTAAACCAACATATAACAACTAACCAACACACGCAAGGTTCAGGAGCCTGAATACCAGTGAATTCCTGTTCTTTGCTCTTAGGTGCTGGATGCGGCATTTGCTGGGCTCCAATTTGTTTCCACTTCCCAACAGCAGCCTGATTTCCACCTGGTATGCACTTCTTTAGATACCATACCCCTGCCTTCTCGGTAAAACTCCCGAGCCTCCTCCAGCTAGAAGATCTAAAAGCTCTCTGGAGACTTTTGCTGTAAGCCTTCCTGAGGGTCCTGCCACAGGCAAGGTCCAAGCACACGACATAACTTTAAGAACCAACCCTGCATCCCCGAGACTTAGGCTTCTGAACCTAATAAAACACTGATGGAGGAGGCAAAGTTAACATAGTCCGGCCAAGCATGTGGAAATAGAAAGACCTGCTTCTTTGTAGGCTACCTGCCTTCTTCCAGGCACACTCTGCCAGCTTAACACCTCACTAAATAAAATGTCTTTTTGCTTTAGTGACCAGAATCTGTGTGTTTCCTTGCAACCAAAGTATATTAGCAGACAGCCAGTAACCTACAGGGAAAAACTTAGGGTATATACAATTGGCCATTTGCCATAAATAGAGTAAAATACAGCAGCGTTCTGTCTACATCGCAAAAGGTGAACCTCGTTATCTGTAGCGTATAGTGTAGAAACAGAGCTCCAGCTAACACTCAACATGATCTCTTTACTCTCAGCGACCAGATCCTAATTCCTCCTTTACCAGGAGCTGACTGACCTGCTTTAGAATAGCATTCTTTGTCATTTTCCCATGGGGCTCTCATTTTAAATCAATGTCACCATAACGGTTGTTTTGAAAAGACTTCTAGACTGGAGAGATGGCTCAACAGTCAACAACCCTGGCTGCTCTTCCAGAGGAAACAAAGTTTGATTCTCAGAACCCACTTGATGGCTCACAACCAACTGGAACTGCAGACCCAGGGCACTGAACACCCTCTTCTGACCTCCAAAAGCACTGCATGCACGTGTGGTGTAAGCAGACGTATATGTAAGCAAAACACCCATACGCATAAACAGAAATAAAATAAGAATAAGCTTGGGTGAGTTTGCTGGACCCCTAGTCTGAATTTCCAACTTGTCTGGTAGTATATGAGACACAAGTACAGTGAACGTAGTTCTTTGGCACAGAGGAGCAGAAACATAACCAAGAATGACTCATCTCTGCATGGCCACCCTTCCGAGAACCAATGGGAACACCACATACTTCCAAGAACAACATAAAGGCCACACAAAGTGTCACGTGTCTACAATCACAGCACTCCAGGAGTGGATGGAGGATAAGGATTTCAAGGCCAGCCTCAGCTACATAGCAAGATCAGGCCAGCCTGAGCTACAGGAAACCCTGTTTCAAAAATTCCAAAACAAGGGTCTAGAGAGATGGATCAGCAATTAAGAACCCTTGCTTCTCTTACACAGATGGTTTCATAACTACCTGTAAGACTTCCTCTGACCCCTGTTGACACACACACACACACACACATACACACATGAATACACCCATACATAACATGAATCAAAACAAATCTTTAAAAGCATTCTAAAACAAAACATGGCAATAAAAAGATAATAATACAAAGAGACAGAGCTGGTGAGTTGAGCTTGGAAAAACTAGAAGAAAATTTTAATCCTTCTCTGTTTTGCAGACACAGATTTCCTGCATGGAACAATGAATCAGTTCTAGAAATGGAACTGGTGATGGTTGCACAGCTTTAAGATTCTATTTCATGCCTCTAAGAGCTATGAGCTGAAATGTATTTAAACTGATAAATGTTGTATTTCACCTACTTTATCACAATGATTTTTTTTAAGCTTTCTGATGAAATCTAGTAGCAATCAGAGTTTGAGAACAGTCATAAAGGGGCAAAGACACTTTTTTCTCAAAATAGTTGGGTGGTATTTATCTGAAGATGTGCAACATTGTACTCTTTGATTTATTCCTCTTCTAGGAAATTTTCTAATAAAAATTTTTGTGAAAATGATCATAATTCCAGCACGACTTCAACACTCTGAGGCTGTTCATGGTTTTGAAGACAGATGTCGCTCTCCAATCAAGGCTGCCCTACAACCTGAAATCATTCAGCTCAGGACTCATAAGCGTGAGATTCCAGGTGTGTGTCATCACACCTGAATCCTAGTATGATTTTTTAAAGCCAAAGATTTAAAGTTTGAGCTTGAGCATAGTGGATTTGTGAAGTAATTTATTATATATTCACATAACCAAGTGCTAGGAGGGTATTTAAAATTATAGTGTGGAAGAATATTTAATAATCTAGAAGTGTTTCAGTATAATGCTAGTGAAAAAGACATGGAGTTTAGCATGACTGAGTTCTGGGTGTGTGGTCTGGTGTGTGCTCTTACCTTGTCTAGCCATCTTTTCCTCTGATTGGTGTAGTTGGGGCTGTCTGTGTCTCTGGTGATCAATCTTCCAGGTGCCAGTGAATCCAAGGCTCCGATGGTTGCTCCTCATGGTACAGTCAGGGCCATGGTTCCAGTCAAACCGTTGGTCACTCTGTTCCTGGAGGTCACTCAGTGGTGGCTCTGCAATACCAGGGGTTATTTTGGCCTGCTCCCATGGAGATTGTTTTCTTGGGGCTGTTTATGCTGAGGTTACTGCCTTGGGCCTACTCTGGAAGAGGTGGCTGGTTCCGGCCTGCTCCAGTAGATATTGCTAGCTCAGGCCTGCTACCTCAGAGGTTGTTTATTCATGCCCAGTCTGACATAGGACTCTGGTTTGGGGCTGCTCCCTCAACAGTGGCTCCCTTGTACCTGCTTCTGTGGAGGTTGTTGCCTCAGGCCTGCTCTGGCAGGGGTCACTGACTCAAGCCTGCTCCTGTGGAGGTTGCTGCTTGGGGCCTGCTCAGGCTGAGGTAGCTGGCTCAGGCCTGTTTCCATAGATGTCCCTGGCCTGGGCCCCCTCCTGCAGAGGTCCCTGGTTTGAACCCCGTCCTGCAGATGTCTCTGGCTCAGGCCTACTCCCTCAGTAGTTGCTCCCTTGTCAGGTTAATTTAAATTATAAGAACTATTTAGGAACAAGGCTAAGCTAGGGCTGATATAATATAGCATTATTATATTCATGATGGAGGAAGGTCATTGGTTAAATAATAAAGAAACTGCCTAGGCCCATTTATAGGCCAGCCCTTAGGTGGGTGGAGTAAACAGACAGGATGCTGGGAGAAAGAAGCCGAGTAGGGAGTCGCCATGATTCTCCCACTCCAGACAGACGCAGGTTAAGATCTTTCCTGGTAAGCCAGCTCGTGGTACTACACAGAATATTAGAAATGGGTTAGATCAATATGTAAGAGCTAGCCAATAAAAGGTTGGAACTAATGGGCCAGGCAGTGATTAAAAGAATACAGTTTCCGTGTAATTATTTCGGGGGAGACCCTGTTAATTGCTTCTATCCCAATATGGTATGATAGACCACGCCCTCCTGAAAGGTTGCTGTGAACACCCTCAAAAAATTGCTTCACTCAACTGCCCACTGAGATGAACCTGGCACACAGGTTATACCGTGAAAGACATGAATAACAGTGCCCCCATTCAGCAGGAAGCAGTTTGGAGAGAAAAAACTGCGCCCATATTCCCAAATATTGTTTATAAATGTTCTTTTACATTTAAAGGGGGAAATGATATAGGTATGAATAATTTGCATTGGTATGGATTTTAAGGTCAATTTTGTTATATGTATATGTATTTCTGATCTTGATTAAGGTATTGTGATTGTGTAGTTCATTTAAAAATGTAATGTATAATTAGGAAATATAGGTTGCTAATGGATAATCATAAATAATAGTCAAGCTTGTAGTCACGTTAGTTAGATTTTCTAGATATATAGAGATATATTTCAATTAGGCATTCTTCATATCTTTCAAAGACTACAGAACATGGCATTTAATGTTTTAATAACTTAGGGCTTTTCATGACAATGAGACACGTCTGCTCCTGGCAGCACCAGTCTACTTCAAGAGGATGATGGGCATCGAAGAGGCTCCTTAAGGAGTTTGATAGCCATTTGGGCAAGAAACTGCTCTTGCCTGGACTGTTGCATAAACTGGACACAGAGAACCCGCAGAAAGAGGACTGCTGAACTTGCCTAAAGGTGAGATGGTCTTTCGGGGTTCCTGACTCATGAAAGAGTCTATGAGACATTCTGCAGGACACAACAGAAAGTGACTAAACTGTCTTTGGAATTTCCTGCTTGATGAAAATGTCTGCTGGATACTATGGGCCTGTAGGCTGAAGATGGATGCCCCAACAATACAAAAGAACTTTGGGTGACTGTCCAGGCAGCAAGATGTCTCTGTCATTTCTAGAGTTTTCTTATTTCTTGTTTACTTAGGTAATATTATATCCTTCTGGAGTCTTTGATGGAGTTGAAGAATGGTTAGTTATAGTTACAGTTTTCCATTGTTATGATAAAAGATAAAATAGATATAAGTATTGTAACTGTAATTCTTGCTTTATAACTGTTTTGTTATATGTAATTTTACTATGTTAAAGTGAAAGCCTTTTTTGTTTAAACAGAAAAAGGGGAAATGATGGAGGAAGGTCATTGGTTAAATAATAAAGAAACTGCCTAGGCCCATTTATAGGCCAGCCCTTAGGTGGGTGGAGTAAACAGACAGGATGCTGGGAGAAAGAAGCCGAGTAGGGAGTCGCCATGATTCTCCCACTCCAGACAGACGCAGGTTAAGATCTTTCCTGGTAAGCCAGCTCGTGGTACTACACAGAATATTAGAAATGGGTTAGATCAATATGTAAGAGCTAGCCAATAAAAGGTTGGAACTAATGGGCCAGGCAGTGATTAAAAGAATACAGTTTCCGTGTAATTATTTCGGGGCATAAGGTAGCCATGCGGGCGGCTGGGTGCCGGGGACGCAGCCCCGCCGCTTTTATTCCAACATATTCATAATAAGTCTCTGTGTCATTATTTGGGAGCTTGTAGCCCCGATGAGAAAGTACTCCTTCCCTATGGTTTCTCCCATAGCCAGGATTCATGAGTCCAGGAACCCAGGGGTGGAAATGGGAATTGTTTCACTCATTATCACTCCTAACTACCCACTAGGAAATTATTTGCTTCCTGTTCCTGAGATCTTAAGTTCTGCTAGCTTACAAGTTTTGGGAGCTCAGGCTTCCCCCTCATTATTCTGGGTTTCTGGTGCCTTAGACATTCTTAGCCAACATGCTAAGAAAGGGAAGACAGCATTGGGAGGGATGACAGATTACCAAGAAGAAACTGGATTGCTTCTTCACAATGGAGAAAAGGAAGATTACGTCTGCAGTGCAGGAGATCCCTAGGGCATCTCTCGGTGCTACCATGTCCTGTGATTAAAGTCAATGGGAAACGACCACAACCTAATCCAGGCAGGATGAGAAAGGGCACAGATCCTTCAGAAATGAAGGTATGGGTCACTCCTGCAGGAGAAGAAGCAAGACCTACCTACATTCTTATTTATGGTGGAGGAAATACAGAATGGGTAGGAGAGTAAGCTACTCATATCAGCCAAGGCCATGTGACCATTACAGGAATGAGGATTATTAGCAGCAACACGAAACCTCATGGAACCCCCTCAAGCTAGCAGAGTACATCCAGACTCTGCACCAGTTACATTCCCTTGGGACAGCGTGGATACAAGACAGAAGCCTAAGCAAAGGGACATCTGCCTTTGAGACTGCCTTCCAGGGGTCCTACGCAGACACTAGGTCCACCCATAGGTTCAGACAGCCAGTCACCTTACAGAGTGAACAGCTGTCACATACAATGTGTCATCAATTTAAGTGAAACCCAAATCCCACCACCTTGTCATCCCCCGCCCAGATGATGGCAAAAGGGAACAGAATTCAAAGGAGGCAAGTCAGTCCTGACTTGAGGTGCTAAAGGGTTTAAATTACGACACTAAATATATCAACTTAGGAATTTTTAGTGAAAAGAATTATTTTGATTTTTAAAAAAGACATGTATTTAAGGCATTTCACTTCTTCCATGGCTAGAGATCAAGAGAAGAGAAACCAAAGGATGGCTCGGTCCTCAGAGCACAACTCACCCGCCTGGCTTTGCTCTGATATTTGATGGCTTTCTTGGTTTCTTCCTTGGCGTGTTCGACGTAGTCGGCAGCATTCATCACATTTCTCTCGATGTTGTTGACCATTTCACCCTGAAAACAAGTTTCAAGCTCAGCAAACGTCAAGTCGCTCTCTCATGTCTCCCGAGACAGCTCTCAGGTAAGCCCAGCACGAGAGGGATGGAGACAGGATCCCTCACGGTTACAAAGTGGTGCAGACACGCCAGCAAACGCAACCCAATTCCTGTTTCAGGAGCAGCTGAAAGGGGCGGTGGCAGCAAGGACAGGTGAATGATGACCTGACATGTCTTCACAGATGACAGGTGAAGACTATCCACAGATGAGCGATGACCTGACATGTCTTCACAGACGCACAGTGAAGGGAGGGCTGCAAGCTCAGGTTAGTCTCATGTTTTACCCTCAGTAAAACATCCCACACGCAAAGGATGATGTCTTTTCTAACAGGCAGAAACCCACTACTGCTTATCTTTACAATATCAGCGAACTAAGTACAGCCTCCAGGTGACAATGAATTGATGGTCAAAGATGACATTGGGAGGAGAGTCCACAGCACGTGTGGGGAGGTGCATTACCTGGGTCCTGTCCGGGAGGAGACCGAGTCTGCAGCAGCCAATAGCAAAGCATTGGAGAAGGATGGATAGGTGACTATCATTCACAAGCAAATGCACTAGCAAGTCCTGATTCTGGGTTTCTGTGTTACCAACCTAACACAACGGCAGATGTCTAAAAGGTAACGGGAAGTGAGGCCACCTCTGGTGGCTTGTCCTAATGAAGCTTCCCACCACACATTAGGTATGAAGTGATTATAACTAAAGCCTGAGCCGTACAAAGCTTTGGGATTTCAAAATCGATCTACCATCACACAACTACTTCCCTCTGAGTCCGAAAGTCACCAGATGCCCCACTCCACAGTTCTTAGACCAAGTGGCAACTGGTCCATCCCAGGTCAAAGAAAACCATACGTGTCCGTCAGTGCTAATCCCTGCCCACAGATACCCACTCCAACCCACCAGTGCCTACCCTTGCCTCTCCATAACTGTTGGCATCCTCCACAGGTATCTGGTACGTGAGCTTTTTCACAGGTTTTTACGATAAAGTTTATCAAAATAAACACCATTCAAGGCATGTGGGGATGAATCCTAAACCCTTGACATATCTAGGCATCAGAGAACGTCACTAGCTATCAGCCAAGGGACTCTGACAGCTGCCTCAGAAAGGTGGTGACGAACAAAAGCTTGTCTCGCTGGAGGCCAGCTGCACCCTAGCCTGTCCCAGATGCTCCTGAGGGATCTGAAAACCCTGGAAGACTGGTTCCGTCTCTGTAGGTTCCCACTGCAACTGAGTCAGTATGGACACATCGGCCATGCACACACAACTTGATGTTATACTTGCACACACTCTGGTCATCCCTGCCTGAGCTGCACAGCAGGCAAGAACACCATAGAGTGAGGTGGGCTCTGGTCAGTCTCAGTGATTTTACCCTCAAGGTTAGTCTTTAAGCACTATCCTGATCCTTGTTTCGGTTTTTCGAGACAGGGTTTCTCTGTAGCTTTGGAGCCTGTCCTGGAACTCGCTATGTAGACTAGGCTGGCCTCGAACTCACAGACATGTGCCTGCCTCTGCCTCCCAAGTGCTGGGATTAAAGGTGTGTGTCACCACAGCCTGGTGCTCAGTCATTCTTGGAGTCAACAGCCCCAAGAGGGGAAGACCAATGTCCCCACAGTCCTGCCAATTTCAGGGTGGTTGGCTTGGCCACCTCCTTCCTCTGTGAGCACTGTTATATGTAACTGAGGTCACATGATGTGTGTTCACATTTATTACATGTATTCATATCCGTGGCTGTAGTAAGGTTTCTGTATATCCTTAAACCCACCACAGACATTTGAAGGTTTCATTATTCTCCAGCACCTGGTGCTGCCTGTGGCTCTCTACCTAAGCAGCTGGCCAGCGAGCATGGCTCCTGTAACTGACTAGTGGCCTATGGAGGAAGTGTCCACTTAGGTTTCAGTTAAGCATTCACCACAAACAGCACCTGATTCGAGACTGGATACCTAGCCCTGGCTTCCCTGGCCAGAGCATGGGGAAGATGCCTCATTACCTGGGTCTCCACAAACATGGCCATATTCATGAACATCTCGTGTAGCTCTCGGATGCTGCTCTCCAGCTTCATGATGTCTTTGTGACGTGACTCGATCTCGTTGAGAGCTTGCCTAGTAATTTGTGAATCCGATATAATCTTTGGAAGGCAGAAGAAAAAGTATTACTAACTCCAGGCTGGCTGGTAAGTTAAAGGCAAAAGTGCCCGTCTACATTAAGTGTGTTGATGTACGGCTGTGGCACTCACATCCGAGATGAAGATGGACGGCTTCCCGCTCTCCAGCATCTCCTCCAGCTCATTGTCTGTGGTGGTCCTCCCAGCTGAGGGGCAATGGGAACTGCACTGAGGATGCAGCGTGGGACGCAGCCAGGGATCGTCAACTAAGGGATCACTAAGCTCTGACTGAGCCATTAGCCTCATCCACAGAGTTTCCCTGCCCTTTCTAAGATCCCTTCCTGGGCAGGCTAATGTGGCGGAAATGTGACCGCAATGTGTCACAAACCCACCCTGGTATTACAGAGGAGTAGCCGTGCCTCTCCTACAGGTTCACCACAGGCTTCAGGACAGAAGCAGCTAGCCTGAAGGTGGCATGTGACAAACACATGGAGGTCATCTCCCAGCCAGGCAGGAGGGGCTGCAGCATACAGAAGCGCCTCAAGCTTTGCATATGTGACTGATGTACAAGCGCCAGCAGCTATGAGCAACTCAGCACCGGCTCCCCACCCCCAACTCTGAACACATCTGGCTGACACTAGGCCCAGGCATTAGAAAAGGGTTTCCGGTTTATGGTGCAGCTGAAGGTGTGAAGGATCCTTGAAGAGTGTCTGCCACACTCTCCCTACTCACTGATCTCTAGCTGGCGCTGGACGCGGCCTTTGCTTCGCTCCCGAAACAGGATTTGCGCTTCGTTGTATTCTGTCATGACGTCCACAAATTTCCGTGACAGCACCGAGTGCTAGAACATGGAAAACACGGTGTTAGTGTATGAGAGTCATTCCTTCCTTTGTAAGAGGTAAAACCTATGACTGGAAAGCTCAGACCGTTACTCTTTTTCAGTAGAAAATAAGAGCAAAAGCAGCAATGGAAGCTGTATGACCTGAGGTCACCAGGCCGTAATAACACACACCTATAATCCCAGCACTCAGGAGGGAGAGGCAGGCAGATCTCTGCGTTTAAGGTCAGCCTGGTCTACACAGTGAGCTCCAGGCCAACTAGGACTACATAGTGAGACTATGTCTCAAAAAAACAAAACAAAATGCCACCAACAAATAATCTGGGGCCTACAGCAGTCAGCTGACTTCTGGAGGTGAGCATTATGGGAAGCTGAATCCAGCTGGCAGGCACATGGACTGCCTTGAGCTGGCAGGCTTGTTCACACAGCACTGAACTTCCCAGGTCTCAACCATAAACCCCCAAACAATTAAGACCAAACCACTAACATCCAGATGATTCAGCTGGTCCCCTGCTCTGCAGCACAGACTGTGTGGGTTTCTGAGGTGTCATTTCACAGTGAAGAGATGCAACCCATGTGCAGACAGACAGTGAGGGAGGGCAGACATGACAAAAAGATGCAACAGCTAGGCTCAGATGTGGCTCAATGACAGAGCTCTTGCTGAGCACATGCAGGGCACCAGATTCAATTCCCAGCACAATAAACAAATGGAATTGCTTTGGATTTGGACAAAGGGAGATGCTGTTCTTCCACATCGCCTCAATCTAACTGAGGCTGGAAGGCTGACCTGGGTCCTTCGTATCCGCAGGTCCATTGACGTTCAGTTCCCACTCTCGTCCTGATCACAACTCTGCTCGATAGCTAGAAGGAAGCAGGGCAGAGTCACCCAAGTATGACAGCAGTCTCAGGATGGCCTCAATTTTCCCCATAAAACTAAAGAACAGGTGATATCTTAAAATCATCCTCTAAAGCAGTGGCTCTCAACCTTCCTAATGCTGAGACCCTTTAATACAGTTCCTCATGTTGTACTGACTCCTAACCATAACATCATTTTTGTTATTACTTTATAACTGCAATTTTGCTACTGTTGTGAATTGTAATGTAAATACCTGATATGCAGGCTGTCTAATATGTGACCCCTATGAAAGGGTTATTTGACCCCCAAAGAGGTCAAGACCCACAGGTTGAGAATCACTGTTCTAGTTACCAAAAGAAATGTTTATAACACTGTACACATAGGTATTCAATGACAGACATGTAGACAGACATGCACAAACTTGTGTGTACACACATTAACACCCATGTAAACACATATATACAAATACCAACATACAAGTATGCACATACTTGCATACATATAATGTATGCATACACACCCAAATCATAAATACATGTATATAGAAAAATGCATAAAAAACCAAACACATACACAAATATGCATACAGGTGTGTGGTTGTGCAGGGGCCTTGTGTGTTTGTATTTATGCATTTGTGTGTTTGTGTTCGTATGTATGCGTTTGTATGTCCACATTTGTCTCTGTTGCTCTGGCTGTTTGCATGTGTGTGCATCGGTGTTTGTAAGTAGTTGGTGTGTATTTGGGGTGTGCCAGGTGTCTTTAAACACCCAGTCACTGTAATGAGTCTGAATTAGATATTGAGTGGTTGTATTCTTGGGAACAACATTGTTTTTAAGGTGCACACTCTCAGGGTCCGCCTTGAGATCAGTGGGGAGCACACTAGGACCTGGGCAACATGTCTGCCACCATGAAGTTGCTGTCCCTGAGAAGAGGGTGTGACATGCAGAGATGAGATTTTTGCTCCTTTTGATGTGTCTCTGTGAGTTAAACACGTCTTCCTCACAGATCAAGGAAGGCAACTTCTATTTAAGTACTGTGCAGAAAGCCACAACCCTCACCCAGGCCAGGTGTCATGCTGAACGCAGAGCCCCATGGTCTCAGCTGGGCTGATGTCAAGTGTGTGCCGGCTGGAACTGCAGGTAGGGGGTGCTGCAGAGAGCCCTCCCTCCCCTGCTGCTCAGCCAGTGTCCCTCCCACCTCCCACCACAGACCTGGGATAGAACCTTGGGAGTGGAGAAGGAGGGGACCACAATGCAGCCCCTCCCTGATCTCTCCAATGGTATTTCGTGGATGGTAGTATAAGTGTGCATCTCTCTACTGCTGTGGGGGTGGGGGGGTCAAGGTTGGGTTTTGGGAGTCATGAAAGCCCTAGTTTGGAATTAAAGCAAGTGACATGGATTTGGAATTGTCCGGAGGCTCACGGGTCACTTCACCGCACCCAGCCTTTTCAGCAGTTTCTTGCCTCTGGAGAGCAGCCCTTTTTTCTTTTTCGAGGACATTTCCCTGCCTCTCCCAGGACTACCAGAACCCATAGATGACGTAGGTGACCCCGAATGGAGATGGGCTGTGGGGGATGGAGCTCTCCTTGCTGTCCCTGAACCCTCGGGAGGAACCTAGTAGGTACATTGCGACAGTTTTATTGGGTGTGTCAGTGCCAACAACAATTCACTCGGTAACGCGTACTGCCCCATCTCCCGCCAGCCAGGGGAAAGGGTGGTGGTTCGTTTCTTCTTTCAATTTTTAAAGTATGCCATGTTCAGCAAGTCCGGTTTTATCCCATGCTTTTTCAGACCCAGGCCAGCTGGCCTTGGTGAGTTCCTGATAGAACATCCCCATTGTCTCAGTGTGTGGGTGCACCCCTCGCGGTCCTAAGTTCCTTGCTCGTGCTCTGTCTCCTGCTCATGATCTGGCATACTTTAAAAATTGAAAGAAGAAACATGGGATAAAACCGGACTTGCTGAACATAATGGACAATGAGGACTACTGAGAACTCAAGAACAATGGCAATGGGTTTTTGATCCTACTGCACGTACTGGCTTTGTGGGAGCTTAGGCAGTTTGGATGCTCACCTTACTAGACCTGGATGGAGGTGGCTGGTCCTTGGACTTCCCACAGGGCAGGGAACCCGGATTACTCTTAGGGATGATGAGGGAGGGGGACTTGATGGGGGAGGGGGAGGGAAATGGGAGGTGGTGACGGGGAGAAGGCAGAAATCTTTAATAAATAAATAAACAATAAAAAGATCTGAAAAAAATAAATTAAGCAAGCAATTAAAAAAATAAAGTATGCCATGAGAAGTACACGCCCGCTCCCAAGCCCCCTCTGAGAGAGAGGCTGGCCTCGATGGGCTTTCGCTGTCTGTGTCTTGGGAGACAGGGTGGCCATCGCTTTGGCAAAGAAAGCCAGGTCATAATTTACTCTGAAAATTCAGACTAAAAGCAGGGGAAGTTATTGTCAATCAGATGGATAGGCAAGGTGGCCGAGTACCCATCAATCATTGTAAAGCAAAAGCTCTCAATGGGAATTTGGATGGATCGTGAACTAGGTGGGTAGATAAGACCCTGCCATGGTGGAGTGAGCCCTTGGGTCAGTTAGAATCCTACAGAAAGTTTGGGAATGGCACACTGTTTGAAAGAAAAAAAACTGAAATGAACCTTAATTGCAATCTAAGGAAGCTCAGAGGCCCTTCTTCTCACGGTTTCCAAAGAGAGGTATGTTTTCCCCAGCACGTGGTGGGCTTTGAAAGACTATTAGGTGGGGAAAAAAGCTAACCAACAGTGTTTTGAAGGGATGGAATTTGATTAAGGGACATAGAGTGCCAATTTAACTTCATTCTGCAGCTAGGCACACACCTGAGCATGGCCAGTAATTGCCAGGCCTCTGGTTCTCTAAACTCCCCAGGGCAGAACTAGGCAAGTGAGAGCTGGCCACTCAGTGGGCGCATACACCATGCAAGGCAAGGGGGCCCCAAGCTTGCTTGGATTGAAAATCAAGGTCTAACTCTAATGGATAACACCTAGGGCGCACCTCAAAGCACACCTGAAGATACCACGGGACCAGCTAGTGCAGTCTCAGGAACTGCTACGTCGGGAGACAGTATCGCATTGGTAGGCCAGCACCTCTCTCTCACCTCCATGAGCTCTGAACAATTGTGCTTTGAGGAGAGGGAACACCTGCTCCTAAGGCCAAGGTGCTGCAGCTGGGTGTTCCGGCCAGCTTTGGCACGCCCAGAGCCAAGGCTGCCCTTCAGGGCTTGACCTGGGATTAAAGTTTTGGCTGTTAGTGTGAGTCAAGCTTGCTCACAGTAAACACGTGGATCGGGTTGTGCTTTTCCCGAGGGTGGCTAACAATGCAACGGGCAGCTTTCCTTTTGAGTACACGCTGGCGCACTCTGTGTAAACAAACGGCTTTAAGAAATATGTTCCCAAGGTTGGCCTTTCCCGTATTCTCAATGGACATATTTAAAAATGATTGTTCAAGATGATTCGTTTCACTATGAATTCAGTTGCTGGGCAACTGAGACCAGGTGAGATAGCCTATAATACTTTAGGTCCAATGGGTTTTTTTGAGACATATTTCTTTTCTCTCTCTTTCTCTTTCTTTAAGCCCACATTGAAGTCTTAAGACTACCACGCTGTCCGCTTAGGGTAGCTTAAGTCGGTATCTCTCTAAGGTGTCTTCGGTTGCTCAATTACGTGAAGGCTACATGCCTGATTAGGGTGTGAAATGAACACTCTTCTTCTATGTCCAAGCAGATGAGCGAAGAGATAAAAACATATACATAAAATACAACAGATAAGAACTCGCAGTGATGGCGAAATGTGAAGATGAGACACTCAAGAGAATGCAGTCTCAGGCAGGCGTGCTACGCTGCAGAAGCCCTGCCATCTAAGCCCTAAGGGGGTGGCCAGTGGCATTTGGGTCCCCAAACCTCACTCTCTGTCAGCTGAACTGTGCACCTATTGTAGAGGCCAAGGAAGGCCTCTGACTGACTGAAACCAAAGGGTCCTTCTGTGGGACACCAACATACAAGTTGGAGCTAAGCACTTGCGGGCACAATGGCCAAAGAAGGAGAGGGGAACAAAATCAGGGCAGATGCTGGTGGGAACCAAGTCATGAAAGCAGCAATGCAAAGATTGCGCCAGACCGCAGAGAGGGGAAGAGGCAGGCAGGCAGGCTAAGGGGGCTGGCTTACCCTTTTGGCCTTGGAGCGCATGGGTGGGTCCTGGGAGTAGTGGGATGGAGCATCAGAAAGGTGGACCTCCACATCGTCAGGCACTTCTTCCAAGAAGTTGGAGGGCACAAGGCCTTTCTGCCCATTCAGCTCTCCCTGTAAACAAAGGGTGGAGAAAGGGTCAAGGAAGCCACTTCATTTTCCAGAACCTATTTCTCCCACAAGGACACCCTACTTAAGAGGACAGATGTGACCAGTTGATCCAAGTGGTATCTCAGAGACTGGGGGTGGGTGCTCATGTAGTTCAGGGCCTTCAGTGGCACCGATCTTCCCGCCTCCACTTCCCAAGCACTGGGTCACGTGCTCAGGCCACTGCACCTGGTGAGAGGGTCTGCCTGAGCTGCACAAAGCGGGGACTCAGGTGTCACAGAAGCTCACAGGGAAGGCTCTGCGAGGCCACAGTGAGACGAGGCCTCTGTGAGCCAGGGACAAAAGCTTCCCAGCACCTTGATCTTCAATTTGGTCCCAGAACCGCCATGGGGCGGAGTCTTCCGGTACTCAGAACCTTGCGGGGCAGGCAGGGCCTAGCCTAAGCCAGGCTTCTCCATGCTTGCTCACCTGGGACTCTGACAGGCTACAGTCCAGCAACTCTTCCAGTCATTAGAGAAGGAGGATTGCTTCCCGGAGGTGACGTCTCACCAGAGCACACAAGGACGGCAGCGCCTTGTGTTAACAAAGCCACTTCAATACACAGCAGCTGCCTCCCACAAGGAGACAACATTGGCAGAAAGCATCAGGTCTTCCTGCAGGGCATTTCTTCTGTTTCTGCTTAAAGTTCTTTTCTGCATTTATCTATCTGCGCACATGTGGAGGTCAGAGGTCAAACTCAGTCTCTTCTCCCACCACGTGCATTCCAGGGACAGAACTCGGGTCTGGCAGCAAGCACCTTTACCCGACGGAGTCATCGAGCATGTCCTTATTCTGTCTGGACTGCCACATATTGTGTGTAGTTATGGAGTCCGGTGTGACGTGTCGGCATGAGTACACAACACAACACACTAGTGTCCACTCAGGCAATGGGTGTCCCCAGCTATCTGGAAATGCACAGACCGCCGCTGTCACCATGATCCTGCTATACTGCCTGTTGGAAGCAATTCCGCCCCCAGTTGCACCCCTGGACCCTGCGCGTTCTCCATCTCCCCCAGCTCTAGAAGCCTCCATCTGCCTCTGCAAGAGAACTCACTGAGCAGAAACAACTCAAATCAAACTTCTGACACCTTCACATCTGCCCCAAGAAAGACAAATGTTTACTCTGACGTATTTAAATTGTAGTCTCCAGGCACCAATCACAAGGACGGACACAGAGACTCCCTCCATATCCCCTTAGGAACTGTTTTGTCCCCATGCCCTATGGTCCCGCCCCCCCATTACTCTCCCTTCCTTTCCAGGCCTGGAAACTCAGCATAGGCCCAGCCTAGAGAAGACACTCGGTACTTGCACAGTTAGCCAGCTGCTGGGCCAGTGAACGGTGGACAGATGGCCTCTCAGAAAAGGAGATGCTGGGCCAGGGAAGGCAGAGACTGGACTGGTACAGAGACAGGGCAGGACCCTAGCATCCTTGCTGGGGCAGGGGCATGCTCCTCCTGGCTAAGATCCTTCCTGCTTCTGGATATGACAATCATTGGTCCTCTCAGCTCGGGACCCCTATGGCAGCTAGCTCCAGGTGTCCCCTTTGCTCCTCAGGGGTAAACACGGGGCAGAATGGCCACCACCGGCTGCAACAAGCCTCCCCTGCTGCTGTCGGAAGCCAGCTTTGCTGTCCCAGCACCGGTGTGGCCCCTTAACACCCCAGCATTTGCAAAGTCCCTCCAGCTCTTATACCCCACACCTCAAAGTCAGCTCCTGGGATTCACAGGGACATGTCACAGACACCAGTGCTCCCCAAGAGTCCCCATGTCCCTGATACAAAAGTTCTGCTTGTACAACACATCCATTGCGGCCCTTCGATGGCCAGCCTCTAGCGACTATGATCAACTGTCACTCAGTATTGCTGGAATCTAACAGCAAGCAGAGGGGTCCATGCATGCTCAGAATAGGTGCAGCTTTTTGTTTGAGGCCAGTCTAAGATGGTCCGTGCTGGCCTGGAGCTTACCACATAGCCACAGATGACCTGGAACTTTCTGATCCTTCTGCCTCCATCACCCCCATCACACCTGGTTTATGCAGTGGGATTGGAACCCTAGGCCTCCTACATGCTAAGCAAACACTCCACCTGAGCCACATTCCCAGCCTCAAAGGCAACTTCTCACCTGTCCTGACACTAGAAGACTCAGTTTGAACGCCAACCGCTGATGTTGCCTGAGGACACTCCTGCATTGCTCCTCATCTGTAGAGCAGGCCTATGGGGCGGGGCGTTCAAGTGTGATCCACTGAGAGCCTACCATAGCCTGTGAAAAGCTCAGCCAAGGCTTGCTTACAGGCAGCAGCTTGTCAGGCCCAGGGCGCCCTCTACTGACCAACCTGGGAATCGCTCAGCCAAAGGAGCAGCGGGTAGAGACTCCAGCCAAGTGGATTTAAACATGAAGCCTAGGGGATGGAGAGACAGCAGCGGCTCTGGTTTCTTGAGCACCTACTGTGTGCCAGCTCTTCCCTCTGCTGATCTCTATGGTGAGAGGAAATTTCTCATCTGCAGGCTGAAAGACACAGAGCCACTTGGCAGGACTGCGAGCAGGAGGGAGACATGAACTTGAACCCGGGACACTGTGCCCACAACTCCCCTCCCTGTTTACTGGAGCCCTGGAATTTCCTGTGTGCACAGGAAGAGGCTTTGAGGAGAATTCAGTCCAGTCCTTCAGACTCAGAGAGGGCAAGCAATTGCTAAGGGTCACACAGCAACTGTATCCTTCTCCAGCTTCCCAGAAGTATTCTGTCCACATAAGCAACTTGGAGGACCATAAGACTGACATGTTGGGGCCGTGACTGGGAGACTTCACGTGAGAGCAGAGCTCCCGTGGCACATTAGCACAAAGCCTCCAACGTCGTGGTGAACCGCAGTGTCCCTCTGAGGGCCAGGAGGTGGCTCTTCAGGCTTGGGGGCCACCAGCATCCCAGGGTCCGTTTCCATCTTTCTATAAAGTAAGGACTCTGTGACATGCTGAGGACAACAGGCAGGAGAGGGGTCACATCATGGTTGAGGCAAAGTCTGGGACGTGGGCTAGGGGTACAGCTGGGGATACACTGGGGGCCGGAGCCCTGGGAGAGCTGAATCCCAGCATGTCAATCATTCGAGCAAAATGGATGAGGGACTGCCATGGAGATCCAGGAGGGATTCAACACAGACTACAGCAGCTGGCAGATCTGACCTCATTAAAGAATTCTGGGTACCTCTTCCTAGAACTGCACACAGTGGGAAGGACGTGAGGGGTGGAGAGCCTCAGAACAGGGCCCATGGCTTTTACTTAAAGCCTGGTCAAACACAAGCCGCTCCTCGTGCCTCCCCCTTGCATGGCATCCAGAGATTCCTGGAAGCCCAAACTGGACTGACCGTCCAGTTCAAAGTGTTCTCCCCTGAGGCTCCGGTGACCTCGACCTCATTCCCCCGGATCTCTTCTGCTGACTCTCTCCCCTCACTCACTCTGCCTTAGTCTTTCTTTTTAAACAGGTCTGATCTCAGGCCCTTTGTGCGGCTTCCTTTCCTCCCAGCCTGGCCCTGTCTTCTTCTTCCCCTCATACCCTCTCAGGAGGTCTCCCCAGCGGAGCCCCGTCAGTCCTTGCTGTGTTTCCCGCCTTCTGCCTTCCTTTCCACAGCACACCCCAGCTCCTGACACACTACCTCGAGTTCTGTGTCTCAGTCACTGTGTGCTGGCTCAACTACCCACTGGCTGAGGTGGGCCGTCTCACTCACTGACGGAGCCCACACACACAGTACAGGGTGGCCTCCAGGAATGACAACAGCACCGTCACTGCCTTGTGCCAGCATGGACTGCTAACGTTTCCCCAGCACTGACTAGGTAGAAGGCCTTGTTTGTGCCACCTCGCCAGCTCCTTAGGGTGCTCGGAGAGGAAGTTGCTACGTTATTCCCATCTACAGATGGTGAAACTGGGTTTCCAAACTACAGAGGTCGCGAAGGCCCTGTGCTCCAGAAGGAAGAGAACCCGCCAGGAGCAGAAACCCGAGACCCAGCCGCAAACCCCTAGCAGGCTCCCACAGCTCTAGTCCGCCTGTAACTCCAGGGACTCATGTCCCGTGGCCTAAACGTCACCTCAAGTCTACGGCTGGAAACAGACAACTCTTCCATTTCAGCCACAGACATCAGTGAGCAAAACCAAACTAGGGCCCAGACCACAACCAGAGCCACGGCAGAAGCAGCAACAGCTTCCGCAGTGGGCAGCAAGAGCCAAGCAGCCCTTGTCCACCTACAGCTCAAGCTCATGGCCAGCAGCCAGCAGCCTCAGACAGCGCCCACTGTGTTCCGTGAGTCACGCTGGAGGTGACCTGCCGCAGACCTTCCCGCTTGGTGGAAGCGCATAGCCACCAAACAGTCATCTTTACACCTCCCCCACTCAAATCCCAGCTACTGGACCTCCCACGGCCTCAGTTTCCCCACTTGCAATAATACTAACAATATGGACACCTTTAGGGTTGCTGTGAGCACTGAGGCACATGTGGAGGCCCTGGGGCAGGACGGTTTTGCACACCCTTTCATGGCTGTTATTACCGATGTCATCAGGGAGAACCCATAGGCCGCAGAGGGAATAGCTAAGCAAACACTCTGCAAGAGTGCATGGGAGGCGGACAGCCAAGCCAGCCGTATTTAGACATTTTTTCCATCAAAAACAAGCTCTGCTGGTGGAGTGGAATGTGATGGAGGAAGCACAGCCACCACAGTGGGAACTAGGCAGCTGGGCTCCAGTCCCCCACAGACAGCGAGCCCCTGGGCAGCTTGACTCCAGTCCCCCACAGACAGCGAGCCCCTGGGCAGCTGGGCTCCAGTCCCCCACAGACAGCGAGCCCCCAGGGAGCTCAGCTCCAGTCCCCCACAGACAGCGAGCCCCCAGGCAGCTCGGCTCCAGTCCCCCACAGACAGCGAGCCCCCAGGGAGCTGGGCTCCAGTCCCCCACAGACAGTGAGCCCCTGGGGCTACACACAGCCCCGTGCCACTGGCTGTTGCGGTCTCCCTGCCTTATGCTGTGTTCCTACTGTCGGGGCTCCCACCCTGCAGCAACCTGCAGCTTCCTGACTTTAAGAAAGCTGAGAGTCACTAAGGGCCATCCCCCGGCCTCAGCACAGGGGTAGGAGATGAGGATGAGTTCGTTCTTCCAAAGCACACCTGGACACACCTGATCCCTAAATAAAGCCAACCCCTTATCCCGACCAGCCCTACATTTGCTGACTCAAGTTGTGTGACCTGTCTAAGTCACCCTGTGCGCAGCAAGCACTGGAGCACACTGCAGGCAGGACTTCTTCCTCCCAAAGCCCTGTGTGGGCTTTGCCAGTGGATGGCAGGCAAGTCACCTCAACCCTGGTGGCCTCCGTGTTCCCATTCAGATCCAGCAGTTAAAACTGGACAAGGGGTACCTGGCTTCACTATCTCTGACATGCCCCAGCTGGTGGGGGGCGGGAGGAGCTTGAATAAGACACCAAACCTCACTGGCTTCTGTTTCCCCACTGAGAAATGAAGGGAGTGCTGAGATCTACTCAGAGGGTTAGCGTGACTAAGGGATGAGCTGCCCACAAGACCCACATGGTTTATGCCAGGCAGCTTTGTAAGGGCTCAATAAAATGGCAATGGTGCAGCTTCCAGCTGGATGCCCAGTGGCAGGCCCATGGGCCCTAGGAGGGTCTGTCTGCTTTGCTTATCTCATCAACAAGATTAAGTGACTCCAAACAGCCCCAGCAGAGGAAGCCACCAGCTCGGGTTACTAATGACACATAACAGAAACTCAATCTCCTCCCACTTCCCAGATGATGCAGGGCAGGCCCAGAAGTGGGGGTGGGGGCTCACCTGCCCCCAGAGTTGTGTGCAAGACCAGGCTGTAGACAGGAAGCTACTGACAGCCCGACAGCCCACAAGTGGCCCCTTTGCAGAGGCCTGCTGCAGCCACCCTTGCTTGACCCAGGCCTAAGAAGGACTGAGTAACACTGAGAATAACTCAGGAGTGAGACCCAGGCTGAGGCTAGCGGGCTACCGGGCACATCTGAGAACAAAGTACTGCCCAAGCAGGAGGGGATGGCCAATTAATTAAGGCCAGTGGCAGGAAGGAGCACAGCCACTGGATACTATGCTTACGGGCTGGGACGTTTGCAGAACCGAGGACGGACATGGGCCTCATGGATGCTGGGCAGGAGTGCTTCCCTGAGCTAAACCCCAACTCTCTTCCTATCCTTTCTTATTTCTGAGATAGAAACCAAGATTCCAATTCTGGCCTTGAACTCACTGTGTGGCCCCAGCGGGCCTTGAACTTTTGATTCTCCTGCCTCAGCCTCCTGAGAGGCAGGGATGACAGGCCCATGCTCCAGATCAACCTGAGAAGCATTTTAAAGACATGAGCAGCTGCCATGACCCCTACCCCATGTCAGTGAGCACACACAAGTGTGAGGAACCAAGACTGACCTGGTTGGTGGGCAATCGTGAGGCCCTGTGGGATCCCACATAAGATAGTACAGACTGGGTTCTGAGATGGATCTTACTAGAGAAAGACAGAGGTCATGGGGAAACAGACCCTTTGAATGGAGCAGCCCTCCCCACTGTCCTCCCCTCAGCTGCCCATTTATCCTCCTCACGATCCTCCCCTCAGCTGCCCATCAGTCCTCCCCCTCAGCTACCCATTCATCCTCCCCTGTGGTGCTCCCCCCCAGCTGCCCATCTGCCCTCCCCAATGGTCCTCCCCTCAGCTGCCTATCAGTCCTCCCCCTCAGCTGCCCATCAGTCCTCCCCATGGTCCTCCCTTCAGCTGCCCATCTGTCCTCTCCCATAGTGCCCATTCATCCTCCCCTGTGGTCCTCCCCTCAGCTGTCCATCAGTCTTCTCCGTGGTCCTCCCCTCAGCTGCCTATCTGTCCTCCCCATGATCCTCCCTTCAGCTGCCCATATGTCTTCCCCATGGTCCTCCCCATCTCCCTGGATTTGTTGGCCACAACTGCTCTTGGCGGTGCTAAGGGAGCTGTGGAGGCCACCCCACCTCCTTTGGCATCAGAAAGCACCCTTTGCCTCTATCCACGACATACCAGCAGCACCAGTTCCCACCCCCAGTTAAGACAACCAAAAATATCTCCAAACAGACTATCAAGCATCCCCAAGAGGGCAAGATTGGCCTCTCAGAGTTCAGAATTCAGTTTGGGGTTTACCGGCAATGACTTCACGCAGATTCCCTGCTTTCTGTCTCTCGTTGCTAGAGAGAGTTGTGCCACGTAGCTCAGGCAGGTCTCTAAGTTGTTATGTACCCAAGAATAACCTTGAAGTCCTAATCCTCCTGTCTTACCTTCTGAGTGCTGAGATCACTGGGGTATGTCACCACGCTTGGTTTGAGTAGTGCTGGGGATGGAACCCAGGGCTACCTTCATGCTAGACAAGCCAGCTGAGCTGTCTTCCAAGACCTCATTCCTACTTGATTTATTTTATGTGTATTAGTGGTTTGCCTGCATGTGTGTCTGTGCACCGTCACCCACAGGAAGCAAGGGAGTACAGCCTCACCATGCCACACCTAGAAAAGACCTAAACTGTGCCCAAGGAGGCCAGAAGAGGGTGCTGGATCCTCTAGAACTGGACTTACATATAGTAGTGAGTGGCCATGCGGACCTTCTGTGAGAGCAGCCAGTGTTCTGAAACACTGAGCCAGCCCTGCAGTCCCTAACTTCTGGTTCTCTGTGGGCTTCCAGGGACTCAGAAGAAGGGCACCCTGGAGCTTCCTCTGATGTCTCCTCTGTGAACACAGACATGCTCCAGAACACACAGACGTGCTCCAGAACACAGACGTGCTCCAGAACAACACGGAGATCAGAGCAGAGTAGCAATCCCCGCTCTGGGCATGCACATGACATCCACGCTCCAGACGGATCCATGACAGGCCAGATGAGACAGGGATGCAATCCAAGCAGACACAGCAAGGATAGCAGGCTGCACTGTACACACATGCACACTTGCACAACAGAATACTACACGCCCTTCGGCACTTAGGACACTGTGGTTGAATGCGGCTGACACTGGACTAGACTACATATTGCATGACCTCACTAACAGGTGCAATCTAAAAAAGGAAAAAAACAGTCAAATACAGAGGCAGGAGAGGGGAGGGTGGTGACCAGGAGACTGAATTAGGATATAGAAATGGGGAGATGTCAAAGGGCCCAGGCTGACAGCAGCCATGTAGAGCCCTGATGGAAGGCAGGAGGAGCACCCCACACCACTTAGCTCCCCCATGCAGTCTAGATTGACAGCCACTTTGAACCCAACAGTAGTTTCCTAAAAAACAGAAGCCCCAGTAGTCGCTGAGTGACCTGGGGGAATCGTGATGAGGAAGTTGAAGGTGGTGTGTGTCCCCGCTCTGCAGATGAGGAAGCCACAGCCACAGCTGTAGCAGCCTGTGGGTCTCACATTCCCATACTTCCCACAGAGGCCACAGTGAGAGTGTCCAGCCCTCTGCAGGCAGAGGGCTGATCCTAAGCCATGGTCTCAGACACCTGGGCCATGCCCGAGTCTAGTAACTTGGCAGAACAAAGACACCGTAGGGTGATTTCCATGGCCAGGAGCTAGCAGTAAGGCCCTGTCACCCACAGGAAGCAAGTGAGTACAGCCTCACCATGCCACACCTAGAAAAGACCTAAACTGCCTTGTCCCACCCCCTTCTGGTTCAGGAGAGAAGCAGAGGTCACAATGTGCACAGCCTAGTGAGGGGCTGAGACTCTGTCTGTCTGTCTGTCTCGCACAGGCCAGACTGAGTGAATGCCTGCCCCTGCTGGGGAACTTGCCATGCACTCTCGAACATCCATGTCTACTGGTGTTAATACGCACTGTTCCTTCCGCCCAGAACACACCCTCCGACTCATTCTCAGATCCTCCGGGGCGCAGCTTTCTTGCGGACTCTGTTGGACCCCACATCTCAAAAGACCGTTGTCTGTCACAGTACCACGCTCCACCACTCGCCAACACAGTCCAGACGTCCCCAAAGTCAGGGCCCTGTGCATGTGTGCTGCCAGGTGTCTTGAATGAACAAATGACCACGCTATCTGCCGATGAGCGTGGCACCTGTTCCCACATTCCTGGGAAGTGGGTACTGTCTCTTAGTCACATTAATGTCCTGGCACCAAGACACAGCCAAAAACCAGGAAGCTGTCAGGACCCCATGAACTGCAGACTTCAAAATATACTAAGTAGGACATCGTGGTGCATGCCTGTAACCCCAGTATTTGGGGGCTGAGGCAGGAAGACAGCTGAGAGTTCCAGGCCAACCTGGGCTACAGAATGAAACTCTGTCTAAAAAACAACCAAACAAAAAACACAGATGCCAACAGTCCCCCTCTCTCTTTAGGCTCTTTGGGGTTATTCTGAACTTTCTAATACATCTACATCCTACTTTTGCAATAAAAAAAATAATGAAAATAAACCAATAAGTGGTGCTTTTGTTTATTAAGAGAGAGCTTGTTTCCCAGTGATCCCGGGCACCCGGGACTGGGAAGGTCTCCTGTTCTCTGGATGCTCCTTGGGCTTTAGAAGACGACGATGCTGGCTCTGAGGTCCAGGCGGACAAGGCTTCCTGGAGCTGTGTTTTAGAAGCTCGGGAAAATTCTGTGTGGCAAGTGTCTCAAGTATTTGCAAACATTCAGAGGGGGAAATAACATTTCCTAAACTTTCCTTTATGGGTATTCTGAACTCAGTAGCAAAAGTTCTAGAAAGCCCCGACGCTGTGACAATTCCCTGGTAAGTTTTTCTGTTCACAGAGCCACCGTCACTGTGTCTCCTCAATCCCACCAAGGAAGAGAGAGCACACTAGAGAGAGAAGACAAGCAAGCTGTCCAGGACACACAGATCTGTCTCAGTCAAAACAAGGTTTGGAAATACTCCACAGAGCCCTCGCAGGAGGGCACCCTAGCCGAGCTCCCACATCCCTCTCAGGGAACTTTTCCTCCAGTATACACAGAGAGGGAGTTGGTTTGGGCTTCAGTTTTGTCAAGTTTTGGGGAAAGGAAAATAAAGCTACAGAAGGCAGCAGAGCCGAGGAACGGCAGCGAAGCATGCTTTCTGAAGGACCCACGAGGTCTGTCCTGCTTTTGCTGCTTGCCCAGGAGAACAACCGTGTAGGCTACAGTCCCAGCTCAGGACTAGGGCTGTCCCTCCTAGCCTGCTCTCCCACCCAAGCTGTCCACCACCAATGTTCCTCCTCCCACAGTTGCTGTTAGCCAGGAGAAAGGCAGACGACTGAGCGACTGAGCGGCAGAGCGGCAGACTCCTGCGCCCACACTCACCCACAGGTACCGCAGCAGCTTCAGCAGACTGGGGCAGTAGTAATAGTCCATCTCCCAGCAGGCTGTGGGGCCTCTGGCCGGGCACTTCCAGCTTCCCCTCCCAGGGGGTGGCTCCTCCCTCCCCACTACTCTCACCACCCCCAGAGTCAAGTTCAGGGTGGCATAAATCTTTCAAAAGCCAGGGCTCACAGCCAGATGGCCGGACGGTCCTGTGAGCGGCCACCACCACCTCTGGGGTAAAGCTGCAGCCTGGTCCCCAGCGCTGGATGCCAGCATCCTCTCCCTCATCCCCGGGGGCCGGGGGGGGGGGGGAGGCGGGGCCAGACTGCTCCTCCCCCACAGCTGCTCACGTGGTCCAGGGAGACCTGAGAGCAGGGGCTAGGGGTGTGCAGGGGACAGTGTGTGTAGCTGAGTGAGGGCTCTCCGTGTGAGAGTGAGTGAGCATGCTAGGTGAGTGTGGGAGTGACAGTGTATGCACATACGAATGCACGGTGCAGACAACTGTGGAGTGTGCCCGTGTGCGCCTGTGTGCGCCTGTGTGCGCCCATGTGAGTATGGAAAAGAATGTGCCTGTACCTACAAGTGTGTGTACGTATGCAGAAGAGGGATAAGGTCTTGTGTGTGCATGTGCGGGCATGTGCGTGTGTGTGTGTGTGTTCCTGCATGCACTTGTGGCACACAAGCCTGTGTAGTTCCTCTTCCCCAGGGAGGGAAGGAATGAATTGGGCACAGGCTCACACCTGCGCATCCTCGGTTACCCCATGTAATAGAAAGGGAAGTGTAGGCCCAGAGCAAGCTAGGACTTGGCCAGCATCATAGTTTGTAATTGAGGGAGGCACCCAGGCCTCCCAGGCACACGTCCTGGGCTTTGCCTGTCCCGTGGGTAGCCTGGGCAGAGTAGAGAAGATGCTGGGGAAGGTCTTTCAGCCTCCAGAGTAGCCATTGGTGGCTGTGGGGGCGGGGCGGTGAGGGACACCATTTCCAGTCTGCAGACTAAGAATGCTAAGAACCCCAGATGGCCTCTCGTAGACGCTGGCTACAAAAGAGCTGGTCTGCCACGTCTCTGAGTCTCAGTTTTACCTTCTGAGAAATGGGAAGAGTCGTGACCACGTTTCAGGGTTTGAGTGAGTCTGTTCTCACTGAGGTAACACAAGGCTGCGACCACTGCCCAAGCGAGAAGTGGGAGCTCAGACAGACAGTGGCCCAAGGTGACTGCTCATTCAGTGGGAACTTGGATTCAAAGCAAGCACCGTATTCAGTGCCACCTTCCAGAGACTGGCACTCAGCACGAGCTCAACAAAGGACAGTCCAGCTTTTAGGCAGGCCCGGGTCCTGGATCTGAGAGGGAAATGTGAGGGGAGAGACAGGGCAGAAGCCGGGCCGCTGGCTGACTGGTGCCCCACACACTGCCCACCGAGAGGGAACAGCAGCTAAAGGGAAACCCTGAACGTGGTGGGTGGGTTTAGCTGCTAGGACCCACAGAGCGAAGGCGGCCTGAGGTTCATCTGCTCCCAGGGCCCATCACCCAGCAGGCCCAGGCCCAGCTGGGCAGCCTCAGGGATAGGCAGGATAGCAGAAGGCCAGACCCTCTCCCTGACGACAGAGAACTGTGAACACTGGACTTGGGTCCTGACTGACAGAAGGAAAGCCAGGCCCAGGTTCTCTGGTTCATCAACTGATTAACAAAATAACGGAAGGCTAGGCCTGAGGGAATGAATGAAGAACAAGACAGCAGAAGTGGCATCCTTGCTCGGTCACTGACTGACGACAGTTGGAAAGCTGGGCCTTGCTCACCAACGAGCCAACCAACTGACCAACTGGTGGACGTTCAAGCACATGCCCTTCTCTCAGGCTGAATGAATGAATGAATGAATGAATGAATGAGCAAGCGAACAGTGGGAGGCGGGGCCCTGCTCATTCACTGACTAACAGGAATCCAAGGCTGGCCGTGCCCTGACAACTGACTGACTGACAGAAAGCAAGGCACTCTGCTCATGGAGGGGCTCGGGGCTGCCTGCAGACTGAAGGACTGCCTAAAGGCTGGGTCAGCACACAGATCTTGCTGCCCCTGGGCTCCTGGCTGAGGGGCAGAGTGGACTGGAGGCTGTTGGGAGGAAAGGAAGGTTGAGAAAGGCAGGAGGTGAAGGGGCGAGGATGTGATGGGACCGGGTGGGGAAAGCAGCAAGAGACACTGGATATGAAATGGCAGGGAGCCATGATGGAGAGCCACATGGACAGGAAAGAGATGAACCCCAAAGACAGATGGCTCCCCCAGACAGCCAGGGACAATGTGAACAGGGCCCAGCTGGAGAGCTCGAGAGAGAGAGCAGGCGGCCTGGGGGTGGAACCTTGATGACAGTGAGGGGGACAGGAAAAAGGGGAGATGGAAAAGAGACAACCAAGGTCAGACCTGGCAAGTCTACGGTACAGGCAGAACCCACTGACGATGGCAGACACCAGGGGCCCATCCCAGAGTTCTCAGAAGCAACTGCCCACCCCTGCCTTACCCTACCATCCCAGCTGGCCAGGCTACATGGAGGTGGGAGTCTGAAGTGATGAGACCCATGGGATTCCTCCGCCAGCCAGGGAACCTGTCTGCGTAGACGGGCTAGGCCACTCCATGTATGCCCTCACATACTCCCCATGGTTTCCTATCTTCCCCAACCCAGATCCCTATCTGCTTCTCACTACTGGACCACTACTGCATGAGTTGAATGGTGGCCTCCAAACTAGACTTTCCCCTGGAATCTGAAACTGTGATGTGTGAAGCCGGTTAGCCATGCAGACGGTATAAGGAACAAATACAAGATCATTCTGGATCAGGAGTGAGGGGGGGAACACTAGAACTTATCCCTAACGGCACCCTCAGAAGGTGACAGCCATGAGGGACCCACTCCCCAGACTATGAAAGGGTTGCTGGGAACACTCAACCAGTCTGTCCCTCCAGTCCCTTCTGCCATATGAGGACGCCCAGAGGCATCATCATGAGGGACAACAGGTCCTCTCCAGACCTGGGAGCCTCTAACTCGTTGACCTTGTGTTTCTAGCCGCAGGGAATAAATGATATCATCTATCAGTTCCTTAGTCTAGTGCCTTGCTATGACAGCCCCAAGGTACAGTCATCAGAGAGGCTGTAAATTCACTGCCAAGGTGTGAACCTAAAGGGAAAAGCTAGGAAAAGTCAGACTATGTTGGGAGCGTGGCTACAGTCAAGTCAAGCCCGCAGCCTCTAGATGACAGGAGCAGCATGGACGCTCCCCGACACTGTCTGGGGGAGGGTATCCTGGTGACTCTGGCCTCTCAAGCTACAGGAGGAGACTTACTGAGCCACACATGTGTGGTGACCCTCGAGGCCCCAGCTAACCTCTTCCCTTCACCCGGTGCTTCTTGCCTGGCTGGCTCCACTCATGCTGAGGTCTAGCTATGGTCTAGCCACTCTGCCCTGCAGCCTGCAGCCCAGACTCATGGCAGACCCAGTCACAGAGCCCTGGGCTCCTCATGGAGACAATCAGGCATCCCTCCCAACAGACTAGCTCCCTCTGGCTCCTCCTTAGGCCCCTTCCTGGCCACTGTAGGTCTGAAGCAGTTCCTAACTCCAAAACTCACCGGATGCCTCCGCAGCAGCGGTTCTCAACCTTCCTGACTCTGTGACCCTTAACACAGTTCCGCACACTGGTTGACCCCAGCCATTAGATTATTTCATTGCTACTTCATAATTTTGCTACTGCTATGAATGGTAATGTAAGCATCTGGTATGCAGGACATCTGATATATATGACCTCCGTGGAAGGGTCATTCGACCCCCGCACTGACTGGTTTGTGTGTCATCTTGACACAAGCTAGAGTCATGAGAGGAGGGAGCCTCAGCTGAGGAAAAGCCTCAGTGAGATCCAGCTGTAAACAGGCATTTTCTCATTTAGTGATCAACTGGGGAGGGCCCAGCCCATGGTGGGTGGTCTCATCCTTTAGGCTGGGGGTCCTGGGTGCTATAAGGAAGCAGGCTGAGCAAGCCATGGAGAGCAAGTCAGTAAGCAGCCTCCTTCCTGCCCTGTTTGGGTTCCTGTCCTGACTTCCTTTGGTAATAAACAGTAATGTGGAAGTATAAGCTGAATTAACCCTTTCCTCCCCAACATGCTTACTGGTCATGGTGTTCTGCTACACCAACAGAACCCTAACTAAGACAACTCCCAAAGGGATCGAGACCCACAGGTTGAGAACTACTGCTCTAAGGAATCAACACCTGGGTTCCCAAAGATGAGCACGGGTCACTTCTGTACCCCCTTTTCTTTGGGTGCTGCTTTAGGTCAGGCCAAGGCTTGTGCATCTGTGACCTACGTTTAAGTATCAGCAGACATGGAAACCACATGTTAGGCTTACAGCTTCCTTAAAATGAGGCTGGCCGGACCCACAGGTCACACTCCCATGCAGGGACAGGGGGAGGAGCTGCCTAGGAACTGACTCAGGCGGCAATGCCCTCCACTCCCTGCAGCCCAGACACCTGGATGTGGACCCAGGCATCACCCACTCCTCACTCCCCATCCTACTAGACGCTGCCCCCTACTGTGTGCACGATCCTGCACTAGAAACAGGCCTGAGATGTGACCCACCTCACATCAAGGGTGTGGCGTCTGCAAAATGTGTCTCAAGTCAGCAATACTATTTCCAAACCCACAAGGCTCTCACTGTGGGCTGGCCAGAGCGCCCTCGCTCCCAATACACATTCCTTTCAGAAATAAAAACATATCCCCCCTTTCAATAGAAAGGCGTCATTGTGAAAATAAATGTGGCCAGAACCACCAGCATGGAGGGCCGCAGAGCAGCCCTGATGCCAGGCTCAAGCACCAGAAACTGCCCCAAGGTCGAGGGGAAGTGGCAGAATGGCACACGTGCCAGCTAGTGAGCTCCGTGGGCAGAGTCAACAGGGTCAAGGAAAAGCCTGGTCTGAGAGGCAGAGAACAAAGCAGACAGGGAAAAAAAGTAACTTGGGCCGGGGAGATGGCTCAGTAGGTAAAGACACTTGAGGCAGAGCATGGGGACCTGGGCTCCATCCCAGGGAAAAAGAGAACTGACCACAAGTGAGCATCACAACACACACACACACACAATAAATGAATGTTAAAAACAACAACAACAAAAATAAAACCCCACAGTGTATTGGTTAGAGCATCTCCACTCTGCCCTCTGGTGGACATTCCTGGTTAAGGTTAATCTCATTAGAAGGCTGAGGGGAAACAGAAAACTCAGTCAGAAAGGGCGGCCAACACCAAGTAAAACCTGATCCTGCAGGGCACAGAGCCCTTCCAACAGGTCTGAGCTCCAGCTGGGGCACATACACGCCATCTAAATCACCTCACTTCACCTTGCCTCAGTTTCTCCAAGCATCAATCCTACTAGAAACTTATGAGTCTCAGCACCACAGTGTATGAGTTTAAGCCTTCCTGCCCTGGCTGGGCCTGGCCCCTCCCACCAGCTCTTGATGCACAGTCTTGAGGGACTTGAGGGACGGGGCTGCAAAGCTAGATTTGGGAACCCTGGGTAGCCAGGGTGACTCAGGGGTCGAGCGAAAATGAGCTGAAATCTGTTTTCAGAAATCCACCCACCCACCACATCCAACACCCCACACACTTTGTCCCACCAAGGGCCTAGCTGTGGCAATCCATGCTGGCCATTCCCCTGGCCCTATGGAATGGCCTCCTTTCCCACCGCTCCTGGTTCCTTCAACTTGTCCGTTAAGACCGGGCAGAAGTCATAGTGCCCTGACAACCAAGTCATGGAAGGACTCAAGTGGTCTCCTTCCATGGGGTGGGCAACCTGTGTGTGTTTCCTCTTGATCCAGGCTCTCCCTCAAACAAATACATATGGGGCCTGGGTCCCAGAGGCAGGCCATTCCAATTGGAGGAGAGGAAGAGGTAACAAACAGATGGGAAACCTGCAGCCACGTAAAGATTAGTGTGGATGGCGCGAGGGGTTGTGGAGCTACTAAAACCACAAACTGGCATTTGCTTTTAAAAATATCTCCCAAGAACTTGTGAGCTTGAACACCTGTTCCACCCCATGCTAGTGAGCTTCAACACCTGGTCTCCCAGGTGCTAGTAAGCTTGAACACCTGGTCCATCCTGTTGCTAGTGAGCTTCAACACCTGGTTCACCCCATGTGCTCATGAGCTGGAACACCTGGTCCCTCCATGTGCTCATGAGCTGGAACACCTGGTCCCCCCATGTGTTCATGAGCTGGAATACCTGGTCCCCCCAGGTGCTCGTGAGCTGGAACACCTGGTCCCCCCAGGTGCTCATATGCTTCAACACATGGTCCCCCCAGGTGCTCATATGCTTCAACACATGGTTCCCCCAGGTGCTTGTGAGATGGAACACCTGGTCCCCCCAGGTGCTCATGAGCTGGAACACATGGTCCCCCCAGGTACTCATGAGCTGAAACACCTAGTCCCCCCAGGTGCTCGTGAACTTGGATACTTGGTCCTCAGATGATGGCGCTGTTTTACAAGGTTGTGAACCTTTGGGATGTGGGCTGAGCTGGCCAGCAGGCCTTGACGGTCACACCTACCTCTGATATTGCATGCATGAAACTTGAAGCCATTCCAGGTGGGGGAAGCCAGTCCCAAGAGTCCCTGCTAGGCCATCCCATCTGTGTGGGCCTTGGAGTGCAGGCAGGTATGCCCAGAAGGCAGACTCATGAGGGGAGGGAGAAGGGAGCGGCTGCTGGTGGGTGTGGGTTTCCTGCAGGGAAGGTGACAGTTTCTACACTGCATTGTTGTGATGCTTTAGAACTCTGAGCAGTCAAAGCTACTAAAGTTTAGAAGGCGCCTTTAATCCCAGCACTCAGGAGGTAGAGGTAAGGGGATCTCTGAGTTCAAGGCTAGCCCGATCTACAGAACGAGTTCCTGGACAACCAGGCCACACAGAGAAACCCTGTCTCAAAACAAACAAACAAAAAACTGTTGACGTTTAAACAGACAAACTATACAGTTATTTTTTAAAGTGACAGGCAGGTCTGACTCAGGTCTGTAATCCCATCTGCTCAAGGAACTGAGGCAGGAGGATGAACAGATGAAGACATGTCTGGGTTACCAGGTGAGTTCAAGACAAGTAAAACCTTGTGTCTCAAACTGAAAAGCTGGGGCTTGTAGATGCTCAGCAGGTAGAGAGCTTGCTGTGTAGGTGTGAGGATCCAGGTATGTGTCCCCAGGACCTTGTGAAAAGCCATATGTGGGGGCCTGAAACCCGAGCAAAGTCGGCGGTCAGACACAGGAGGGCTCATCCTGCCACAGACATTCTGATGTCCCATCTGTGACTATGGGCATGGGCATCAGAAGGCTGAAAAGCTCATGAGATCTCAATGCATACAAGGCTCAGATGCCCCTGCCCTGGACAAGAGCCCAGCCCCATGTCCAGGGAGGCAGAAGAGACAAAAGAATGCAGTGGACTGAGACATACATACGATAAACCCAGGCAAGGACTCTTGAAGTGCTTCTGAGATTTGCAGAATCATAAGGAGAGTCTCCAAGACGCCATTTGGGGCACGTTCGCTCATAGGTGCATTGAGTTGTGTGTGTGTGTGTGTATCTGTATGTATCTCATCACATATGTTGCTGAAACAGGGTTAGCAAACATTTGACACTCTGATCTCTCCTTTCCCGGATCCATGAAGACATCACTAATGGATTATAGCATCATCTCCCCTGGTCCAGTATGTATGGCCCCAAAATCCTTAGGCATGGTCCAACAACTGGAATTGACTCTTGGCATAAAGCTGTTTTCCAACTTGTCTAAGCAGGAAACAGAAGCCAGAACTGGAATCTTCCATAGCATTTTCAGTTCTTCAACTCAAGTGTTCCACGAAACACTGTCAGGCAGTGTTCTGCGGTGTCTGAACGTTAAGAGGGCTGGGAGAGACCGCTGCAAGCCTGTCAAGGGATGGGGACAGCTGGAAATCCATACACTGTAGGCGGGGAGGCACCAGGTACAGCCACTGCAGCCACGTCCTGCGCACATGCAGCCCGACTCCCAGCAATGCTATAGCTCGGGTGTACAGTGAGCACCAGCCATCAGGAGGCAACAATGGAGTGCCTGAAGATTAGGAACTGCCCCAGACTGTAACAGATGCAAATGCATGCTCCCAACAGAGCAGAGCACCTGACAGAACAGAGGGCAGGACAAGTCCTGATTGTGGCGGCCACGGGATGCATGCAGACCTGGCACTACCTGGGGCAGGACAGAGATGAGATTCAAGGCACAGAAATGCACTTGTGTCTGTTAGCAGTGAGTGGACCCACAGCCATACCATACACCTGCAGAGCACCAAGGCCAGGACTAGACACTATCTAGAAGTCACCTGTCAATGGGAAGAAAGCAAGCCAGGGCCAAGTTGGACATTCTGGGCTAACCCACCATCAGTGAGGAATCTTGGACCCTATGGGTCAAGAAGGAGATGTAGGTGCTGGAGAAATGGCACAGTGGTTAAGGTTGTTCATTGTTCTTATAAAGGACTAGAGTTTGGGTCCCAGCACCCAAGTGAGGCAGTTCAGAACTGCATGTAACTCCAGTTCAAGGGGCTTTGGAGCCCTCTTTTGGCCCCTTAAGGCACTGCACTCACGTGCAAATACATCCCTCCCCACACATAATTTAAAAAATATAAATCTTTTTTTTAAAGAACGGGACATAGACGCCCTTGCATCCTGGATCATCTGGTTCAGAGCACACACTCTGCCATCCTCCCGCTGGCTCTCACATGCAATCTGTCATGGAAGTTTCCAGGCAGGTTAACTGAGGAGGCTTTCCATGGGCATGTCTCTCTACAACAACCCTTCCTCCCACTCATCACCAGCCCCACACTGTCTGATTAGTGGAGAGCCCAGGCTGGTCATGTGACATCACCTGGGAACAGAACCCACAAGTCTGGACCTCCTCCCAGCAGAGGCCATTGTGCCTACCCGCCAGGGAGGTGTGCCCAAGCCAAGTGACAAGGTCCCCACCAGGGCAGCTTGTCAAACAGAGCATGTGCACCTGGATCCTGAGGGCAGGTGATCACTGGATGGGTTCTGGGCCCCTGGGAGCCGACAAAGCCCTGTGGGCATTGCTGGTGCTGCTGAAAGCTGAGGATACAAAGGAAGGATCTACAAGCCAGGCTTCTACACCGTGTGTCCTGGTGCAGCCACCTCCCTGCCTTGAGCCTCAGGTTTAGAATCTCTAAGCAGGGGTCTCTCTGCCACCTTAGGATAAAGGAAGTCCCTTAGAAAAGAGCCAGGTCACATGCTGAGCAGGCATCATGGGGCAATGCTTGGGGCTAACCTCTAGTTTCCACATGTGCACACACATGCACACACACACACACACACAACTACTTTGTTTACCCAACTTGACTACATCTGGAATTTACTAAAATCCAAGCAACTGGGCACACCTGTAAAGGATTTTTCTTAATTAAATCATTCAAAGTGGGAAGACCCAACTTTAAATCTGATCTTTTGGGATGGGAAGATTCACCTTTAGGGCTGGAGAGATGGCTCAGTGGTTAAGAGCACTGGCTGCTCTTCCAGAGGTCCTGAGTTCAATTCCCAGCAACCACATGGTGGCTCACAGCCATCTGTACTGAGATCTGGTGCCCTCTTCTGTCCTGCAGGCACACACGGAAGGAATGTTGTATACATAATAATAAATAAATCTTTTTTTAAAAAATCCACCTTTAATCTGGGCCACACCTGCTAAAGCCTGTCTTTATAAAGGACAAAGAAGAAGGAAGCTTGCTCTCTGCCTGAGTGCCCTCCTTTTTGCTGGCAAGTCCATTCCTTCACTAGCATTAGAGTCTTTGTGATTCCAGTGTGTAAAAGACCAGCAGAGACATCCAGCCTCATGGACTGAACAACTACTGGGTTCTTGGGCTTTCCATTGGCAGACAGCCATTGTTGGACAAGGTGAACCACAGCCCATGAGCCATTCTAATAAATCCCATTACATATGTATGTCTGAGAGAGTGATTCTTTACGTTCTGCTCCTCTAGAGAACCCTGATTAATACAGCTCTTATCCTGCCATCAAGGGTCACCCTCTCCACTGGCTCATTCACCATTGTTATCACCATCATAATCATCAAACTAAAGAAGTCCCAAGTGCTGTGGGACAATGGTCTTGTACCATGTAAAGATTTGTCACTTGTATTGGTTTAATAAAACACTGATTGGCCAGTATCCAAGCAGGAAGTATGGGTGAGGCAACCAGACTAGGAGAATTCTGGGAAGAGGAAAGGTAGAGACACAGTCGCAAGACAGATGCAGAGGAAGCAAGATGAGAATGCCCTACTGAAAAAAGGTACCAAGCCACATAGTTAAACATAGACAAGAATTATGGGTGAACTTAAGTCGTAAGAGCTAGTTAGTAATAAGCCTGAGCAATAAGCCAAACAGTTTATAATTAATATAAGCCTCGTTGTGTTTATTTGTGACTGAACGACTGGAGGACCCAGCAGGACAGAAACTTCTGTCTATACCCAAGACCTTTGCTTCTGCCTGACACCCTCCTCTGATCCTTCTACAGGCCCCACCCATAGTCACTTCCTCAAAGAGGCCCTTGCTGACCACCTGACAAGAAAGAGCCCCTGCACCCCTCTCCCCAACCCCTACCCTGGCTCCTTACACTGGGTTATTTTCTTCACGGTGTTTGGTAACATCCAGATGTCTCCTTTCTGAGCCTGGCCAGTGGTTACATATTTGGTTCCCACACTGTGCACACACCATAGAAGCACCACAAAGGCTAGGGTGTAGTTCAGTTGGCAGAGTGTCACCTTGGCATCTACCAGGCTCTACCACCCATAGACAGTGCAGGGAGGCACACACCTGTAACCCAGAATTCAGAAGGCAGGAACAGGTGAAGAATGTTCAAGGTCATCTTTGGCTACATAAAGAGTTTGAGGCCAGTCTGGGCTACATGAAATAAAAACAAAACTCCTAAAAGAATGAAGATACGTGACCCTAGATGAGCAAGCAACAGCAGGAAGTTACGGACAAACAAGGACAGACTGACAGCCAACATTCAACAGATAGACTGACAGTCAGCATTCATCAGACAGACTAGCAGCCAACGTTCTCCAGACAGACTAACAGCCAATGTCCACCAGGCTTCCCCAACCATCTCAGGAGAACTCACAGATGTCACCAATCCCCAAGCCTCATCTGAAAGGACATCCTAATCAAATTGGGTCCTCACTGTGGGCCTCAGTTTCCCCATTTCTACAGAGTTGAACAGACACAAAGAAGGGGAGAAGGAGAGGGAGAGGATGGGGAAGGTAAAAGGAGGAAAGGGGGCTCCTCAACCAAAGCATTAATGAGGAGTCCTCATTTGCTCTGAGACCAAACCAGCTCCATCCCACAGGAGAAACTGAGTCCCCAGAGGCCACAGTTCGTCCCACAGCAGAAACTGTGTCCCAGAGGTCACAGTTCCGTCCCACAGGAGAAACTGAGTCCCCAGAGGCCACAGCTCCATCCCATAGGAGAAACTGAGTCCCCAGAGGCCACAGCAGCTGAAGCTTGTCTTTCCTTTCAGATGCTCCAGGTCGACCAGTCCATCACAGGCTATGGGAGGAGTCAGGAGGGGGTTGGACACCCACTGCCTCCTTGTGGCTGCTTCCTAACACTGCAGGCATGAGATCAGAGACCAGTTCTGCAGGGTTGAGTCCTGGTCCTTCCTTCAGTCTGCAGTCTGCAGGAGGGGAGGTCCCACATGCCTCAGGCAGGGCACAGGGGCCTCAGAGCCAGAACAGAGGAGTCAAGGAAAGCCATCCAGGACTCTAGGGACAAAGTCTTCTTGATGGCACAGCGGAAAGAGGAGCCTGCAGCAAGGAGGCCTCCTGCAGGCCAGAGACTGCAGACAGATTCCAGACCTTTTCTCCCCATAACCTTCGCCTTCACAGGTACACACACAAGTTTACACTGGATCAGATAAGGGAGGCGGTGCCACCAGAGAGGGACTAGAGACAAGGGTATCTGAGGAAGGGAACTTTAAGAGATGGTCAAGTGTCACATGCCTGTAAGGCTGCCACCGGCATCTAGGCACAAGGGCTACTCCCAGGGCCACTCAGTAGATGACCGTCCCACCGGCCACACACCCTGTTACTCCACCCCTACAATAACAGCAAATATGCCCATTTTACAGCTGAAGTCTCTCTAGACCACGGACGTGGGAAGGTATGGGAGGCGGGACTCGAGCCCACCTGGGCCACAGCTACCCTGGGCCGCGCCTTCAGGGCACCTTCCGAGCAAGGAGAGAACTCGTCCATTTACAGACCACACACAGAAATCAACCAAATCACCAGGGCAGCCTGGGTCCCAGCTCCGAAGGTCAGAAGTTTCCCAAGAAACTGGTCCTTTTCCCAGGTCCTTCTTAAGACAACATGGAAGTTGAGAGAAGAAAAGTCGGCCAAAGAGACATAGCCAACAACCTGCAGCCAGGCAGTGTGGCGGCGTGTCTGCTGGGTGCTTGGAACCGTGCCAAGTCCCTCCTCTGTCACCTCCTTAGAGCCCACACCAGCCACGTGAAGGAGGGGTTCTTCTCTGCCTGCTGCATGAACAGGGACAGAGGATACATGTGTATGGTGATCGTGGGCCCCGCAAGTCTGGAGCTGGCTTTCTACAGCCTCCTAATGTCCCCCATGGGTGCATTTTCTCTGGCCTGGCTCCCTCCGGATTCAACTCCATTCTTAAATCAGCACTGACACAGGAATCGCTAACCCAGCTTTCCCTGCTGAGAAAATCAAAGGGTGCAGACACTAAACTCTCAAAACCTCAAGGCTGTTGAAAAGACTCAGCTCTGCAACTCAAACCCAAGACTTTCACCAGCCTCTGTGGCCAGCTGCAGAGCCCCTAGTGCCAAAACCCCGAAAGCAGCGAGGGTTTCCCAAGCACAGAGGGTCTGGTAACCCAGTCCCCAGCTGGTCACCCTTTGCCAGGCAGCTGTCAACCTGAACCCTCCACACACATTCACAGAACCTTCCAACACAGACCAAGCCTGTGAGCCCCTCTCCAGCGGTACGACTGTCACTCACCACAAAGGGTCCACTCTTCTTGTCCTTGCAAAAGCTGTGACTTCGCCTGGGGACAGAGGCAATGGGGCACACCTGCCGGACAGGCTGCTGGCCGTCCTGCTCCAGGTTCTGCGGAGGCACCTGAGATAGAGAACACAAGGAAAGAATTTTAGTGGGAACCCCTGTTCACAGGACAGGTGTGCACAGCATCAGAAACCCCCACTGTCATGGTCATGGGTAACATGAGGGTAGCAGGTCTTGGGCCCAAGTGGCCCATTTCACAGCTGCATGACCTCAACCATGTGGGAACAAACAATATTAACAGCTTCAAGGGGAAACAGAACCTGCACGACATGGTCCAGCCACCAGGGGGCGGCATGCCTGGTTTATGGGCCTGGCCCACTGGGCCTCCAGTTTGCAAGCCAGTCACTGCCCATGTTGATCGTGTGGTCCTATTTTGAACATCTTCACCGAGGACATGTAGTCTGAATTCCTCTCAGCTACACACTGGGGAACCTATCACAGCCTAGCACACCCAGGAGTCCAGAAAGTGCTACCTGCCACTCTCTACACAGATAAGCCAGCAGGCCCAGAGGGGCAGGTTAATGACACACAGCATCAGGAAGGGCGAGGCTAGCCCCTGCCCCTCATCCCTATTCTTGACTCCCTAGACCTCCCTTGGCCTGCTGTCTCTTCCTGGCTACTTGCTCACATCCCTTGAGCACCCTAATCCTGCACTGGGCCTTCTCTTCTGCTTCTGTGTTCTTTCTGCTGGGCTCATTTCCATGCCCCAGTGGCATTAAATAAATCCCACCTACATGACAGTCCAGCCTGTTGGTGCCGGTCTTGAAGGCCAATCTAGACTACGGTGTAAGAACCTCAATACCTGATGAAAAGTATAAAATGTACCGAACTGAGATGAGGAACAGCAAAGAGTTCCAGGCTGATACTTTTTTATCTTCAAACAGACCCTGTGTCCTGAAATTAAAGGCTCCTGTGGCAGCCCTGGACATGAGTGCAGCTACTGAAGGATGCTCTATGGGTGGATTACACACCAAACTCTTGCCATGGTAAAAATTAAGTAAATTCCTATACAACAAACAAACAAAAAGAAAACAAAAACAAACAAACCAAACTCTGGACCAAAACTAGGGCAAAAGAGAACAAGATCTTAATGGAGAAGCTGAAAGCAGAAAACGTAAAAGGGAACAAGCCTCGTATTAGCCAGTGGCTTTCAAGACACTGCACAAAAACACAAGTAACAAGGAGAAAAGGACTTGGTCAACCCAAAAACACGTGTGCTTAAAGAACACCATGACGACAGTGAAGAATCCACCCACAGACAGGAAGAGAGGTGTCAGCCATCTTATTCCCACAACATATAAAGAGCAACGGCAACTCAACAACAAGGAAACAAGTCAATGGAAAATAAAGCAGGATCCAAACAGTAATTACTCCAAAGAATTATACCAACAGCCAAGTGAGCAACAGAATGACACCAGGCTAAGGAGAGTCATCAGGAGCAGAGGAGAGCCATGGCTACCAAGTCCTCGGCTTGCCCAGACGACAGGCAGATGAGGGGGGCTTATAAAATGCAGGACTTCCTGGGGTGACAAGGACTGTGTCTGAAAGAACACGGATGAAACACACACTCCCGCAAGGCTGCCCTGGGTCCCCAGGACAAGCCCGCCTGGGCTGGGCGTCTGCACCATAGCTCCCACCTCCTGCCCAGATCCTGGATGGCCTAGGTCTGTCTGGTCATTCAGATGGCTCCTTTCCAGACAGTTCCCCACCATCCCAGCACTATCTTCTGCCTGCCAGGACCTGGCTTCACTTGCTCACTGGCTTCAGGTTGCTGGTACCTGGGCAGTCACTAGAATGTTCTACGGGACCAAAGCAATCACGCAAGCTTGGACACGGCCAGGGCAACAGAGACATCAGATCTGAATCTAATTTAAACTAAATAACACACAAACAGTACCTGCCACGCCACCTGAGCAGCGAGCAGCTTCAAATATAGCTTCTTCTATTCCTCTCCTGCCATCCTCCTGCCTCAGCTACCAGAATGATGGTACAACAGGCATGCCTCACCATGCCTGGCTGAAACATTCCTTTTTTATAACTGAATACTATTCCACTATAGGGCTATACCACATTTTATCTTCCCAAGGACCTTTTCTGAGAAGGGGTCATACGCAGCCCAGGCGGAACTCTGGAAGATGACCCAGACACATGTCACCCTGCCTGACCAGCACATTTGCTCCATGAACACTGAGCAGAAGCCCAAGCTCTAAAAGGCATTATATGATTTTTTAACGTGCATTTATTATTACTGCGTGGATATGATATGAGAGGGTGGGGGCATGTGTGCCATGGGCGTGTGTGGGGTCAGGAGTCCATCCTCTCCCTCCACCTTTCCAAGGGTTGCAAGGATCAACTCCAGGTCCCCAGGCTCACCTTATGAGTCACCCCACCAGCCCCTTCCTGTTTCCATGTCCAGAGCAGAGCTCTGTACAGTCAGTTCTCGCCTTCCATTAAAGGGAATTGAACTTGGGCCCTCAAGCTTGCCCACGCCGGATTGGATTTTAAAAGCTGTGAGGTCAGCAGAGCTCTCAACCCCACACCTCAGGGAGCTTCAAACCAAGTCAACTCCACCCCAGAGACTTCAGCCTAACTGTTCTGGGATGGGGCCAGGCCTGGATGCCACACTGGATTCTCACCAAATGCCACTCTCTCCCACAGGAAGGGATGAAAACACCAGACTAAACTTCCTCATCCCTGTGGTCTCTGAAAGCAGTCACAAAACAATGGGGGTCATAAAAGAACCCAAGCCATTCCTGGGAGTGGAGGGAAAAGATGTGGCTGGGGAGGGGTCAGCCTTCACCTCTGGAAAGCACACTTGTGAGCCAAATTAAACCATTAAAGTAAATGAAATACTATCACCTGGCCTGGGACAGAATTTTCATAAATGTTTGCTAAGTAAAAAAGAGAGCTGGGCCTGGAGGTAATCTCAGCTACCAGAGGGAAAGAGAGGGGAGGGGATTGGGGGGAGGGGCCAGGAGGGGAGGGGAACAGAGGCCAGTAACCTCAGCTACTAGAAGGGAGGGGGAGGGAGAGTAAAGGAGGGGAGGGGAAGGGAAGAGAGGGAAGGCCAGTAACCTTAGCTACTGGAGTGGAGGGGAGGGGAAGAGAGGGGAGGGAAAGGGAAGGGAGAAGAGGGAAGGAAAGGGGAGGAAAGGAGAGAGAAGGCCAGTAACCTCAGCTTACTGGAGGAAAAGGGAGGGGAGGGAAGGAGAAAGAAGGGAAGGGAGGGGAGGGAAGGAAAGGAAAGGGGAGGGGAAGAGAGGAGAGAGAAGACCAGTAGCCTCAGCTTACTGGAAAGAAGGGGAGGGGAGGGAAGGGGAGGGGAGGGGCGGGGGGGTACGGGAGGGGAGGGGAGGGGAAGGAAGAGAAGGAAGAGGAGGGAAGGAGAAGGAAGGGAGGGGAGGGGAGGAAAGAGGAGGGTCCTGAGGCAGGAGCATTGCAAATTCAAGACTTGCCAGCGAAAGAATGAGTAAAGGCCAGTCTAAGAACAGAATCATCCTGTGTCAAAAGAAAATAACTCACCCTGGTAGCTGCTCACCCAGCACACAGGATGCCCCAGAGACCCTGGGTTTCAATCCCTAGCACCAGCAGGGAGGGAGAGGAAGAAATGGGGGAGGGAGGGACGGAGGAAGAGAGAGAAGGGAAAGGCAGAGAGGGAGGCAAGGAGAGGGAGAGAGGGGACACTGTCCTAATAAACACCCTTTGGTGTCTATCAGTAGCTGGACTGCATGTGAAGACCCTCCACAGTAAGCGCACAGACACGCCGCCTGCGCCTGTGCAGTCTGACAGCAGTGCAGAGCAGCCACAGAGTGCAGACGCCAGGGAGGAAGCCCAGATACAGTCCATGAGGAACCACTTCAGTCACTGCGAAGAGTGGCCGTGTATGTGACGTCACCCTTTGCTCTGAGCACGGGTTCTCAACCCTTGTGCCTATAGTAAAACATCTTAACTAACCACCCCCAAAGTGTAGGAGTACCCCAGAACACTGGCATGTTTCACTCTAACTATATCCCACATGTCCCCTGGCTCACTCTGCATGGGACTGCCCCACTCCCTGGAGGATTCAAATGGAAGCTATGAGTTCTGCCTAAATGGAGCGATAACCCATCCCAGAGTGACAACAAAATGTCCCCAGAGGACTGGGGATGGAGGCTCACCTGCCTAGCAGCCATGGCCAAAGGTGTCTAAGGGGCATGGCTCACAAGCTGGGAGAAGCCACCCTGTTCCATCCAGCTGGACCTGCACTTCTGATTCTCCTGCCTCCTGAGTAGCTGGGGTTTGGGGTCTGCACCATAAGACCTGAAAGGCAAGCATTCTGCGAGGAGCCTCGCTTCCTGCACCCCCACATTCCCTAGATGGCTGAAATTCGCCTAAGCACCCAACAGAAATACACCACTTTTGTGTATGTGTATGTGTGTGTGTGATGTGTATGTACACAACCATGGAATATTTCTAGCTCCTAAGGCATACAGTGCCATCCCAGGCTGCAGAAATCCTCACCAGCTGCAGAGAGGAAGGCTCCCTGCTCCCTCTGCCCTGGGAGGTCTGCAGAGTTTAGAGCCCTGAGCTGAGGCCTCTGGCTTTTCATTTTCATTCTTTTGCTTGTTTTTGCTCTTTAAGATCAAGAACCAGAGAGACTCAAGGAAGCACAGGTAGGGGTCAGGAGGGTCAGGCCTTGAAGGACAGCCTGTGCTACAGGAAACCCTGACCCCAAAGTCAACCAAACAAAGGCCTTCCTGCAGGAGAGAAGCAGGAAGGGAGAAACAGGAAGCTGGTCTCTCCATCCCTCAGCCTTGAGAAAGCTGATCCCTGACAACCAGCCCTCCCGGGGCCTGGGCACTCAGGGCCCCTCTGCAGCCCTGGCTCTCCATTGCCAGCTGCCAGCGGGACCTGAGGTGCTGGCGGGCTGAGCAAGTGTCACCTTCCACAGCTCTTCCCCCTCATGCTGCTAGCACAGCTCAGGTGAGCCCCTCACAGGAGCACGCAGCCTGCAGCTCCCCACAGCAGGGCTTCAAGGCTGGGAACTGCCATCATTCCTGAGCGGTGTGGGCACAGGAGGCACCAGAGACATGGAGAAGTTCCATGGCAAGCATGGAAGGTTCTGCAGGTGGCACTTAGAAGCCTGAGCTCCCAGAAGAGCTGCAGGTTTGAAGCCACATCCCCCTCGACACTCCTCACAGTCCCCTTTGCCCAGGCTAGCCCCCTGGTTCCTCTCCCACAGGCTTGGGGATGAGAAACTGTTTGCCGCAATCCTGGGTTGTGCTCTACTTTAAAGACACTGTGACCTGAAACTACAGGATAATGCGGAAGGGAAGAAGCCAGCCCTGGGTACTGGAACTGTGGGAAATGAGTCTCTCTTCTCCAGGAATGTCCAGCCTGTGACATTTTGTCACAGCAGAAAACACTGCTCAGGCTAGGCTGTTGCCTCCCGCTGAATCACAAGACAATGGCTATGAAGGACTATGAAGGACTACTCCAGCTTCCAGGTCTCTGTCCCTGCTGTGGCCATCCCAGTGTCTCCTCAGGGACTGACTGAGTTCAATGCCTCCTCCAGGATGCCTTCCTGGACCACTCCTCCAGCACTTCATTGAGCATCATGTAACTTCCAAGTCCCCATCACCCAGCCAAAGCAAAAAAAATTCTCTCCAAGGGCTGCGCAGGGCTTCAGACTTCCTCCCCGCTTTGACCACAGTGGTCAGCATCTCATAGGCATCTGACCAGATCTGGGCTCAAGCATCTTTGCCTTTTGCTGTGTGACCTGTAATAGGTTTCTTAGTCTCTCTGAGCCCTGTTTTTTGTGTTTTACTTTACACCTGTAGCAGACCTTGTCCACTCCCCAGTACTCAGGACAGATACATGAACTGGTGTAAAGCCGTCCTCCTGTGTGCAGACAACCTTGCTGTCCAATCAGAATGGCAGAGTCTCACATCCCCAGACACAGGCTTAGAAGACAATGGGAGGAAGTAGAAAATCCATACTTCGGGCCCTCTGACCCTTGACCCCATCAACTCACTCATGTTATGAGCTTCCCAGAGGTTCTCAGGGCACCAAGTTTTATTTGCACATACACTGGTATCAAATTCCTTGCCACCTTCCCAGTCCCTAGCCAGTCCCTCTGGTCACCACCTAAGGTACCTAAGACAGGCTTCTGCCTCTGGGGGAACCCAGAGTTGGGGTAAGCCAGCTTGTAAAACCCAGTAGGCCTCTTACAATCATTCACACACCAAAGATCTTTCTGGAAGCTCATGTACTTGCCGCTGGCTCTGGGGAAGATGATAAGGAAGCTGGTATAGCACAGGCACTCCACGCTGCTCACACAAAGCGTTCGCTCTCATCCCCATCCCAGGCCAAGTGCTGAACTCACAATCCACGGTCAAGCAGACAGAGCAAGGGACTAACTTGGCTGGGAAGGTTTTCTAACAAATCATCTTGTGACAGGAAAATCCACCTGGAAATGTGGATTTCTCTGAGCCAATGATGTCACTTTCTCAAGGCTGTCCCAGGACAAATTGGTCAGGGCTGGGGCTAAGTACTATCTTCACATGCCCTGCCCAGCAAAAGGGAAGTGGGGAGAGGACAAGGAGAGGAGGAAGCAGAAACTTCACGGAGTCTGGAAGGGTCTGCACACCTACCTGTCGGGGAGGTTTGCCTGAATACTCTGCTCCTACATCCTCCGCCACTCCCCAGAGTGCCTAGGCCTCCTCCACTCAGCCACACAAAGGCTGAGCCTTACACCCTCGCTACAGATGCTTAAACATCAGCCAGAATTAAAATGACAAGAAAAAAGCACCGTGTACTAACCTTAGGACCATCTGGCTTCCTTGCCTCCTTCTGGCAGGGTCCCGTTGTGGCCTTGGGTGTCTCAGCAGGGAGACTCGGCTTCCCTCTCCGCTGCCTGGCGTCCTGCATGACCGACAGACCCTCCCGGACCCTGGCTGGTGGGCCCTTCTCTGAGCAGGCCCTCTTGATGTCCAGTGGTGACACTGGTGACATATAGTCACGTGGGGGGGTTCCCCACTGCACTCCATCACCCTCCACTCCCTGACTAGTGGACTTCTTTGGTGTCCCTTTCTTCTGGTCAGAGGGAGGTGTCCTGGGGGAGATTCTGTCCTCACTGTCTGGTTCCTGGGACTTGGCTGGGCCTTGCCTGTTCTTTGCCTCCAGGTGCTCCCTGGGGGAGGGCTTGCTTTCCAACTCAGCAATGCCTGGGGATTTTTTCCTGGAACCAGCGGGAACAGGGGAGAGTGAGGGACAGTTTTCCCCAGAAGCTGAGTGTGGTGGTGCCCACAGTGGCAGGCCAGACTTGGTGGTCATGGCTGCCCCTAGGGGCTCTGCTGGTTGCTTGATCGGGCCAGGAGACTGGGGAGCTTTCACAGAGGTCCCTGCTTTTTTTCCAACACTGTCTGACCAGGGAGCTTCATTCAGGCTCCTCCGTCTCCATTCCACCTCCTTGGGCCAACCTGATCTCTCCTGAGGGGAGCCACTGGGCTCGGCTGGAGGACTTCCCCTCTGCTCCTGAGCCTTGCTGAGGTTTCTGCTTGATTGCTCTTTATACTCGGCCATCAGAGCATCAATGTCGAGGACGCCAGACCTGTAGCCATCTCTCACCTTCCCTGGGAATGTCTCGCTGATCACCTCTGTCCTCCTTCTGACCAGGAGACTTTTGGGGCGCCTTAGGACCGGGGAGGTCTGTGGGGCACCCACGCCTGAAGATGCCCTGGTCCTGTTGTCCTTCGCAGTTTCATCCTCTGACCCTCGATGAATCCCCAGAGCATCCACATCAATAATTCTGTCCCTAGAAGGATCCAGAATCCTGTCCCCAGCAGATGGTGGCTGCTCTGTGGCCTTCAGGTGTTTTGGAAGGCCCTTTCCTTCTTCATGTTCTCTGCCCTTGGCCCAGCCCTTACTGCTGGCAGGAGCCCGTGGCTCTTCGTGGCTAGGAGAAGCCAAAGTAGACGTAAAAGAGCGAGGTGACAGAGGGGGAGTCGTTCTTCTAGGAGGTTCCGACACATTTTCAGGCCCTGGTTTAACAACACTCTTGGCCTTTTGAATATCGGGAATCTGGTAAGTCACGGCAAAGAAAGTTGCACTGGGTTCAGCAGATGGCCCCGGCTTCTCCATGGGGCAAGTCCGACTTTGTGAGGCTCCTGGCGTCAGTTCCCGAGTTTGTGCCTGGTGGTGGGACAATGGAGGTCTCTTTAAGGCACAGGTTGAGGAGATCACATCATCTGCAGGTGTCTGTTGCCCTTTGGAAGTGTTCTCTGGTGTGAGGAGGCTGAACGCATCAAACTTCACATCGTGTGGCAGAGTCCGCCGCCTCCACCTGTCCATCCTTGGCTCTGAAGGGTTGGATCTCCGCATTCTGACTTCAGGCTGGACTGCCTGGGCCAGCCTTGGGTTATCGTCACTGGCTACTTCAAGGGGACCTTTCTGCAGAGACAATGAGTTCAGCCTTTCCTGTACTAGGGAGTCACAGGGTTCAGCAGTGGCCCTGGATGGAGGATTTGAAGAGCGATCCCAGGATGGACCTATTTTGGGTCCATTGAGATCTCTGCCGACCACAGAGGCGCTGCGCCAGCTTGTCACGACTCCTCCTGTCCATTTGGAGGGCGGGAAACTGCCCCCAAATCCATCCTGTGACTGTTGACAGTCAAGCTTTGATCCACTGACCTGCTGACCCCGAGCTGCCCATAATGAACTCGCCCTCTGGACAGCACCTCCATGAGCCTGCAGAGCACATTCCAGGTGAGCAGGGCTGACCTCCTGGGACAGCTGCCGACCCTGCAGTGAGAGCCGGCGTCTGCCACTGCGTAGCGTCACCGCCTTCTCCTCGGGCACCCTGGAGACTGCTTCACTGTGCGCTCGCTCCCCTGTGGCATGCACAATGTCATACTTGGGCTGGATCCTCTGGGACACAGGGGAACTTTCTTGATGTGTCAGGACAGTGTGACTGCTGTGCCCTTCTCCCATGGCCTGTGTCTCAGGGACAGATGTGGGATACTGTATTGGCTCTATATCCACAAGGACAGCTCGTCCCAGCATCCCTGGGTCAGCATGGCTGGACCACCTAGAGCTGTCTCTCTTGCTTATTACTCCGGGAGGGTCCCTCCCTAGCCAATAGCCTTTCTCAGGCCTGGGTTTGGGATCTGGGATGTCAGTCACATCATGAGGGGATGTAGGTGAGAGACAATGGCCTGCCTGGTCAACCACTGTGTGTCTCTCCACATGATGCTCAAACATCGTGGCCCACACCTTCTGGAAGCTTCCATCATCTTCTGGACTGACTTCAGAAGGGCCTGGGTCTCCTGGTGAGTATTTACGCTGACACTTGTCAGGGTCCTGGCCAGAGGCATCTTTGGGTTCCGTCTGCCTAGTCTTCTGGGGAACCCCAGACTTCCAGGAACTTTTTGTGGTGGGGGTTCCATCCAAACCATGTCCTTCCGTATGCTGAAAAATGACAGAAGACAACATTAGAATTTGAAATGGACAGGAACTGGGGAGGCAAATGAAGGGGCTGCCCTGTTAAAGCAGCAAACTGTCTGTCAGATGGCTCGACCTGGAAAGCACCTGCCACCAGGCCTGGTGACCTGAGTTCTACCGCTAGAACCGAAGCTGGAGGGTGGGAGCTGCAAAGCGGCATCTGACCACATGCTGTGACGCACGGATCCCCCTCCACACAGTAATAAAAACAAGTTAAACTGTTTAATTAATGAAGAAAAAACAGCAAGACACTATAAAATGTGTGTTGTGAGGACATATCCATGTGTGTGCATATACACGGAGACCAAAGGTCAACAAGTACCTCCCTCTGCTGTCCACCTTACTTAGCAAGGTCTCTCGCTGAACCTGGAGCTCACCGATTCAGCTAGGCTGTCTGACTAAGCAGACCCAGGGGAATCTCTGTCTCCACAGCCTCATCTCTGGAATTGTGGGTATGCTGCTGTACTTGGCTTTTTCATGGGGGTGGGATTCGAACTCAGGTCCCCAGGCTCGCACAGCAAACACTATATCCACCAAGCCAAACCCTACCCTAAAATACTCAATGCTGAAGAGCGTAGACAATATAGACAAACAGGCTTCTCAGACTTTGCAGGGACAATGCTGACGGCTTACTGTGGTTGACTGATGTGGGAGATAAGGTTTTGCTGAGAACCCCAGACTCTACCATCACACTTCCCATTTTGTTCTTTTACCACAGTTTTTAAAAACCAGCAAATAGTATTTCTTATAGAGATGATCCCTGGTTAAATGTAAAGTAAGGGCTTATTAACCTCTTCTTTCTTGAGAATTTTTGAATAATCAAAATTTACAGAAAAATCGAATGTCCCTCAAGCCAAGCCCTGAGATTTAAGGACAGTCCCTACTAAGCCCCAGCCTTCCGAGACCCATGCTGCACTGCCCCAGCCTCTGTGGTACCAATGGAGTGGCCATCACTGCCCTTCCAAGGCAGCTCGTTCCCTTGGGGACTCACTGAGAGGGACACGGCCTTGAAGAAGCTCTTGGTCTATTATTCCGAGATAGCAGAAGTCCCTTTTGACACAGCAGCCCAGCAGCCGCATGGCCCAGCCACGCCACTCCTAGGTATTTACCCAAGCAAAGCAAAGCAAAGCAAAGCAAAGCAAAACAAAACAAAACAAACTGGGCTAGGGATGTGGATCAGTTAGTAGAGTCCTTGCCAAGATCCACAAAGCTCTGGACTCCACATCCAGCATGGCACAAAACTGGGTGTGGCGATACACACCTGTAATCCTAGCCCTTGAGAGCTAATTCAAGGGCTCAGTTACAGCCAGTTTGAGACCAGCCTGAGCTACACGAGACCACATCTCAGAGGGGAGGGGCGGGAAAGGAGAGGGAGAGACTTAGAGACTTTCTAATAGCTCAGACTGGAAACCACCCCAGTGCCAGCCAAAGAATGATCGCAAATTCCACTGTGGTCGACCTCTTGGATGGGTACAGCACAGAGATAAAAAAGGGCTACAAGATGACCAACCTGAGCATGGTGAGTCTGAAGGAAGAGACAAGGCCAGATAAACAAGCATGTGACTGTCACCAGCTCAATTGGTCTGAAGGTCTTAGAAATGGAAACCAGTCTCTATGGAGAGAAAGCTAATGGGGGTCTGCCTGGAGAAGGGCAGGCTGGAGACATCAGAGAGGCAGGGGTGGTGTCTGGGTGTGGTGCAAATGTCTGCCACCTTGAGTGGCAGCGGCTGAGGGGAGGACATGGTGGAAGTTTGCTGCTCAGGCTCTTTAAGGTCACATTCTCATGTCTGTCCCTTGCACCTCAGTAAAGATGTGTCAAAAGGAAAAAAATAAGGCCAGAGAGAGCATCAACCATAAACAGTTACGTGACCACGTGACTGGGAGCTTTGTCCTACGAGCCAGAGCAAAGAAACATGGCTTTTGACACCTGAACCGTTTCTGTTACTGGGTACCGAGTCAAGGGGAAGGGAAAGAATCTCAAGGAGTGAACTGGGCAAGGTTTCTCCCAAGTTCTTGTGGCCTCCAGTGCACAGACATCCACCTGCCTCCGCCTCCCTGACGCTTGAATTAAGCCACTGAAGATGGTGCTCCCTCGAATTTTCTGCACAGAAAAAAAAATAAAACCAATGCCTGCCAGGCGCCTCTGTGCATAGCCTTCGGCCCCAGCGCGCCAGGGACTTTAACATGCCAGCAGCAGTGGTGACAAGATTCTGATGCCTTTGCCAGCACCTGGTGGATCCCAAGCTTCTCCTAGCAGAGCGCACGGCACACTTACCTTTTCTCTCCTCTCCCCAGGGAGCTCGCCACCCAGCAGAGCACTGCCAGAAGGTGATCGTGAGAACCTGGGACAAAGACAGAGTTACTCACAGAGTGACAAGCCTTGACTCCCTGAAGCCCATACTGTCTTCAGCTTGGGGCCCAGAAAGGCATAAACCTGGCCACCTGCCCAACTTCCTTTGAGAAAGGTGGTGTCATTTGTAGTCACAGAGGCACAAGGAATTGGTGGAAAGGGTGTACCTTAGGCAGAGCATATCTGCATGGAAAAAGTCTGCCACCGGGAAGAAGAAGCAGGTGCCGGGTGCTGCTCCCAGCTCCACTCCCTCCTCCTGGGAGCCCGGGTGGCCTGTGGCCTCACCTGAGCCTCTATTTCCTCAGCTGTAAAGCACGGATAATTAACGCCTACCGCCCTCTTTTATAGGGCAGACATAAGAGGCAAGCCATGACCCTAATAGCTCTGTGAAGGCGTTTAGGGAAGACTGAAGAAGCCCCAGGCGGGATAATTAATGGTTCTTCTTAGCAACTGTAGGCACAACACTCACCCACTGCCAAGGAGCAGCCACGAGACCTGAGACCCAAGACCCCGGGGGTGGTGGGTCATCATATAAAGTGGGGACACAGACTTGCTTCTGCTTCTCAGTGTGTCTAGTCAGTCACCCCTCTGGGCCTCAGTTTCCCTACTTACACAGGGGAAGGAGGAGGGGATCCGAATCTTTCCATTCTGATCGTGTTCTCTGCAGTACGAGCCTGAACATGAATCACAAAGTGTCTATACAGTGTTTATGGTTCAGGGTTGGAGGCTTGGGAATAAAGAGAAAGAAGAAAGGAAACAGGGGAGGGGGTTCCAAAACATTTGAACTTGATCCCTACCAGGCAATCCATACTGCTGAGAGGGCATGAGTGTTCCTAATCTGAGACTCAGTTTCCCCATCTGTCACATAATCATGTGACTCCTCACAGGCACCCGGACAGCACAGTGAGACCCTGGGCATCCCTGCTGTCTTAGCCTGGGAATCTCTCTTTCGAAATCTCCCAACATATAAACCAGTGAACCAGCATCCCTGGGGCAGGATGAAGAATGGCTCAGGGGTAAAGCCATTTGCTGCCAACTCTGACGACCCGGGTTTCACATCCTGGACCCTTAAATTAACTTTGGCCCCTGGCTGCACCAAGCTCCCAAGGCCTTGAGTCTTCTCTGGTGGAAGCGTGGTCACAGTGGAAACAACAAGGCTGGAGTGTGGGGGGTGTGGCACACATGGAGTGTCGGCATTAGCCTCAGTGGCTCACTCAGTGCCCCCAGGACTCCTGTGCTGAGGGTCCCTCCATGGAGAACACTGCCCACACTCTTTCTAGAGTCTTCTCCCAATCTTTGATGAAAGATTCTGGAGAGGATTTTGGTTCTAATTCCAGCTCTATGGAGGTAGAATCAACAGGATATGGATTCGAGGTCATCCTAAGCTACCTAGAGAATTTGAGGCAGCCTGGGCTACGTTAGACGGTGGCCCTGGTCATCTAGGCTCTATTGGTTTATTTGTTTTTCAATATATTCATGGAGGCTGAGGCCTAATCTCTCTCTCTCTCTCTCTCTCTCTCTCTCTCTCTCTCTCTCTGTGTGTGTGTGTGTGCGCGCGCGCGCGGGTGTATGGGTGGGATGGCATGCTGGGGACAGAAGTGGGGGCTAGGGACAGAACCCAGGGCCTTGCATAGCGCCGTTTGAGTACTCTGCCACTGAGGCACACGCCATGCCTGCTCTAGTTAAAGGGCAGTCTGACCCTGGGGATAGCTTAGCCACAGAACCAGGCTGAGCTGGAACTGATCCAGACTCCCCAACTCTGGCTTCCCCACAGCACCTTACCTTCTCACCCACACCTGTGAAGCAAGAACCTCATTTCCATCACTATGCTCTCACAGTGAGTACCAACTGAGCCCAGCACCAGGGATTTCCTGACCTTCTTCTCATCTTTGTGTACCCTGAGAGGCATCACTACCATCATCTCCCCCGGGATAATGGATGAGATGTGTGTGTAGGTGTTGGGCTAGCCCTGGGCTCTCCAGTGGGTGTTGAGGCAGCCTGAGGCTTCTACTTACGGTTTGGTCAAATCCACAGACAATGGCCGCGCCTGGGATATCCTTCTCCTGACCTCCGGCTTCGCCCCTGTGCTCTCCACAGTCCAGCCTTTGATCCGAGCCTGAACATTCACACCAGTTCTCTCCGACTCTGGCACTGTGGATGGGGACGCAGGGGAACCAGGAGAGGGCTCGGACACCACCACCAAGGCCACAGCAGTCTCTTCCTCAAACAGGCTGAGACGCTTCCTGATGGTCCCTGCAGACTTCTTCTCTGTCCCTGCAGGAGCCTCCTGCTCAGACCCTCCACCCTTGACCTCAGCCAGTCCCAGGTCTCTTCCTGGCCTGGGCAAAGGGGACCCTGGCTCCTTCTCTGACTGCTGGTCTGGCCTTTCCTCATCCTGGGGAACCCTAGGGCTGTCCGTATCGATCTGTTTGAGAATGGTCCTCTCCCTCCGCACATGGAGCCTCTCGGCCACCTCCTGGAAGTCGGAGTCGGGGTCCTGAGGGGTGACCTCCATGCAGACAGGGCCCTCGGCGTTGCCCTTGGGCTGCACGCAGGTCTTCTCTGGGCCCTGGCTCTCTACTGGATTCTGCACACCGGGCACCTTCCTCAGCAGTGTCTCTCTGCTCTCAAACACAGCAGTCAGGTCCACAGACAGAGGCCTGGGTTTCCTCACCCACGTCTTCTCCGGAGGGACAGGGGGGACCTTGCCCGTGACTGCCACTCCACCTGGGCCTGGCTTTGGGGGCGGCTGGTACTCGCTGAACACTGCTGACATGGGACGTCTCTTCGGATGGGACTTGGCCTCTGGAGCCCGGCCAGTAGGGTCCTCCGCACTGTGGGCCTTTGGCAAAGGTTGGGCTTGGCCTGCCAACTTCTGGGACACGTCAGACCCAGCGTCCTTTGACAGGGAAGTGGGTCGGGGCAGAGTCACTGGGGGCTTTCGAGCTGGGAGGGCAGGCTTGGCGGCCACCTCAGGCCTGGCACTTAAGGGAGATGCCTGGGCTGTGCGGGAGCTGGCCTCCCGGCTCCCCTCACTAGTTCCTCTGCCCAGGTTGGGTCCGGGTTTGTTCGTTTCAAAGAGGCCCACGGTGCTGGGGCCAGACTTCAGGAAGGTGGCCTTGTTAGATACAGATGGGCCATTTGGCAGGGCCACTCCTCTGCCTGCCTCCTGTTCGGCTAAGCCCGGCATCCTTTTAGCCACGTCTTCTTTAGCCTCTCTCATGTCGATCTCAGCTGAAGGACAGGACTGGGTGGCACCGGCCCACGAAGATGTGACAGGAGTCTTTTTCTCGAGGACCTGCTCCTTAAGGAAAGGCTTGGGAGCAAGGGGCAGAGGGAACAGGTGGGTCCGCAGGGGGCTTTCTGTACTCAGGACTCTAGTGGAGGGGGCCCCAGGGGCATCCCCAGTCTGGCCAAAGTATGTTCTCTTCAGGGCTTTCTCCCTGCTGATGTCACCGAGGCCAGGCCCCGCCCTCAGGGATGCAATAGAGCCAACTTCGACCCGCGTCACCATGGTTACGGATGTAGCTCCATGAGGATTAAGCACATCAGATATGAGGAAGCAACTGAAAAAAAAAACCAGTAAATTTAGCAAAGAGTATTTGTGAGACTGAGTGAGAGACAGAGAGACCTTAGACCCAGAGCCCCAAATCCTGATCTCACTGGGCAAATTTCAGATGCACTGCCATTTTCCTGGGGCCTGGAAAGGCACAGACAGCGACCTCCTATTCAGAGGGGTCAGGCAAAGCCCCACGATCTGAGGCCTTGCCTGGCTCAGTCTGGAGTTCGGCTTCAGTGGACTCGGCACAGAGAAGGTAAGTGACCACCCTCCGCTCACACAGCCACCCAAAGCAGGAGGCCCTGAGAACACTGCTGGCAAGAGCTCATGGAGCCCAGTCGGCTGCCCCTCCCCCACTCTCACGTCCTTGGGTTTTGTTTTATTTTGCTATTTTCACCCGCCCTATGTTGTCTATTTGCTGTTGGTCTTGCTATTGAACAACTTTTTATTTCGGCTTCCTTGCTTGTTTTGGTTTTGCAGGGGTGAGAATGGAACCCAGGGCTTCCCAAGCTGCACATGCTCCATGCGAGCCAGGTCCAGCCCCTTACAGTCTTAACAAGAGGAGTTCCGCAGTGGTTGGGAAGAGGGCTTATTGTGAGAGGCCTAGCTGCGCCAGGTGCACCTGGTACTCCACCCGTGTGCCCGTCCACCCTGCAGGCTGGTCAGCTTTGAGATCTGCTCTCAGGCGGGAACCCCCAAATCCTCCAGCAACTGAGAGAGGTGGGGATGATGGACTGACTATGTGCTTCGTAGAGTGGAAGAAAATGGGCCCAGAGAAGTCCCCAACTGGTTTCACTCAGCTAGAACCACACCTCCCCCATAATGGCCCATCATGCCTTGCCTTTTGTTGTTGCTGTTGCTTTTTGAGCCAGGGTCTCAGGCAGCCAAGGCTGACCTCTTGCCTCCACCCACCAGGTGCTCTGACCACAGGGCAGGCCTCTCCACTGAGTTTCAGCCCTGCCCCTTTAAAATACAGCGTTTTATGTCTTTCTCACCCTAAAAAGCATCATACAAACCTCCCTGCTCATGACCCACCCTGATTCTGCTATGAAAGCCATCCCTTCCTAACAGCCCCAGAGATGGCCCTGTTCCTCCATGTGCTCAGAAGGGAGACAGTGTCCTGATTAACCAGGAACCTCCCAGGCCTTGTGTGGTTCCTGCACTGTAAGAAATGAAGACAGACAGATTTGGACATTTTTCTCTCCATCACACACCCCATGGGCTAACAGATTCCAGCTCCCCAAGCCAAGGAGAACATTGTCTCCACTCAGGTGGGAGCAGAATGCAGATCTGGGAGAAGAGCCTAGCATCTTCCATCTGAACAGTGCCCAGGGATGCTCACTTCAGGTGGCCTAAGTCCCATTCTACAACTAGCACCCAGCCAGGACAGCGCACAAAGGACAGACAGAAAATTCCCCGGAAACCTAACCTTCCAAACACCCAGCCCCCAGCTCAATACCAACTTACCCAGGCTGTCAGATCCTCAGCGAGGAACACAGGACCACCTAGGAATGCCGGGGCAGGGGTCACAGTTCATGGTGAATGGGCCATCCACTCGTGCCCACGGCAGAAGCAGCAGGGAGAAGAAGGCTGTGCCCACAGGCTGTCTCTGCAGGGCTGGGGAGACACAGAAAGACAGCTTGGTTCCGGAGTTCCTTCCGCGCAGACGGTGCAAAAGCTTTTGGGTTCCAACTGCATCCGCTGGCGTCAACTCCAGCTCTTAGCCTCGCACGTCTGTCAGCCTTATATATTCATGCATGGCATGCAGAGTGCTGGATCCACACAGGTGCTCAGTAAATACCTCCCCTGCTCCCCAGATACATTACAGAGCACCTGCTTATGCACTGATATAAACCAGAGACCCCCTACCACCGTGGAACTCATGGTTTCGTGTGGGATGCACTTAGGCACACACATTTATGAACACATACTCATGCATGAACGCATGCACACACACACACACTGAGACACTCATGCACATGCTTATTAAAGAACACATATACTCATACATGTACTCATACACCCCAACACACACAGTGACACATTCATGCACACACAAGCAGCTGTGACACCACACGGAAGAGCACAGGTCTATAATGGGATGGGGAGCCTATGGAGAGGGGTGGGGTGGGATTCCACTGCTCCAAGATTGGTGCCTTTTGGCCAATGTCCTCAACCTGCAGGAGGTAGCTGCTGAGCACTCAAGGTGTCTACAGTCATAAAAGGCGACATACGCCTGCCATCCCAGTATTTAGGATCAGGAATATAAGACCAGCCAGGCTACATGAGACCCTTCCTTAAAACCAAACCAAACAAAAAGGTTTCAGCTGACTTGGCCACTCTCTCCCCTAGTCATGGCATCTATATACTGAAGCCCTTGGAGGCTCTCATAGCCTCCTCGGGGCCTTTGCACTTGCTGGGATCTATCTTTGGGATATGCCTCTTGATCACACAAATGTGCAAACCTTGGGTCCACCCCTTGGGCCACAGTTCAGACGTGCCCAGCCCCGCACGCATGCTTGCAGAGCAACACAGATACCGGACAGTCCATGGAACTTGCTGCTAGACAGTCACATTGACTAGGATACGATCCTCACTCTACACTAAGTAGCAAGCTCACAGGGTACCCTATCCCCTGCACAATGGCAGGCCACAAAACAGTATGTAGTAGATAGCCATTGGGTGTATAGATACATATGGGATAGTCACTGGTGTATAACTACACAGTGGAGAGTCACTGGTGTATAACTACACCTTGGATAGTCACTGGGTGTATAACTACACAGTGGATAGTCACTGGTGTATAACTACACAGCGGATAGTCACTGGTGTATAACTACACAGGGGAGAGTCACTGGTGTATAACTACACAGAGGAGAGTCACTGGGTGTAAAACTACACAGCGGATAGTCACTGGTGTATAACTACACAGGGGAGAGTCACTGGTGTATAACTACACAGTGGATAGTCACTGGTGTATAACTACACAGGGGAGAGTCACTGGTGTATAACTACACAGAGGAGAGTCACTGGTGTATAACTACACAGGGGAGAGTCACTGGTGTATAACTACACAGCGGATAGTCACTGGTGTATAACTACACAGGGGAGAGTCACTGGTGTATAACTACACAGTGGATAGTCACTGGTGTATAACTACACAGGAGAGAGTCACTGGTGTATAACTGAGAGTCACTGGGTGTAGAACTATGAAGCAGACAGCCATATAAAGAGTTGCCAAGTGAATAAAGGAAAGACGAAATTCTTCTGACCCTGCTCCTCACTGTTCTAAGGATAGCTCATTCCCAATCTGGGTTCCTGCAGCAGTTGGGACCTCAGAGTCACGGTGCTCATCTGAACACTCACCAACTAATCAAGAGCTCTGTTGTCAGGAGGGGTGGCCCATGGGTGCCCTCCCCAGGGTAGACACCACATACACCTACTGTGGCCACAACCATGCTACCATTGTACCAGCATGACAATGCACATGAGGACAGAATGTGTCTCTTCATGGTTATAATGAGAAGAGTGTCACCAGGGCAGCCAAAGGCACACATGGCCCTAAGCCAGCCCCAGAGGCCATGATGCAGAGGCAAGGGAGGGTGCATGAAAGCCAAAAGCAAGCATGTCGGTTCAGTCTCCAGTTCTCTCTCTCTCTCTCTCTCTCTCTCTCTCTCTCTCTCTCTCTCTCTCTCTCTCACACACACACACACACACACACGCACACACACACACGCATGCACGCACGCACGCACGCACGCATGCACGCACGCACCAAGGAGTCAATGATGTGGTGAGGAGATCCACGAGCCAAAGAAGTTTTAAAACCATGGGAAGGATACCTAAATAATTACACCCAAGCTTAGAAGCCCAGGATTCTCTGGTTTTCACTGAACCTGTTGTAAATGGCAAGGAGCCCATTTAGATGCTTTTAAACCCAGCTTCAAATGAATCATATATGCTACGCCCAATTTGAGACGGCGGTCTCTTCCAGAACACAGCAGAAGCCCACTCACGCTGAACCAGCTGCTATTTATTCCTGGAGTGGCCTCGCTCGCTGTGTATATGTGCAGAGCTGACACACCATGAGTAAAGCCAGGTAGCTAGGAGGTCCTTAGAAAAAGGAAGCAAACTGAGTCTAAGCAGGGGTGTGTGTGTGTGCGCGCATGCGCGCACACACACATGCATGCATACATTAACTGACTGGTTGATTGATTTCATAGGACAGAGGACTAAACTCAGGGTCTTATGCATGCTAAGCAAGGGTTCTCCCAGTTCACAATTTATACATGATCACTGATATCATGCGACACAGGCAGATGACAGGGATCCTCTGGGAGTCAGGAAATGGCTGTACTAGGAGAGCAAGGATCAAGCCAGCCCAGGTGGAGCTGTAACAGTTGCTACCTAGCGGGTCTTCAGCTACCGCTGAACCTGGGGTCCCTGCCTTTGGTCTCTCTGAATCTATTAAGCAACTTCACATTTCTACTCCATGCTGCTATGTGTGGAGGAAACCACTGGTGGGAGGAAATGAGACAAAAGTCAGTGGAACCCTCCCTGCAGAGCCCAGCACTCTGTGGCCTGGGCTGGCACTGTGGAAGCTTTTGGTTCAAAACTAGAACATAGCACAGACTCAGGCCTTGATTCATCACAGCAGCTGCGGTTGTTCCACAGCACGCCGCCTTTAAATGGATCTGGACGCTCACCAGCCATGTGCGGTGCTGTCTCATCTCAGTGCCCGAGTCCTGGGAATGCCACCATCTGTCAATGGACGTGGGCTAGGACTGACGCCTTTTCATTATCTTCCACAACATGACCTCGACCTCCAAATCTGCAAAGCCACCCTGGGCAAACCCATTACTGTGGGAAGAGGCAAGAAGGGACTGGCTAATGTCCTCCCCATGGAGTGGGGCTGCGGGGCACACAGATCTGTCCACTACAGATCCCAGGTGGCCCAGGCACAGCCATTGGATCGGATGCCACTGGAGTGTGCCCATTCTTTCCTTGGTCCCCAGAATGGCAGCCTCATGTCACCCATCTCTGTCCAGGTAGAAGTACCTTCTCTAGGGCAGGGGCTGAGGACACAACAGTGGACATTCAAGAGGATGTGCAGGGGACAGTGGACATTCAAGAGAACAGGCAGGGGACAGTGAACATTTAAGAGGGAAGGTAGGGCTGTGGATACCGACAGTGGTGGAGTACCTGCCTAGCAAGTGAGAGACCCTGTGTTTGAGATTCACACACACAACCATATGCATGCATGCATGCACACACACACATGTGTGCGTGCACATTTACACACATACAAACACCAGGAGTGATGGCACACACCTGTCATTCTAGCTCTTGGTAGAATGAGACGGTAAAATTGTGAATTTGAGACAAAACTAACTTGGGGAAGGGCACTAAAATACCACCAATCATCCCAGTTGAGCTTCCCTGGTCCTCCCTTGTGAGTGTGCTTCATGTCAAGTACTGACCAGCTTGGGAATACCACTCACAGGCTTATTTTATGGACTGTACGTGGCCCCTCTCGAGACTCAAGCTGGCTGGGTCCTGTGGTTGGGAGAAGCTGCTGGGAGAGAGTATGGTCCACATGCCACCAGCCCAGAAAAGAGCAGGATTCAAACTATAAAGCATGGCTTCTGAAAGCACCCTGTTCCTGCACCGTGGGTCACCTGAGGAATCACGAGTTCATCTGTTCTAAGTAGGGACTGTCTGCAGAGCCACACTCCTGCAAGAAATGGCTCCCCAGTGCCCCTGTCCTGGCCTCTAGCAACATCAGACTTCCTTTCCCTTGTGTGTTGGCCCTTACTGGATATTTGACATCAGTGAGGTCTGTGTCCCTCTGCCCCGTCTTTCTCTCAGCTCCTCTCCAGACAGGACCTAGTCCCTGGGCTCTTCTCTGTGGCCCAGGCAGCCTCTCCTACCTCTAACCTCTGACCTGAGGGGTAGGGTCCAGGACCCTTGATGGACTCAGACTCAGGTAGAGGCTCACCAGCTTTGTTTCAACTTCTTATCACTCCAACAGGCATGTCCCCAGCACAGGCCAGCTTCCTGGATCCCAGACAGCGTTCTGAAATTCCCCAACAGAAAAGCTGCCCACTTAAGGGAGACAGACAGCAATTACTGGGCAGCTGTCTACATGTGGGGGAAGCAGCGTTTCCAGGTAGCATGTCCTGTGTCCCTCTGTAGATATCATCCTAATCCACAGGGTTTCACTGCCCCAACTGCCCCATCCCTGGCTCCCCCTCGGGCTCCAGCTCCCTGGGGCCCTCAATCTACAGTCATATCCACAAAGGAGTGACAGGGACAATTATATATATAAAGGGTTTGAAGAGGCTGACAAGTGAGCCCCAGTGATGTGCAGTACAGAAGTATTCCCGACAGCCCCTCAAAGATGGATACAAACTATCAGACCCCCAGGCCAGCTGCGTGTCTGCAGGGAATTACAATCCATCCCGCTCCCTGTAAGTAAACATCCGCCTTTTCAAGCTTCGTGGCCAGTTCCTTCCTACAATTTGTGCTATTTTGGGACACTGCAGTCACTGGAGAACCCAGTCATCAAGCAGCCTTCAATCCCTCTTGCTTTTCTCCAGACTGGGGTTGGCAAACTACAGCATGGACGCTAAGCCGGCCCTCTGCCTAGCTCTGCAGATAAAGTTTTATTGAACCCAGACACTGAAGCCTCTTTCAGGAGCCACTGTCTTTGCTCACCACAGAAAAAAATAAACAAGACATTTACTGTCATCCTTTACAGAACAAATGACTCTAGTGTGTGTACTGGGGTCCCTCAAACACAGGGTCCCCAAAGCCAAGACTGCTCTCATGGTCTGGTAATATTTCCAGCTACAGCCAGCTTCTTCCTGGAGTCTCTTCCAGTTCTGCCTAAGAACTATGGAAAATGCTATTCATACCATCAGAAAGTTTGGGATATTTGTTTGTTCTGTGAGACAGGGTCTCACATGGCTGACCTCAGATTCACTATGCAATCAAGGATGGCAGTGGGCTCCTGATGTCCCTGACGTCAGTGCAATCACACCGAGTTTACTCCAAGTTACAGACGCAACCCAGGACCTTGAGCGCGTTAGGCAAGCACTCCACTGGCTGAGCTATACCCCAGCCCAGCAAGTTTGGTTTGCTTTTCAAATTATTTGTGGATGAGAGTGTGCACACTCGTGTGCCACAGGACTCACAGGAAGGTCAGATGACAGCTTTTGGGGCTCATGGGATCTGTGGATCAGACTTGGATTATCAGACCTATGCAGCAAATGCTTTTACCTACTGAGCCATCTCACAGGCCCACAGGGAAAAATTAACCATCTTAAACCCTACCATGGAGACCCGAAGGCCACATGGCATTCTGCCAAACAGCCAGAACCAGTGGACATTCCTGGTGTGAACAAGAGCCTGGCACATACAAGATGGTGCCAGTTCACACTGCTGCCTAGGGACCAGTTTGTCAGTTGTTGGGCTGGTTTTGTTTATTTGAGACAGGATTTTATTATAACCCAAGTCAGCCTTAAACTCAAGGTAATCCTCCCGCCTCAGCCTCTCGAGTGCTGAGATGACAGGTTTATGCTACACATGGCAGAATTAGTTCTTTTGTTGTTTTTTTTTTTTTTGGTTTTTCGAGACAGGGTTTCTCTGTGGTTTTGGAGCCTGTCCTGGAACTAGCTCTTGTAGACCAGGCTGGTCTCGAACTCACAGAGATCCGCCTGCCTCTGCCTCCCAAGTGCTGGGATTAAAGGCGTGTGCCACCACCGCCCGGCAGTTCTTTTGTTGTTTAATGTCACAGTATGTCACCAGTGTGTTCAGCTTTAACACCTACACAGCATTTCCTAGCGCTCCAAATGCCTGTCCAAGAATAGCTCCTCATTTGATAATCCAAGCCCCCACCCGCGCGAGGTCCTTCAAGAAACAATACATTAAAGATGACACTCGGGTGGGAATGCCCCAGTCAATGAAGTTCTTGCACACATGAGGACCTGAGCTTGAACCCTAGAACCAAAACAAAACAAAGAAAAGTTGGACTACTGGTGCATAATTGGTAGCCTATGACCCGTCCGCGCTGCCCACCTGGGGAGTTCCTGGCCAGTACACAAGCCTGGGTGAAAACACTGACCAACAGTGCAGTGGATACCCAAGGGGAGTTGTGCCCAGGGGACTGTGGGCTGGCTGGGTCAGAGGCATGCGCCTTTCTCCCAGCTCTGCATGTCTGCACAGTGATTCCCAGGGAAGCACTTCCACGCTGACTCTGTTCCCAGCTGGAGGTCAGGGTTTGCCGTCACTCCCCTGAAGTGGACCCAACAAACACACTGGAGCCTGGCCGGCCTCATCTCCAGGAATCTTCCCGGCTCTACTTAAAGACTATTATCAGAAACATGACCAGAAGGTTCTTGAAGAGAAGGGCGTTGGCTAGGACCAGCCCAGAGGCTGTGCGAGGCTGGAGTGGCCTGGGAGAGGATGGCTTGAAGGACAACATTGGAGCAGGACTCCACCCTGGGCCCAGCTCGACAATACACAACCCAAGTGACTTCAGAGAAGAATGTCAGCATTCTGTGTTCTCGGCAGGAGCCAGGGAGCATTTTACATGGCAGAGAAAACGGTAACTCTTTCCCTGAAAGAACTGGCTGATATTGGCCCAAGAACTGCCAATGTACAAGCAAGTGCTCACTAGATTTAACCAAGTACTCATCTCACAGAACACCCCTGGCTCCATCCCTTGGAAGGTTCCCAAACACGCAAACTCACAAATGGGAGCACCCCTAAATGCAATGTCTCTTTCCAGCGACAGCCCTTTCTTTACCCTGGACTATTTCCACAAGCCTGCCCAAGCCCCAGAATGCCTTTTACAAAGACTTAACTAGAGCACCTCTTCCAGGGAGCCCATGTGATCCAAGTTCTCAGTGTATCCAATCAAATCTGGCTCAGGAGCCAGGCAGAGGTGGCGTACCCTTTAATCCCAGCACTCGGGAGGCAGATGCAGGTGGATCTCTGTGAGTTCGAGGCCAGCCTAGTCTACAAGAGCTAGTTCCAGGACAGGTTCCAAAGCTACAGAGAAACCCTGCCTTGAAAAAGGAAACAAACAAAACACTGGCTCAGGAACAAGGCACAAGCTGCTCACTTACAAGGCTGGCATTCCCATGACAGCCCACCCTGGTTACAGACCCTTCCAGGGTCACCGGAAGCCCAATGACCTTTGGAAGTGTCCAATACCAGCTGCCTGGTGCACAGATGGCCCTGACATCCCCTCTCCATCACTGGCTCATCAGCCAACGAGCACACAGAAACAACCCTCACTCTGACCACTTGCCGCCCCCACTGCCACTCATGCCTCCATCGCTTGCTGGCACGGTCGCAGACTGCAAACTACCCCTAGGTTTTCACTGCACCCAGTTACTATTGCAGTTTCCTCTTGAACCAAGAAAAGCTGAACAGCTTTTGTATTTACAATAAAGTTTTTTTTTCCCAAAATTTCTTGTAAAATAATTGTACTGAACTTGTGAAAACATGAAAAGTTACCACAGGTAAGTGGGAATGGCCAAAGCCTTTATTGGTTTAATGTGAAAAGGGAAACTACCAAGAAAGGGTAAAGAGGGGAAACAAGAGGGCGAACGCAGGCTACCAGGAAGCTCCCCTCCCGAAGCCAGCGGCTGGGCTCCCTCAATCAGGAGCTGCAGGTGACCCTGTGTTGACTCAAGACCGAGGACGGAGGAAAGTGTGTAGCACACTTTCTTGAAATGCAAACCAGCTCCCAAATCAAGACTTATTATCAACTATGAAAGCTCGGCCTTAGCTTATGCTTGTCCCACCAGCTCTTATAACTTTATTTAACCTGTTTCTCTTCATCTACATTTTGTCTGGGGCTTTTTACCTTTCTTTCATTCTGTATGTCCTACTCCATGTCTGACTGGTGACTTGCCTGGCTAGCCCCGGGCATCCCCGTCTCTTTCTCTTTCTAGCCTACATTTCTTTCCTCCTTATTCTCTCTACTCTCCAGCCTCTTCTGTCTGGCTACTGGCCATTTATTAGACCAATTAGGTGCTTTAGGCAGGCAAAGCAGCTCATCTTTACATCATTAAACAAATGCAGCATAAACAAATGTAGCACCCCTTTACATAGTTAAAGTAATATTCCGCAATGTGGAATGACTTGGAGGGAGACTTCCACTTTGTGTATAAACAGAAAATGCACCCAGTGTTGTTCTACCAGAACAAGGACAGGACACCTAGACTCATGGCAACCCCTGGGAATCAAGAGGCCACAAAGGCTATGCTTTATACACAGTAACATGAATCCTTTGACTTTTGTATGAAAAAAAATATATCTGTTTAAGCCTCTGTCCATAAGGGCTTGTTACACACAGGTAAACATTACCAATAGACTCGGAGTTTGGCACAAGCTAGTTACCTGGACAAAGTCTCTGCTGAGCGGATGTGGGGGCTGTGGTGGCCTTGAAGAACCACTCAGTACAGTTATAAAAGACTCCATGATTCAATGAAATGGCCTGTGAGCACCTGTGAGCAGACCTGGCGGCAGGTACCCAGGAAGTCCTGTCAGTGCGCATGCAACAGAAGAGCGGGCCCTTTGCAGACTGTCTCTGAGTGGTGGGATTTGGTGGGGGGGGGATGAGGAAATTTAACATGTCTAATGGAAACATGGGCTTTCTCTTCATCCTAACACCACCTCACCCTCTGCATAGGCCTCGACTAAAAGGAGCAGATAAACCAAAATTGTGAGCGGCAAACTGCCAACCCAGCGATACAACTCAGTGCCGAGACCCAGCTCCTGCCCCAGCCCGTCATGTGACCAGCTGGCCGGTCTCCAGCACAGCCCTCACACAGTCACCTACAGTGACACAAGGTCTCCACCTTGGCCAGGCACTGCCAGCCTGGGACTGGGGCAACAACCCAGTCTTCCCCAAGCACACAACCTAGGTTCTGGCTGGCAGAGGGGAAACCCAAGGATGAGCCGAAGTTCTCGGTGACTCTGCCCTGCACTGCCCTTTTCAACCTGACACACAACACATCCCTGTTAAGCCACAGCCTTTCCTTTCTTGTCTTCCCCAAAACCATGCATTAATATACATTTTAACAGTCCCACAGTCTTTGAAAATTCAAACTCTTTAAAAGAGCCAGTGTCTTTTAAAATCCAAAGTCTTTTAAAAGTCCCTCAACTGTGGTTTCCTGTCACATCAAAAATAAACACCTTTTCACTTCAAGAGGGAAAGGTAGCCACAGTCTGAACAAAGCAAAAACCAACTCCACACTGAATAAATAAGTCAACAGCCAGTGTCTGGGATCCACTCCCCATCTTCTGGACTCCTCCAAAGGGCTTGGGTCACTTCTCTGTCTCCGCCCTCTGCAGCACACAGCTTGTCTTCCAGGCTCAGCCTGGCTCCACTCCACTGCTGCTGTTCTTGGTGCCCATCCCATGGTACTGGCATCTCCAAAATGCTGGGGTCTCTGCTGCAACTGAGCTGCAGTTTTACCAACAGCCTCTCCTGGGCTCTCTTCAGGGACTCCAGCCCTGCCACACAGTGCCAAGCCTCAGCTGCTCTCCATGACCCCTGCAGGCCTTCAAAGCCAGCACCACCGGGTGACTCTTGCACTATCAAGTTCAGCTGCCGTCACGAGGCAACCTTGGCTGCCTCTGGACCCCAGCTTCTGTGTGCTGGCCCTGGGGACACACTTCCCAGAAGACTTCACCTAGTGATGCTGGTCTCTTCTTAATCACAGCTGACTCTTCAGACCCAGCTGACCAGAACCACAGATTCTCAGTTCACAATAGCAGGGCCTTCATAGACTCTTTAAACTCCCCTCTGAAACCTCACAAGTCAGGCCTCAATCATCCTCACTGTTCTCAAGATTTTCATCATCCAAGCTGCAACCGAACAGCTCACTGAGCTCTCAGCACTCAATGGCTTTTCTGCCTCAAATCCTAAAGTGCTTCCACAGTCCTCCCCAAAACACCACCAGGTCCATCACAGAAGCATCCAACTATGCTGGACCAATCTGTCTTAGTAACAGTTACTATTGCTGTGATGAACACCGTGACCAAAGCAAGCTGGGGAGGAAAGGGTTTATTAGCTTACACTTCCACATCACTGTCCATCACTGAAGGAAGCCAGGACAGGAACTCAGACAGTGCAGGAACCTGGAGGCAGGAGCTGATGCAGGAGCCATGGGGGGGGGGTGCTATTTACAGACTTGCTCCCCATGGCTTGCTTAGCCTGCTTTCTTATAGAAGCCCAATAGCTCAGGGATGGCACCACCCACAATGTGCTGGGCCCTCTCCCATCAATCACTTGTTAAGAAAATGCCCTACAGGTTTGCCTACAGGATGATCTTTTGGAGGCATTTTCTTAATTGATGCTCCCTCCTCTCAGATGACACCAACCTGCAGTCAAGATGACATAAAACTAGCCAGGACATGACTCTAGGGCAAAAGAAAATTCTACAGCTGGGGCTCAAGCAAGGCTCCAAGGCCTGAAGCAACCACCACATATGATCAATACTGTCCCCTCGGTTCCCAAGCCCATCATTCTTACCAACTGGCTTCTGGAGGGGCTGGAATTACCCCCACAAACACACTAGCAGCAGCTGCCTCACCCACCTCCAGGGGATTCACCTGGGACTCACTAATTGACAGATAATGAGTCATAATGAGTGTAATAGAGTCCTTTGCACTTTAGCTAGAGGGAGCCACAAAGCACCTCAGAGAAAGGTGATAAAATATAATTAAAATAAGTTTCCAGTTTTTCTGCTGGGGTGAGGAATATGGCAGGTGGGGTGGGAGGAGCCTGATCTCGCCTGTACTGTGGACATGTTCCATCTTGAACCTTGTGACTGTGCCACCCATACACATGACAATCGATTCTTTTCTTTTTTCTTCTGCACATGTATATGTGTGATTAGCATGTTCATGTGTGTGGGTGTACATGTGTGCCCGTGTATGGAGGCCCCAAGTTAGTCAAGTATCTCCTTCAGTCTCTCTCTACTCATAAATTAAGGCAGGGCCCACTGATGCAGCTATATAGCCAGCTTGACCAGGGCCCCTGTCTCCAGCTCCCAAAGTACCAGGATTACAGATTGGGGCTGCCATACCAAATCCATAGCTCTTAGACAGGTGCTAGGATCCGAACTCTGAGCCTCATATTTGCACAGCAAGATCCTGTCTATGGAACTATCTCCGAGTCCAAAATCAACTCTGTAAACATTCAGGTACAGGCAGGCCATTTAATCCCAGCACTAGGGAGGCAGATCTCTGAGCTTGAGGCCACATGCAGACCCTATTTTCACTGGTGGTCCACGAGCAGGGACACAGCTGTGAACAAGCAGGCCAGCATGGAGACCATGGGGAAGGTCCTGATGCTTACTGAGCTCATAAATGAAGGACAGAGTTGAGGCCGTATGGAGGGAACTGCCATGGTCATCGGCATCACCATTTAGAGAGGCTGGGGAAGGTGGGCCCTCCCACCTCACCACATGCAGGAAAACTCAGGGAGGGTCTCCAATGAAGAGAGGTGTCCTGGAGTGTGTACAGCAGGTACTCGTTACAAAACGTATCCTCAAAGGGGCTGGAGAGATGGCTCAGAGGTTAAGAGCATTGCCTGCTCCTCCAAAGGTCCTGAGTTCAATTCCCAGCAACCACATGGTGGCTCACAACCATCTGTAATGGGGTCTGGTGCCCTCTTCTGGCCTGCAGGCATACATACAGACAGAATATTGTATACATAGTAAACAAAACATATCCTCAGATTGCAAACCCAAGGAAGGACTGGCTCAGAAAGCTGCCAGAAGACCTGCTCCCATCCAAGTGACCACAGCCCAGGAAAAGCCGCACCTGAGCCTCAGTGACACCAGGAGAGGCAAGCCAGCTCACCAGACTCCACCAGCCAATGTCAGCCAACAAGGCAAGCACATTTCAGGTCTGGCAGAGAGCTGCCAGCTCCACCCACGTGTTCGGATACTGAGGACAGTGTCCTCTTGGCTACTGAACATCAGACACTAGATCCCCTGGTGCTGGGGCACAATGCAACGCCATGTCCAAAGGTCCCCACGATGTCCCCAGCACAGATAAACTGCAGGGAACCCTAGAGGCAAGCTTCTTGATGGTATACCTTAGGGACACCACACCACCCAGATAAACCAACTCAACCTGGCTGGAATCCAGCCAGCACTCTGGGGCAACCCCATTTATGACACCCCATTTCCTAGAACCACTGACTCACCAGGAAATTAGTTTAAAATACTGGTGTCCCCAAGTTGTCACAACAGGATAGCAAGAAGCACCCCCTGCTGAACAGAGCAGCCGACTGGCCAAATGATGGGGGCCACACAATCCAGTACTGGGCTGCGTTTTAACCAAGTTCACCAACATTTATTGACTCCACCTTTAGTAATGAACCCAAAAGTCAAGGTTCAGGTGGAGCTCAGGAAGTGGGGTGTGGCACAGATAAGTGATGGACTCAGGGCACACCAAGATGAAAGTGTCCTCCTGTGACAAGGGGAAGAGAGCAGGGTCCCTTGCAGATAACGTGATCAAGGAAGGCTCCATGGAGGGGTGACATCACAGCCCTGTGGCCTGGGAGGTTGGAGACAGCAGACAAGGGAAAATCATGATGTCTAGAGTCAGATTCAACTAAGAGTAGGGTCCCTGAAGGAGAAGAGGCAGCTGGGGCTGGTGGAAGGAGGGGTAAGGGAATGCTCGCTCGTAGGGGGAAAGGGCAGATCCCACAGGCTGAAAGCACCATTTGAGACTCTACCAGAATGTCTCCCTCCCTCTGCCTCTGGGGGCTCTATGGTGCCTTTCAGAGCAGGAGAGAATGGAGTTACCCACCTACCTGAAACCTGCTCCAGGACCGTAGGCTTCCTTCTGGACAGGTTGAGGGGGGGAGGGGAGGTGCACTGGCAGCTCACCATGAAAGTCTTCCCCAGCCTCAGTTTCCTCATCTGTCAAAGGGCTTATGAATCATAGACAGGAAGAAGCTTGGCACTATTTATATGTAGCTCTCCACCATGTGACGGGAATCAGGGACACAGGTATGAACAAGCCTGGCCAGTGTGGGGGCCAGCAGAGGAAAGTGGGTAACAATGGACAGAGACCGCGGGAACATACCAGTATGTTCCTTCAATCCAAGACGTTGCCATTAGTAAAAGTCCAGAGCCCACTGACCACAACAGCGGCTTCACAAGTGAAGACACCATCTTGCAGCAGACATGCATCTTCTAAGGAAATAACTCCACTCCCCCAAGGTAAGGCCCCAAGTTCCCAACAAGAAGGGCAGCTCCAAGCACCACTTTGTGTGGTGTCTGCTGTTGCTGTAGAAGGAAGAGTCCTTCACACTTAGCCCCAAGATGCTGGTATGACCATGCCAGGAGGGGACAGGAGGGTCAGGAGCGCCCTGTAACATTACTGACACCAGGAAATGGCATCAGCTAAGCCTGTATCCTCTAAGAGAGCTGCTCAGAGACACCACCTGGATTTTCAGTGATCAGTGTGCTGGCTAGTTTTATGTCAACGCAACACAAGTTAGAGTCATCTGAGAGAAGAAAACCTCAACTGAAACAAATGCTTCCATAAGATCAGGACGTGGTCAAGCCTGTGGGGCATTTTTTTTGATTAATGATTGATACTAGAGCACCCAGTCCATTGTGGGTGGTGCCATCCCTGAGCCATTGGTCCTGGGTTCTATAAGAAAGCAGACTAAGCAAGCCATGGGAAACAAGACAGTCAGCAGCTCCTCTCCAAGGCCTCTGCATCAGCTCCTGCCTTCAGGTTCCTGCCCTGCTTGAGTTCCTGTCCTGAGTTCCTTCAGAGATCAACAGTGATGTGGAAGTGTAAGCTGAAATAACCCTTTCCTCCTCAGTTGCTTTGGTCACGGTGTTTGGTCACGGTGTTTTGTCTAAGACACCAGGGAACCACGGGGGGGGGGGGGGGGGGGGATAGAAGCCTAGAGAGATACGGGCCTGAGCCATGCTCACTCACAATTATAGCACAATTCCAAGCCGGGCAGTGGTGGCGCACGCCTTTAATCCCAGCACTTGGGAGGCAGAGGCAGGCGGATCTCTGTGAGTTCGAGGCCAGCCTGGTCTACAAGAGCTAGTTCCAGGACAGGAACCAAAAAGCTACGGAGAAACCCTGTCTTGAAAAATAAAAAATAAATAAATAAATAAATAAATAAATAAATTCCAGAGTCCCAACGTCTTAACTGCTCAGCAGCTAACTAGCCAGAATGAACTAGGACAGTCCTTTAGAGTCGGGAGTCTGAGAGACAGGATGCCTGGACACAGTGTGGCTGTGGGTTAGAGTGAACCTTGAATTCTGGCTCATGCCATTGGTTATGTAACTGGAGCCTCAGTTTCCCCATCTGGACCAGAAGAGCTGACTCAGTGTCTGACTTCCCACACTGGGATCCAGCCCATGGCAGAAGGCCAAGGTTGTCCTGAAGTTGTCTACCCATTCTCGAAGTCAGCACCCCCCTTGTTCATAATTACCCTGACAGCCCAGCCTATCAGTGAGAGACTGTGTCAACCACCAAGGAAGAGAAGGAACATCAACCTAAGGCACATGTGCTAACATGCACACACAAATGCATACATACAACACACACATACAAAGGGAAAGAAAGAAACAACAGAGGGAGTCATTGTGCAAAGGCCCTGTGGTACAAAACCCATGGAGGGGAAGGGACCCTTGCACAGTACACAGGACAGAAAGCAGGAGAGGGCACTGGAGCACAAGACTAAAGGAATGTGACTGCCCAGCGACTGGGCATCCTGGCTTGGGATTAAGCTCTCCCAAGGGAAGTTTGCAAAGCAGCTAATGGCACCATGCTAAGCAGAAACAGCGTCCGCAAAGCTGGACACATCTGGGGATCTGCAAAACTGAAAAGAACAACCGCAAAAAAAGAAAAACCAAAATAAATAAATAAATAAAAAAAAAAGAAATCAGCAAAATGCCTCCCCTCCCTGGCAGAGCAAGCAGCACGCTTGTCTGATGGGGGAAGCCTCTGTGGGGTATACTTCTGCCATTTGACGAGCACCAGGTTCTAGCAAGAATCTTGTTTTTGTTTGTTTAATGCTAAGCAGGGGTAGAGTATAGCTTGCTGCTATCTGCCCCATCCACACACTCCACTAAGGCTCCAGGAGCCAAGGGTTTAAGAGGACAGCCACTCTCATCCAACTCTCAAATAAACAACCAGACCTTTGGCAGAGTCCCCTCACCCTCCCCTCCAGCACTGGAGCTCAGACAATGTTTTCTGAGAGGCAGTGAAGGGCTAGGGCTTGGCATGCGAACTCACCCAAATACAAGCTTCCCCACCCAGAACCCTCCCTTTCCTACAGCCAGGGTCAGCCCTCCCTCTCTCTCTCCCTCCCTCTCCTGTGCCTGGTGCTTCCCCCTAGAGCCCTGACCAGCCCTGAATTCCTGGGGCCCCGGAGTCCAGAAGGTTTCACATTAAACACCCAAGCTCAGTGGTGAAGCAGAGAACAGGTCACACGCGAGCCTGAAGGGCCGGTCACTCTACAGAGCCATGATAAAAGGGGCTTCTCCATGTTGATGTCACACATGCTGTGGAAGGAAGAGCTATCAGGTCAAACACAGACCAAAGGGCTAAGGGGCGTGGGGGGCAATCTAGAAGGGTTGAAGGTCAAGGATCGGGGTCCAGGCAGGTATTCTACACTTGGAGGCCTCCTAGGAAAGGGACATTGGACCCTGACTCAGACCTACGTGTGGAGGAGAAGCCTACTGGGGGAGGGGCTTTCCAGACAGTGGACTCAGGAAGCAGGTCCCATGAGAAACCAAAGATGGGAGAAGGTGGGTAGGAGGGACACCCTACCAGGCAGAATCCATGCAGAAAGAGTGAGAAGACCCCAGTGGGGGCCCAGAAAGTCAACCCCTACCCCATTCTTCAGCAGAGCTATGACTCCACACTGTGCCTCCCAGTGGAAACTAAACAAGGGGCCAATGTATCCCCAAGCCTCCCCATCCAGCCTGTGAGTTCCAGAACTCAAGGTCTTGCAAGACTTCCCCTCCGGGATAGGTCCTGGCTCCTGAGAGTCCTGGCCCTGGGCTGGTGCTTCAATAAGAGCTGCCATGAGCCCTGCTGCCCAGGACCAAATATGAGTTCCAAGGTCTGCAGTGGACTGGCTGGTGGGTGGGTGAATGCTGGGAAACACAGAATAAGACGGCTCCTATAGGAGCCACCACTGCCACCCCTTAGGGTGGCCAGGGTCGTTTCCTGTGTCACATCCGCTGAGCAGGCCTCCATCCTGCAGTGCCGGGAGACTTGACATTCGTAGGCTAAGAATTTAAAGTCAGGATGTGATTCATCTACACAGGCCTTCCTCAAGGAGAAAGGAAACTCAGACATGCAACCAAATTTAACTTCTTTTCTCCATGCACTTCTGTAGCAGTAACGCACAAGGGCAGGGCACGCGCACCGGAAACACCCCCCCCCCACCGGAAGGGCCACCTGCTACCCTCAGCAAGCAGAGAGGAAACCTTCAGGAAAGGGGCAGGGGCACTCCTGTGGGAAGGGGAGCTTGTCTGCCCTAATCCCCATCCCTGTCTCTCCTCCATAGACAGACACAAAAGAGCTAAAGAAACGGAAGGTGCAGGAAGCCAGGACCTCTCACTGCCCCGGGAATTTCGTGAACAGATTTGGCTTAGGAAGAAACCACCACCTGGGAAGCAGTTCCCAGATCCCAGAGAGCCAGGTCCTGATCTTTAGTTCTGGGATCAAGACTTTCATCTCCAGACACTCAAGGGTAGGTGACAAGTGGCCAGGCTCCCTGCTGCTCGGCAAATACATTCTGAGTCCTCGGATAAACAGCAGCCCCTCCATGCAAGAGACTATCACACCAATGGTGAAAACAGCATCCCTGGCTTCCTTGTCCGGGGCCTTTGTGTCTGAGGTGACCTGTACCTTGAGGCCTGTGGAACAAGACAGAAGACCTGGCCATAACCTTTAGTTCCCATCCCGGCAGGGCTGCTGGGCTGCGGCAGGGCTGGGGTGCAGCTCAGTGCAAAGGGCTCGCCTAGCATGCATGCTGCCCTGCCTTCCAATCCCAGCAATAAGTAACAAGGCACAGTGGCTCAGGATTGTAGTCTCAGCACTCAGGAGACGGGGCAAAAGGATCAGGTCGGGGTTATCCTCAGCTACAAAACAAGTTGAAGGCCTAGCCTGGGCTACATGATGCCCCGTCTCCAAAGTAATAAACAGCAAGTAAAGTAAATGAGCAAGTATACTAGGGGTGGGTGGAACAGGTGTATATGTGGGTAAGGGCATGAGATGGCATGAGAGTGGGCGTGTGAGTGTGTATGTGTATGTATGTGGAGGGCAAAGGGGAACCTCCATGTTGTCTGCTGGGTTTGTCTCTCTGTTTTTCACTTTGAGACAGGGTCTCTCCCCAGGACTTGGGACTCACCAATTAGGTGAGGCTGGCCAGTCAGCAAGCTCCAGGGACCCACCTTCCATATCCCATAGTCACTGGAGTGACAAGCGCACCCCACTGTGCCCAGCACTGGGCTTCTCCTTCCTGCATGGTAAGTACTTCGCTTAACGGGAGCAGACGACCATCACCCACGACTGCCATCCTTCCCAGAAAAGAAGGCAATACAGCTAAGAACCAAGAAAGCCTAGGTCTCAACCAGCATCCCGGCAGCCCTCGGGCAAGGCACGACGTTCTCCACCATCAAGTCTCTCCCTTTCCCTCCAGCCCTTATGCAGCATCTCTGCTGTGCACACCCTGCAGAGCTGACCCACACAGGTGCCCTCCCAGAAGCTCAGAGAGTCAGGAGCTCACACAAGGTCACACAGCAAGAAGAAGCAGTGAGCAGACCAGTGACCCACAGTGAGGATATGGAGGCCTCCTCTATGACCTCTCTTCCAGCTGCCTGACCCATGTCCCCAGGCTCAGTGCCCAACCTTGGCAAACACATGTCCCAGCTCAGGGATCCTACAGATAAAAGCTCCTTCCACCCTTCTAAGGTTCTGCTGAAGGGCAGGGGACACCCTGGAGGTAGGTTACCCTAACACCTGCAGAACACATCACGGCCACTCTGAACTCCCTCCCTCCCAGGGTTCCTCTCCCATCCCATCCCTTCATAACCCCATGTCTATGCTGGTGGAAGGCACCCAGCCCCAGCTGGCCATCAGAACAAAGGGTGCCAGGCCTCCTTGGGCATAAAGCTCACAGTGATAGCCAGCACCCAGGAACTGGCCGGAGCTGCTTGCTTTCCTGTGCTTGTGTTTTCAAAGTCACCTTCTACTGGAACACCACGGCTGGTTGTTTTCACTGCGGGTCATGCATGACACAAGGACTAATTCAGATAAAGCCCGGTAGGGCGATCGCGTCTCAGGTGAGTCACAACGCAGGACCCACAGATGGGACAGAAGTCGCAAAGGCTGGATGTGTGTAGCAGAGCTAGGGGGTTATGTACGAATCCATCCACTCACTTGTCACAGCACTGACAGACACATGAGAACCCCCCGGCCCACTCAGATCTTGGTGCCCCAGGAATTTGAGGAGTTTCCTTCAGACCCAGGTGTTCATCCCAGCCCCTCTGCTGCTCTGGGTGACACAAACGGGGCTACATACAAACATGCTTCTCCTGCCCCAGTGTCCCAAACGCTGGATTACAAGAGTCCACCACCAAGCCTGGCTTGGAGCCCTCTTATTTTTGCAAAGCTCTCCCCAGGGCAAGGGCGGGGAGGGTGTCTTCTGAGCTGGCAGAGCAAAGGACCACACCCTCAGCTCTCAGGGAATTCTTCCCCAGTGAATGGAAGTCTCTACACTCCCAGAGCATCCCAGAAGCTTAACAGGGCTTCTCCCCAGTGGGACACAAACATGGGTGCCCTGGTGGGTAAGAAGCAGATTCTCTGTCTCCCCTCTCTTTCTTTCCAGTGCTGGATACAGAACCCTGCACAAGCTCAACAGGTGCCCTACCCTGAGCAACGACACCAAGCCCTTTGCCCTTTTCATGTCCAGCCAAGATCTCACTAAGTTGCCCAGGCTGAACTGGCTTGAACTGGTTCTGTGGCACAGGCAGCCTAGGACTTGGGATCTTCCTGCCTCAGCCTCCTGAGTAGCTGAGGTGATGGGCCTTGAATCAGCACCAGTCACTGTGATATGTCCCTAAATCATGGAAGATTCTCAAATGGCTCACAGCCCAGAGTAGGGAAGCCAGAATACTTTCAGACACACATCACATGGTAAAGAAGGGAAGCTGCAGTCAGCGCCTCCCCGCCCATGGATACAGCAGTTGGCGACATAATTCCAAAACTTCCTCTCAAAAGTCAGTGCCTGTCAAATCTTTATGGCTTATCAAGACCCCAAAAATAGCAGGGCTGGCAAGGGCAGAAAACATGCATCCCTGAACTATGAGCAGGAAGATAAAATGGCACAGCCACTGGGGAAAGCAATATGGGTATTTCCCAGGTCGCCAGTCTGGAAAAAGGGGAATGGTGGCATGGCTGGCTGCGTCCCACTGAAGTTAACTTTGTTCCCATTCTGACTCACTAAACAGCACTTTCAAAACTTCCATCAACTGTGGCTGGACCCCCACTCTCTAGGAGCCACGAGGGAAGCCAAAGCTGCACACGGTGGCAAACTCATTGCTCCAAAGAGTCTACAGAGGCACTGGGGGATCTAAATGCCTACTCTGTTCTTGAAGGAAAATGTGCTTCTTTCATTCATGAGACAAAGATATGAACCCCCTGCTTGCACCCCCCCCCCAAGTCTAACAACTGTTCAGCCCTGTGACAAAATAGCTCATCTGTGGGCAGCCCACTACAGTTTGCAAGACAAGACTGAGTAACAGGACATGGGGAGGGTGTCACTCACTTGCAGTAAGTGACTGTTTTCATGTGTCAGTGCCAGAGAGAACTGAACTAGCTCACTGAACATGTGTGTATGCATGGCAGAGGAGGACATCAGGAACCCTGCTTTCTGCCTATTGCCTCAAGACAGGGTCTCCCACTGAGCAGAAACTAGGTTGGTGGCCAGCAAGCTCCACCAGTCCTCCTGTCGCCACCCCAACAGCACTGGGATTACAGGTGTGCACACAGCCGTGCCCAGCTTCTTATGTGCCGATCTGAACTCAGACCTTCACGTTTACATAGCAAGTGCTCTTACCCACTGAGCCACCCGCCAGCCCTGAACATCTCTGAGAATGTTTTTATTTAAATTTTGAAAAGTGAATCATGGAACTGTGGATGTAGCTCAGTGGCACAGTGCTTGACTAGAATTCTTGAGACTGTGGGTTTGATCCCCAGCAAGGCAAGACATAACAATTAGATAAAGAAAGAAATGAAGTCAGGAGCGGTGGAATACCATCTGTGACCCCTGCTCCTGGGAAGTGGGGCAAGAACATCAGCAGTTCAAGGTCATCCTCAATTCTGTGACAAGTTCAAGGCCAGCTTAGTCTATGCGACCCTGCCTCAAAGAATGAAACAAAATGGTGCATCTATCCAAAGGAACAACAGCAGGGACCAAAACACACGAGCCTTGAAACAGGACACCGAAGGAAGTTCACAAAAGACCACACAGTGTATGACCAGACTGAGAGGAATTGCCCAAACAGAAGTCCATGGAGACCAAAGCAGGCCAGCGGTGAGGAAGCTGGGGGGACGCGGGGGGGGGGGGGCGACTGCTACAAGGGTAACGCTTTCATCGCGATGACAAAACTGTCCAAAAGCTGATCCCGATGACGTTGTATCTGTCCATGAAGATAACAGTAGCCACTGCCTCACAAGACATGAGCCAGCTGGGTGGGATGGCATCCCAGCCAAGCCATGGCTTCAGAAGCCACAGTCCAAGATGAAGCTGTACCAGCAGAACAAACAGAAGAGCCTGGGAGACACTAAATTCGGGCTTTGCATGGGTTCATGTCCCAGCGCTGGAGCAGGAGGACTTCAAGTTCCTGCCAGCCTGGTTTACAGTGTGAGAATCTGTCCTAAAAAGAGCTGGAGGCAGAACTCAGTTGCGAGAAACCCTGAGTTCAATATTCAGCATGGTAGCCCAGGCCTCTCCTGCTAGCACTTGAGAGTTCAAGGTCATCCTCAGTTACATAGCAAGTTCAAGATCAGCCTGGGCTACAGGTGACCCTGTCCCAGAAAAAAAAATAAGAATTTAAAATAAATAAAACAATCCCAAGCTTTTAGCCCAATGAGCTTGCTCAGACCCTTCATCTGAAAAATGAGAGCAAGAACAGGTCCTACCTTGGGGGTCCCCATGGGATCTCAGGTGTGAGAGACAGTGTTTATTGTCACCTGGGAGCTGGTCCTCTATGCCTGTGAGGGAGTCCCTTGACTATGGTAACTGATGACTATCCATCTTAACTGTGGGCAGGGCCATTCCCCGGGCAGGAATCCTAGGCTGAATGAAATGGAGAAGGGAGGGCTGAGCCCTAGCATATTCCATGTCCACCTCTTGTGTTTCTGACTACAGATGCGATGTACAAGCTCCCACTGCCTCGCTGTCACCACCGTGATGGACTGACCACCTCTGAACTGCAAGCCAGATACAGCCATTCTCCCTCAAGTTGTGTTAGTCAGGGGATTTGGTGGCAATCACCAGAGAAGGAAGAAAGACAGCGGCTTTGTGCCTGGCACCTCCACAGAACCACACCGAGATTCTGCTACCTGGAAGATCCCTGCTATGCTTTTGGGGAGCCCTTGGGCCACCACAGGTCAACACAGGCCTGAACTTCAGATCTCAAAACCATAAAAACCCTGCTTCCTTGTAAAGAGGCCACAACCCAGCCTTAAGTCCCAAAAATCAGCCAGGGGCTTGATGAGGGCCAGCCAGGCAGCAGGCCTCTGAGGTCCAGGGGCCACAGCATGAACCCTAGACCTTACTAGCAAAGGCAGTGGTGACCACTATGGCTGCCATCGGGCATCTTCCATATGCTGACCATACAAAGACCAAGTGGCAGAGCTGGGGAGGTACTCACAGTGGAACAGCCATGAGGATCTGAGTTAGGATCCTAGCACCCACACAAAAGCCAGCATGGTGGTATACAGCTTTTACTTGAGCAGCGCTGGGAGCTTGGACGGCAAGATCCCTGGGGCTCGGTGGCTGGCCAGACTCGTCAAAAATGATGAGCTCCAGGTTCAGTAGGAAATAGCAATAGAGGACACTCAGTGTCGACCTCTGGCCCCCACATGCCCACACTCAGGACAGCACAATCTTGTGCACACACATACATATACCACCCCAACACGCGCACACACACACACATACACTATATATATATATATATTACACATACATACATACATATATATATGTAAACAAAGGAACTAATAAATAATGCTAAGCCACCTGCAGTCAGAGCTAGCCACTGGTGCTGACAATGGTGACCCAGATTTATTGGAGGGAGTCAGTGAGAGGAGTAAGCACTGAGCAGGACTAGCTGAGTCAGCATCAGAGCTGGTACAGATGGACAGGCTGGGGGAGAGGAAGGGAAGAAAGGGGTAGACCCACGTGTCTGGTGGGGTAAGAGCCTGCATTCTATGTGACCCTAGAGGTTGAGACCCTACCTCGGCCCCATGTCACACAGCAGACTATGGATGGACTGGGCTATGCAGTGTCCCCATCCAAGGTCACAAAAGAGCAGTATCATTCCCCTGCAGGTACCCGGCCCCCAACTCACCTCTGGGAACCTGGCTCCATCACCCGCCCTGCCCTGTGGCTCCCCACACCCTCTCCTCTCTCTGCCCTTCCAGGGCTCCATGGCATGAACAGCCCTCTTCCCAACAGCCGAGCCAGTCTTCCGGAAGCTGCTCTGCAGCCAGGGGAGGAGATAGAGGGTTCTGGGGAGCTCATCTTACACCAGCCACCTCCCAAAGGGCCACTGGCTAGGATTTGGATGTTGGCCAGGCCTCAGCAGGGACAGGAAGCATTCCCAGTGATGGCAATCAGGCCAGGCTTATGAAGGAGCCTAGTGTGCCGGCCAGGATGGGATGAAGCCACTTGGACCAGTCCCAGTCAACACAGCCCCCACACCATGAGTTAAAACAGCGCCAAACGAGTGTGCCTGAGAGAGATGCTGTGGTCCCCACCCTACCCTAACTCCATCTACCAGTTAGAGTTTACAGAATTCTAGAAGGAGCTGGCCCACTCAAAACAAGGAGGAGTATGCAGCCATATAAAATGACAACCCGTATGGATGGAGGGTGTTCGATGCTCTTCCAGAGGACTTAGGTTCGATTCCTAACACCCACATGGCTGCTCACAACTTCTGCAATTTCAGTTCCAGGGGATCTGATACCCTCACAGAGACATACATAGAGGCAAAACACCAATGCACACAAAATAAAAATAATAACTCATTAAAAAATAAGAGAGGGTACTAACAAACTGAGTTCTTGGGACCTTATCTTACAGAAGAGAAGCTGAGGCTCAAAGGGGCCATGTGACTTGCCCGTTCTATGGCACGGACTTGTCTCAGTGAACACACAGGTTATCGCAAGGCATCTTTGGCACATGTGGTTATGGCCTTCACACCTTTCTCTCAACCTGTTTCTGGATACTGCTCGCCCAGATAAGGGACCATTGCACTCTATGGCAGAAGGGGCTAGAGACGACCATGTTGGCGTACTGGACGGCACCCGTGTAGCACCCTCAAATGGGGGGATAGAGACGGTAAGAAAACAAGGTGGAAAGGCCCTCAGGGGGTCACATAATCAAATGATAAAGGAACCCCCCACACACAGTAGGAGCTTTACCTATCACCACCCAGAATAGCAGAACGACATAGCGATATCCATTCTCCACAATGTGCACACCCATGACCCCAGGCTGTGTGGCTCCGGACCAGGTGGGGTTATCCCTATAGAAGAGCCACCTCCCAGGGGTGACTCAGGCCTCGGGCTGCGAACTGGGCAGTACACTCAGCTGTCTTGCGGATGCCCAGCTGAACCCTACCAAAGCTGGGGAAGATGGCTCACACCTGCTGGCTGGGTCAGCCAGCATTCTGGGCATTCCGGAAATTCTTCCTGCTTTTAGCCGCCTCCCTCCCTTCCACTGCCTGCCCACTTCTGAGTGAACTAAAGGAAGGTAAGACAGATGGGCTGTGGAGGACAGCAGGACTCACAGCCATCATCACTCCCTCTGAAGTAAGATCTGAGAATATCCAAGCCGTCTCGCCCCTCCAGGAGGGAAGGTGTCGCCTGTCGCCTGCACATTCTAGCCAAATCCTAACTGCACAAAGGAAGCAGTTTGGGCCCAGGCTGGACTCCGGTTGCCCCATCACAGCCCTGAGAAGTGACTCTCTGCCTCCATGTCTCTCTCCTCCTCGGTGGCAGCAGCCTAACCCGGGGCCTGAGTACACAGCAGGTGCTTAATAAATAACAAATAACTAAGAGGACCACTCTCCCTGGAGAGGGCAGAGCACTCGGCTGGGGCATGGGACCTCCCTGGAAAGATGAGTTTGGATGCCGAAGCTGCAGTGGGCAGACATCTCTCCTGAAGCCAATGAAAAGGTTAACAATGTCAACCGTCTGAGTCACTCTGAGGGTGACAAGAAGATGCAGACACCTCCCAAACAAGGCACTTGGCACAGAGCACATCCTGGGCAAACTGTGGCTCCTCCAGGCCCCGCCTTTTAAAGGGCTGGCTTAGATTCTTCCTGGAGCTGTAGCGGGAGAGACTCACTTGATTTGCTTACACCAGACAGGGGAAGGGCTCGCCAGGGCAAGTGCGGGGATGTCCGTGCCGTGAACTTTCTAATATTCTTTAATCCTCACTGGCACCAGCCTAGGCTCTCCCAGGTGCCACGCACAGTCCCTGACACACTAACAATCAGCTGTGCCTGGCCTGAAGTGAGAGGAGATGAACTTGGGCGGTGTCCCAAGCCAAAGGTCCCTGGGAGTTCCCTACCCTGTCCCGTTCCAGTTCACCCGGTGCCCTAAACAGTCTCAGAGGACAGCACCTGCCAAGGCTTGGGCTTCACGTCTCAACAGGCCAGGCCATGTATGTAGTTCACACGGGGACCCTAGGATACCGAGAGCTACTGGCCTCTCCTTCTGCTGGGATGTCCTTCATACCCATTCCTTGGATGGACAGATCAGTCCTCGGAAAGGCCTTTAGCCACAGGAGAAACGAAACAAACAAACAAGCAAATAAATAAAAGCCAACAGACTGGGCAGTGTGAGGCAGTAGCCCTGACTTGGGGCCTCCAGTGGTACTTCAGCTTCTCCAGTGGGCAGGGCCAGGCAAAAGGAGCCTGTCTCCCGGCCTGCCCGCCATGGCTGGGCACTCTGGGCAGGGCCTTTGGGAGTCTGGCCACCCTCATCTGTGTAACAGAAGCAACACAGACTGTGGGTATTACATCAAATACCGCATCAGAGACATAGGACAGAAGGAGGTGGCACCCAGACTCACCAGGTGTCTCAGGCTGGCCTCAGATTCATGGGCAATCCTTCTGCATCTGCCTCTTGTGTGCTGGGATTACAGGCATGAGCCACCTCCTCAGTCAATCTGTGTTAATTATTAATTATGTTATTGCTGCTGCTCGTGCAAACAAGGGGGATTTAAAGCTAGACTTTGCTATCAGTTACGCACATTAAAGAAATAAACTCAAGGCTGACCTCAGTGCTCACTGCACAAAGAGGGCTTGTGTCATTATCACGTAAATTATATGGTCCTACAAGACCACCATGAGGGAAATCTTTGGTTATTTGTCTTTAATTTTTTTTTATTAGATTGATTGATTGATGATTGATGGGGGCTACATGCCATAGCACACATGTGGAGGGCAGAGGGATCCATTGTCATCTTCTACCATGTGGGATACAGGGACTAACTGGGGGGCCTGGCAGCAAGAGTCACCTCCAGATCCAGAGCCTGCTCTTCATTGCTGTTTTGTTTTGTCCTTCTGCAAATGAGCGGAGGCTTAGAGAGACTGGAGCACTTGTCTGAAGTCACTCAGCACTGTACGGAGCCAGGTGACCAGTTGGCCCAGGCTGCTTGGCTGCCAGGAGGTAGCAGGGGAAACCAGAAGGGGAAGGAGCTGGAGTCAGGCTACAAGGACCCACAGTGAGCGAAGCCAGTTGCCTAGGATCACAGAGCAAGTCCATGCTAGACTCATTCTCCCAGCTCAGCTAGGACCCTCACCCAGACTCTTAGCACACTCTCCATTACTCATGGCCAATGGGGTCCCCAGAAACCTGCAAACTCCCTGGAGAGGACAACATGGCAACTTCTCATTGCGATTCCCCTACAGAGCAGGACTGCGCCAGGAGACTAGTGGTTAGTGATGAGGCTTTGTCCCTCCTAAGATGTGCTACATTGGTTAGAGAAAAATCTTGCAACTCACAAACAGGCAACCAGCCAACTGCAGCAGGATCAGAAGCCTAGACCACAACTCTCACCTCACTTCTGTCCTCAAAGCGCTGGTGGCTCCCTGGAAGACAAGCAACCTCTCTAGGCCCCCCTGACTGAGAGTACCACAGCCAATAATAACCACCCTGCTCAGCCTGGTGTCACAGCCTGAGATTCCAGATACGGGGCACAGCGGGGAGGGAAAGGGTTGAGACACCAGAATGAGGAGTTCAAGGGCAGCGTGGCAGTCATTTAGTGAGACCCTGTCTCAAAGTGACTTCTGAAGTAGAAGAATAGACACGCAGTATAATGGTAGAGGGCTTGTCTACCACGCTGGAAGCCTCATCTCCATCTCCAGCACTGCCAGACAAGAACCAAAACCAAACCTCCTCCAAGCCAGTGCTCAAGCAAAGTCCTTGAAGGTACTCTTTGTCAGCACAACCATGCTCACAGACCTCCTGAGCCAGGCAGGTGGGGAAACAGGAGAGGTTCAGTGGCCAGTCAAAAGCCACCAGACATCAAGCGGTAGAGCTGGGATTTGAATCTGGACAGTCTCTCCAAACCCCTACTCTACTCTCATCCTGTGCTAACCCCCTCAGACCCTGGAAGACCCTAACAGCTACCGGCTTCCTGCCAGGCACACCACAGTCCTTTACAGTAACAAACACAGGTCCCATGTCCCTCAGCAAACTGAGGCTGAGAGGCAGGTATGTACTCAAAGATGTTATCCCAGCATTTGGGAGGCTGAGGCAGGAGGGTCAGGAGTTCCGGACCAGACTGGACTACTAGAGAAACTATCTCAGAAGGCAAAGAAGCAAAACGGGCCATGACGGGATCACCAGCTCGCAGCAGCACAGCCAGGCCCAGGGAACCACAAGTTCTGTTATCCAGACAAGGAAACTGAGGCTCTTTCTGGTTCATAATTCATGTTCCATCTTCCCCACGGCCCCAGTTCCAAGTTCACTGGCTCCACACAGATCCTGGGCTGATTCCTACGCCCTCTGCTCCAGGAAGGTCCTCTCCCACCCCTCAGAAGTGCAACTGCAGTGGGATGCACTGTTGTCAGCCAAGACCAACTCAGCCTCCTTGAAGGAGCACAATGTGTCCCCTGATTTGGGGGATGGGGTAGTTCCTGTGACTTGTGGTGACTTACAGAACAAGGACAAAGGCAATGCCATCTCACTTCCTCCTGAGGTTCTGGACACCCACAGTCCGACCCACCCCCTGCACATCTGTAATCCACCCTCTGTGCACACTTGCTGTCCCACCCTCTACACACCTGCTGTCCTACCCCTGCACACCTGCTGTCCCACCCCTGCATACCTGCTGTCCCATCCCTGCACACCTGCTGTCCCACCCTGCACACCTACTGTCCACCCCGTACACACCTGCTGTCCCACCCCTGCACACCTGCTGTCCCACCCCTGCACACCTGCTGTCCCACCCCTGCACACCTGCTGCCCACCCCGTATACACCTGCTATCCCACCCCTGCACACCTGCTGCCCCACCCCTGTACACCTGCTATCCCACCCCTGCAAACCTGCTGTCCTGTCCCCTGCACACCTGCTGTCCACCCCTGCATACTTGCTGTCACACCCTTGCACACCTATAGTTCACCCCTGCACACCTGTAGTCCACCCCCTGCACACCTGCAGTCCATCCCCTGCACACCTACAGTCCATCCCCTGCACACCTGCTGTCAGGCCCCCTGCACACCTGCTGTCCCGTCTCCTGCACACCTGCTGTTCTGTCGCCTGCACACCTTTAGTCCATCCCCTGCACACCAGCTGCCCACCCCCTGAAGAGCACACCCCACTGTCAGTCAGGGGATCTATTCGAAGACAGAAGAGCCAAGTCACTCACTGATCCGTGATGCCTATGTTTTAAAGTCACTGGGATTTGGGAGATGTTTCTCACCCGTGTGATCCCAGGAAAAGTGAACTGATCCAGGAGCCACACACCTCCAGAAAGACTAGAGTGTTCACTGGCAGATGTCTCCCAAGATACAATCTCTGGCAGGTTGGACTCAGACCCACAGGCTGCCAAACTCCACACAACCTACAGGGGCTCTGGCCTTCCCTACTGGGGGCTGCAGGCTACAGCCTGGGCCCCTGACAAGACAAAGCTCCACCTCTGTGCAGTGCAGACAGCTTCACTCCCACAGGTGTGTCCAGGGACCTGGACAGGCAGGGACACCACTCCAAGCTCTCTTTAGCTCGTATGTCCTCCCACCTCCTGTATGCACCAACAGGAGGCTTGGCGGAGTGAAAATCAAACATCCAGCAATGACTGTCCAACAGCAGGGGCCGGTTCACTGGGCCGGTAACCAGCGCACTTCCACGCACACGCTCTCAAATGGGGAATCGCCAGATGTGCTAGTAATTTATATGTGAGGTTCCTTTACGTTGTTGTTAGTTTTTAATCATTTTCCCCCAGCTATTTACTGAGCACCCACCTTCTCTGTCCGTTAGGACCAACATGCACCTGCCAAGCCCCTCAGTCCTCACAGTTGCCCTCAGAGAAAAGTCCCATCATTTACCTCATTTATAAAGGAGGAAATGGGCTCAGAGAGGTCAGCACACCTGACTGCCGTCATAGAGCAGAGGAAGCAGCAGAGCCAGGACCTAATCTTACCCCTCTGGCTCCAGAGCAGATCTGAAAGCAGGTTTCTTAACTGGCAAGGTGTGACGGAGGCCTGGGCAGAATTGGAGTCTGTGAGCGCGTGAAGCCTAAGTGTGGCTCTCTGAGGCGTCCAGTGGGGCGTCTGAGGCTGACACACTTTCACCTGATGCAGGATTTCCACACTGCGCACAGCACCACGGTTCTGTACACCGTGCATCCACTGCGGCCTACTCAGGTGTAAACAGTTGACGACCATGCTCTGGAAATGTTTCTATTCCCAATGCAGATGCAGCTATAGACATTTCAAAGGTCGCTTAACTGCACAATTACCAAGAGGGCAGTGATAACTCAGGCCTCAAAGCCAAGTCCATAATTGCTTCCTGATTTGGGCCATGTGACATTTCTCCTACACAGCTGACTAGAGGATTCCTGGGGACAAGAGATCTTCCTAGTTTTCAAGCCCAGAGACTCCATGAAATATTCATCTCGTGGGCGAGAAATGATCCATGTGTCCAGCCCTCCACCCAAACAGAGATCCCTCACCAAGGCCAGCAGCCAGGGTGTGGACAGTGGGCAGCCACGCCTAGCCACAAAGGGAATGAGGAGGACCGTGACATCAGGCAGCCAGTTCTACGTTTAGAACCCAGCTCCTCCACCACCCAGTCCAAGCGTCCATTTCATGAACTGCTGGGGGAGGGGGGTCTCCAAAGCCACACTGCCTGAGACAGACTGTAGTGAAGAACAGAGCGCACGTGGAAGGACTCAGACCAGCAAATCTGTACTCTGGCTTTTCCTACACTCTCCTCGTCCCGGCCATGTTGCCTGGCCAGCCTCTCTCCCACCTCCTCCCAAGAGCACCCCCCCCCGGATTTACCTCTGGTCTCTCTTGGCAATTTTACCTCACTGTCTCCAAACCCCCATCAGGGTTCTGAGAGAAGCGGCAGCTCTGAATCCAGTCTCCGGCTCCCTGAAGTGGGTGGGGACAGGATGTGCACCTCTGTAGTCCCAAGCCTTCCAACACAGAGCTGGGATGCGAAGGTCTTCTATTCGCTCAACACACCCTCCGCTCTGGGCAGGACTGGGAGCGAGGCCTCACCCACCCTTGCCTCCGTCCTTCCTCCTCCTCAGCCCTCAAGACCCAGCCCAAGTGTCACCTTTGAACACATACACACGGGCACACGCATGCACGGGCACATACATACATGAGTCAGATTCGGCAAGGCATCATCCACCTTAACACTTCACCCAGAGGTCACACCATCAGACCTATCCCTGACACTCCCCAAGCCCCGCCTTATCCCCCTCTCCACCCCATAAAAAAGCCAGGGACCCCATCAGACCCTTACATAGATGAAGGTCCAGAGTCTCAAAGTGCCCCGGGCTGTGAAATGACTCAGTGGTTAAAGGGGCTTGCCAACAAGCCCTACTCTACCCAGACCCTGATCCTCCTCTTGTCCCAGGCCATTAGCCCCTCCTCTGCCATGCCCACTCTGCCTTCCCAGACAGACCAAGGATTCACCCCTGGATGTGACTTCAAGTCCAGTCCCGGATACTGTCTCAAACCATCAGTTCAGTGAATGAACGACTGACGAATGGACATACGTGTCATCAGCAGCTCATCTGTGTGTTGGTAAAATGTGGTAATGCTGAGGGGTCACATGACGAGGGATGGACAACTGGTCCCCCCCACACCCGCTCAGGTGAGTGTAAGTACTAACAACCACCAGGAGCCCCTGGGGGAGGGATGTCTAGCTCAGAGTCTGGGGTGAGGGTTGCATCCCCAACATCACAAATCAACAAAGGCTCAGGGCAAGCTGACTGTGGCTAGAGATTCACCCCCCCACACCCCCCCCCTCCCCCCCCCCCCCCGCAAGGAGCAGATTCTGAACTGCTCTGGGCAACCCGCTAGGACTCCCCTGTATCCCTGTGGCCACTCCCACACACACAAGGGTGTTCTCTCTCTCTCTCTCTCTCTCTCTCTCTCTCTCTCTCTCTCTCACACACACACACACACACACACACACACACACACAGACACACACACACACACACACACAGCGGCCGCGGGCCAAAAGTGCCCTCCAGTGCACTTTTAGGGCCTAAGTGAACTCCTGCCAAGTCCTCAAACCCTTTAAAAGGAGACTCCCCCAGAACCCACCAAAACCGGGTGTCTGCAGAGCCTTAATCCCTTTAAAGGGTCTCTCCTGGACCCACCAAGACACTGGTGTCTGCAGAGGCCAGCCTGGCCGCTCGCCCGCCCTGCGGGGTAGCAAGGAGAAAGTTGTTAGCTAGGAGCCTCCACTTAAGTCCCGGTTACCGATTAACCAGCCCCAGCGCTTCTCTGTGCGCGGCCTGGCAGAAAAGTCCAAGTTACACATCTTTGTCACCGCGGACGGGCGGTGTGCGCGCCACCCGGGAGGGCGCGACCCCGGGACAGGGCTGAGGCCCAGCGCCAGTCGCAGGGCGTCCAGGGACAGCTCTCCGCAACAGGCGCCCTCCCTCCGAAAGCAAAAGGCCACGACTTCCCGGCCCGAGGAAGGGCAGCCCTGGCCTGCACGGCGCCCGGCATAGTGCGATTCCGAGCCACGCGCGAGCCGTGGACGCGCGTGGGGAGCGGGGCCAGTTTTAGGCGTCCTCTGCCGTCATTCCCCGGTCGCAGATGCAATGGGATCCCCTAGTCTGCAGTGGCACTCCGCACGCGGCGCACCCCGGTCCCCGCTTTGCCCTCAGCCAACTTTGCCAACTTTCCACGCGGCCTCGCGGGCAGGAGTGGGCTGTCCCGCGCGTCTCCGCGCGCCCCCGCGCCCGCCCGCGCGTCCCCGCGCCCTCCGCGCACCTACCGCAGTGGCCCGCCGCGCCGCACCTGCCCGCCCGCACCTGCCGCGGCGTGCGCAGCCTCGTTCCTGGGAGCGAGGCTCGGGCGGAAAGCGCCCCGTCGCCGTGGCAACCGCTCCCGGCGGCGCCTGCGCAGAGTAGCGAGGGGCGGAGCGCGTAACTCAGAGCGGCGAAACTGCGCGAGGCGCACCCCCTGCTGGAAAGACGCGGCATTGCTCCGGGGTCCCCGCCCGGGGAACGGGCTGTGGTGGGGTAGCAGAGCATTGCTAGACAGCATTCTTGGTCCGCTGCCTTGTTCATTTCATTAACCATATCTATCACAATTTGATTTTCTTTTTTTTCTTACTTTCTCTTTTTAAAAGATTAATAATTAATTATTAATATCAATAAAATTATTGTTAATGAATTGATATTAATAATTAATAATAAAGGATTGTTGTTATTGTTATGTGTATATATTCATGTAAGTGCAGGTGCAGGAAGAGGCCAGAAAAGGGCCATAGATCCTCAGGAACTGGAGTTGCAGGAGGCTGCGGTGTTGGAAACTGCAAAAGCGGTGTATTCCACCATGATCCAGTCCTCTCCCTCTGTTTCCCTCCCTCTCCTTTTTTCAAGGTATGGCTCAGGTGTGAGCACCTGGGTTCAATCCAGTCTCTCTCCTCAGCTCCCTTCCTTCCCTCAGGTAGCTGGAGCTCCAGCACTGAACAGCCAGCCTGCCTTTACTAAGTACCTTTCCGATGCTGGGCTCTGGAGACTCCGCTCTGAGGCAGCTGGCAGGATCCAGGTTCTCACGGGGTTTCAGCAGCATTAGGGAGAAACATTGCATGAGAAAATTGAATCATATTTATGACATGTGGTCCCAGGGGAAATGGCCCAGCGTGAGTCACGATACGTGGTTTATGCCTTTGTCGCAAGCCCGCCCAACTTCAAGAAAAGGGAGACAGGGATTAGCAGCAGCGTGACTTCCAGAGAGCTGTCGGCCGTTCTCCCTCACTCCTCTTTGCCTCGAGTTGTTGGTCATCACGATGGTGGTGGTGGTGGTGGTGGTGGTGGTGTGTATGGCTCACTCAATCCTGTGAATTTTTGCCCTTTTGAAGTAAGGACTGACACCTTCCATAACACCCAGGATCCACCTGAGACTCCCCAGGGACCTGTCCACAGTGACAGAGTCCAGCCGTGCTTTGGGTCATCTGGATGCCACGGGCACAATTAGCAGCTGGACCCATCCCCGTGTTTGTCAAGCACTCCCAGGGGAAGGTCTTTGAGGCAGTTTCAATGGTTGGTTTGCAAGATGAAATCCCTCAAAATTCATCTAAAAGCAGGACTTTTATACAGAGTTTGTATGTTATTATAAAAAAAAACTGGTTTGTGTGCCAGGCATGGAGGTGCACACCTTTAATTCCAGCATTCAGGAGGCAGAGGCAGGTAGATCTCCGAGTTCAAGGCCAGCCTGGTCTACAGAGCGAGTTCCAGGACAGCCAGGACTACACAGAGAAACTCTGTCTCAAAAAACCAAAAATGATAAAAATATAAAAACTAAAATAAAAATAAAAGCAGTTTGTGTGCACTCTGCTCTCTAGAGATACTTCAGGTGATTCACAGGGGACACAGTCGGTGATCAATGAACAGATGCAGGGCCATAAATGTCCAGGCTGATACCCCACCATGTGCCACGTCTCTTCCGGAACCTTGGAGAAAGTTCCTATCTCTCTGTACCAATCACCAGTTACAAGATAGGTGTCAGGATGTTTCTGAGTAACAGGACACTTGTGGTTCTCGGCTCCCAGCCAGCAGGGTCCTCCCACCTGACACTGTCAATCTGCCTTAGAATATAAGCAGGGAAGGGAACAAACACTGTCTTTCCCAACACCCTCACAGACCCCAAGCCGAGACAGGTTCCCCTTGATTACCTCATTCCCACTCTACAGGCTGTCGACTCAAGCCACGAGGAGAGATGACTGAGGCAAAACAAACTACAACTCCCAGAGGCACCCGGGTCTTCATGGGGCCAGACTTCCTGGGAGACTCCACCACATTCTTGTACTCAGGCCAGGTGAGAAACTGCCAGCCACACGTGCCCAGGGGTTGCACCCCAAGCAGGGAATGTCAGGTTCCCCATTCTACCCAGACCAGGCACCCCAGGCCCTGGGTTGTCTGTTCTGGTACAAAGAACAGTGCACTCCGGGACTGTTCCAGAATCATTTATCGGACATCTGCCTCCTCCAGGAAGCCCATGGTGGTAGCTCTGTCCAACAGCACTTACTATAACAGTGGAGCTCCACGGTGGCCCCGTTCAGCCTTCGTGCAGAAGACCCTGGTCTTTCTCTTGATGCCAAACCTTTGCTGTACTGTATTGCCCTGCCAGGAGGCCCTTGCCTCTGTTGGTCCGTTCTCGGCTTAACAGCCATCCCTCCAACCTCAGCTTTACAGTCAGTTCACCCAGAGGCCTTCTGGATTACGGGGTAGAGATGGATTCCGTACTTAGACATGAAATATCTGCCCACCCACTGGAGTGCCGACCACAGTAGCATGACGGCCAGTTTCTTCTCTCTCTCTCCCCTTGAGGTTGGAGCCCACAGTCAGTCACAGCATCTGGGACAGAGCGAACCCTCAACATGGAACCACACTTGGGGTCCGGATTTACACAGGACACAATCTAGGGCCTGGTTGACAGCCAGACATTAGCTGGCCTGCTCATATGTCACCAAGGATGGGTCCGATATGTGGTTTGAATGTGAACCTCACCGTAGGTTCATATGTTTAAATACCTGATCCCTAGCTGGCGATGTTGTCTGGGAAGGTTGAGGAACCTTTAGGAGGTGGGAGGGGGTCACTGTAGGGGGACCCTGGGGTTTTATAGCCTGCCCCCTTCCCGTTCACTGCCTGATTTCTGAGTACAGTGTGACCCGGGGCTTCCCCGACAGGATGGGCTGCGTCCCTCTGGACCTGCGGAGCCACAGTAAGACTTTTCTCGTGAGTCTCTTTCATCAGGCTGTTTCTCACACACTCTCCCCTCACAATCATCTTTGGATGCTGCCTCCCGTTTCCCTGGTAACACACTGATTCCTAAGAAGGGGAAGCGTCCCAGGTGCCCCTTCTTAAGATTTAATTCCCCTAGGTTCTCCACTGAGGACCAGGGAAGCTTCTTGCCAGCAAAGTCTCTTCTTTAATTTGTTTAAATCTATTCAATACAAAGTTTTTGGTCAAAACAAAAGAGGCCTAAATCACACCTCTGGCCTGGGTGGAGACATGATCTGAACTGCTCAGAATTCTGAGCACACATTGCTCTTTTTTATTTTTTTATTTATCTTATTTTATTTATTCACTATATGCTTATTTGTTTGTTTGTTTGGTTGGTTTGGTTTTCCAAGACAGGGTTTCTCTGTGTAACAGTCCTAGCTGTTCTGGAACTTGCTCTGTAGACCAAGCTGGCCTCGAACTCACAGAGATCCCCCTACCTCTGCTTCCTGAGTGTTGGGATTAAAGGCGTGCGCCACCACCGCCCAGCACCATTGCAGTCTTAACAGTCTGTCTCACTTCATCAATCACCCGAATAGGAAAACATCCCTCTCCCTCTCCCCCACCCCGCCTGCCTGCAGAGTTGGACTCCAAGACATATTAAAAGATGGAGGGGGTGGGCATGTGGCTCAGTGGGCAGCGTTTGGGAGCCCTGGGTTTGATCTCCAGCTTAAAACTGGACACCTCAGGACCATCACCACAGTACTCAGGATGGAAGCAGAAGTGGGGTCAGAAGTTCAAGGTTATCCTCGGCTTCAAAGAGAGTCAAGGCAAGCCTGAGCTAAAGGAGACCGTGCTCAGAATAGAATTAAATGAAGTTGTGGAGAATAATAGCCTTTAATGAAATACACACCCATATAACCCGAACTGTCCCCACCATTCTGAGGCTCACAGATCCTTACCGATGAGCCTGGGTTCCTACTGTCTGGGTTCCTACCTGGAAGCCTTTCTCACCAAATAAACGCCCCAGGCATCTCCCCTCCTCTCTAAAGACCCCCCTGGCGTCCGTCCGTCCATCTGTCCATCTATACCTGCTTTCCTGAGCATTAACTGACCAACCCTGACTCTCTCCCTTCCATGCCCCTCCTACAGGTAATCCACCTGCCCTGGTCTTTTCTCTCAAACGTCTGTAAAACTGTCTTCAGGTTTCCTTCTAAGTCCACTTTGGAGTATTTTTATCTATGAGACCAAAACCTACATCAGGGACCCCTGCGTTCCCCGGTAAGGAAGATACTACTGAGATTAGCTGTAAACCAAGCCAGGTGATTGTTCAGTGAATGCCGCAATCCTGTTAGAGGTGATGCATCTTCAGCGGCTGCTGTTGGATGAGGAGGGAGCTGAAGCGCAGAGAAACCCCATAAACCGCTCAAAGTCACACGCCGGGAATCTCAGTCTGGCAAAAAGATCTCAGGCAAACTTCAGAACATGTTGGAGACTTACTGGGGATTCGATGCCAGCCCAACACGAGCGAAGGAAGAGAGACTTGGAGAGAGTGAACAAACACAGGAAGTGCCTTGTGAGGTTGGACAAACCTCCTCTAGCTCCCTTCACTGGTAGGAATCCAGAGAAGCCCTGGGAATCAGCCCATGGCAGAAAAGTGGGTGTAGAGCGCCCTCTGCTGCTGGCACCCGCAGCCGCTGGCTTCCTGAGGAGCCGAGAGAACTCAGGGAGCGGAGGTTTTGATACCCAATTTGTGGGTATCAATTTGCCTGTTCCCCAAGCTAGGTCTAGTCACCCATCTTCAATTAGCCAATTAAAAGAGCCAACGTAATAGAGGAAAGCGAAAAAAAAAAAAGATGAACCAAGCTGGGCTCGTCGACCGTTTCCACCCTTCCGTGGATGTTGGGGGGTGGAGGGTTGTAGGACCCTCACCTAAGCATCCTGTGACCCCAACGCTGCCCTAGCTGTACATGGATCCTGAGAGGGTCTAGGGTAGAGAGGCCCTGGAAGACTAGGGAGACCAGCCCCATCTCTGCTCCATCTCTGCACCTACGGGGATGCCCTCATCCCTGCTGGGGAAGGACTTTGCAGTGCACTCTTTGGGGAGCACCCACACCCCTCAGGTTCTGTAAGGAAGTCCAATAAACACTGGTTTCTAGAGTGAACTTTGGTGGAAACAATCATTCCCTAGTTTGTCACTGGGACCTCTGGGGGAGGAGATATTCCTGGGAAGGAATTTTATTAACAACACTATTTTGGTCCTGGAGTGTAAATTAACCTTGAATAATATCCAGAGATACACACATCTAAGCAGTCCTTGTCGTGCCGACCCACTCACCATTGACCTGTCCATGTGTGAGTGTCTGTCTCATCCTGTGGGGTAGTCTGATAAGTTGTTAGAACTGCTGGGATCTCTTGTTATCATCATCATCATCATCATCATCATCATCATCATCATCATCATCATCATCAATTTATTTGGTTTTTGTGGAGACAGGGTCACTGTCAAGCCACGTCACTGCTGACTGAGCGGGCCAAGCTGGGGTACCAGGGCATTTTTCCAGAAGAGGCCAGCAAGGAAAGGCCAGCAGCAGCTGGGCAGGACTGCTGGGTACCCCTGGAAGAACAGAGCCCAGTCAGGCCACTTACAGCTAGTAAAAGCAGACCTGGGACCCAAAGGTTCCCAGTGCCCTCTAGCAAAGGAGATGGATTCATAAATGGAGAAGCAGGAATTCACCTCAGTAGCCCCAGAGTCCTGCCGCTGGAGGAGCCTGATCAAGGCTGCACACGGACCCCTGAGGTCTTCTGTCCTTAATTTGGGAAAAATTCTTTTGATGATGCCAACTGATGTGCACCTTCTGATACAGGAGCGCGTCCTGGGCATGAGTGTGGCACCAGTGAGAGACTGATAATTGAGATCGTTTATTTACCTGGATTGAGCTGTGCCCGAAGCTGCACACAGAATTTCAATTATGTGCTGTCAGATATTAGGGCTGAAAGCTGAAGGATCAGAGAAGCAGTGCAGCAGCCACTAGAGAGACCTCTATCAAATTCTCAGACCGAAGGGGTGATCCTGTCTCTACTAATCCTCAGACTGCATCCTCAGACCGACTGCTTCAGACAGTATCTGAGCTGCTGTCTCCTCCCGGCTTATATTCCTCTCTCTGCCCAGCCATATTCCTTCCTGTTTCCACCTCCCTAGTACTGAGATTAAAGGCCTGCGACTCCCAAGTGCTGGGATTAAAGGTGTGAGCCACCACTGCCTGGTTTCTAGTGGCTTAGCTCTACACTCTGATCTTCAGGCCAGCTTTATATGTTAGATTACAAGCAAAATATCACCACAATGTGCGTCTGTACATTTCTTATTTCTACTTGAGCCTCTTTGAAGTGCATTTCCATAATTTTGGGTTACATTTTCATCATTTAGAACAAAGAGAAGGTGTAAACCCCATATTTAATAACTGCTTAGGTAGCCCCTTTTTTGTGCCTTCTCCTTCCCAGGAAACCCCATCCCCCCCATCCCTCCTTTTTATCTGGGACTGGAGTTCCCCTCTGGGTCCCGCCCATCAGTCAGTACAAAGTGAAAAGCTATTGATTTCAGGAACCAGGAAGGAAAATGCACAGGTGTGCACACACCCTTCTCAGACCAGTTCCTCAGGTGACCCCGCTTTGCTCACCAATCTGAATGCGACCTTTAAAGGAAAAGAGACCTTTTAAAAGCTCACAGATCATGTTTAAGGCCAGAGATGGAGCAGGGGAGCTCACATTGAGAAGGAAACCTTGGAGAGGCCTGACCTAAGGTGTGAGGATCCTGAACAGAAGGGACATCTGAGGTGAGGAGAGAGGAAGGAATGGACTGGCCCCAGCCATCACTTAGGGGGGCCCAGCAGGTTTCAGAGGCTGCAACAGGAGCCCTGAAGTGTACACACTCTTGTGTGTTTGTTTCTCTGTGTAGTCTGGAGCTTGAATGTGGAACACAGCCACTGTGTGAAATCACATTTTTAAAGGAGCTCATACTTCCAAACGTTAAGCGCCCCTGCTGTAGGTGAGGGCCTGTCTTGTAATTGGAGAAACTGAGGCGTTGAGCCATTGCGTCATTTGTCCCAAATGACATCGCCAGCAGGCCTGGCTGAGACAGACAGTAGTGAAAGAGTCCATGTCTGGAGGGACCCCGTCTTCAGATCTCACCTGGCCCCCAATGTCCTTCCAGAGCTTTGTCCCATGCAGCTCTGACATGCATATGGTTTAGTTGCTCAGCGACTGCTTCCTCTGAGGTAACCATCCCTCATCTGGGTCTAGGCTCAGACTCTCCTGATGCCGCACTTTCATCACAGGTCCCTAGGTCAAAAGCCCTGGGGGCATCATTGCCCCCCCCTTCCTCTCACACACTAGGTCCAAGCATCTGTTTTACATATTGACTTATTTCCTCTCTTCTCCGTCAGGGGCAGGATCCATGGGAGAGAAGCTGTGGCTGACTTGTTCGATGTTCAGTTCCTACCATCTAGAATAGACCTTGGAATGTACTAGACATTTAATAACTATGGAATAGATGGAAGGATAATGGATGGAAGGATAATTGCATGCAAGAGTGGGTGGGTTGCTGTATTGGATAGGTACATGATGGATGGATGGATGGATGGATGGATGGATGGATGGATGATGATTGGATGGATGATGGACGGAAGGGTGCATGGGTGGATGGATGGATGGATGGATGGATGATGGATGGAAGGGTGGATGGGTAGATGGATGGATGGATGGATGATGGATGGATGGATGGATGGATGTATAGATGATGGATGGATGATGATTGGATTGATGATGGATGGATGGGTGGATGGATGGATGGGTTGGTGGATGATGGATGGATGGATGAATGGATAGATGGATATAGGAGACCATATTATTATGTTTTATGGTCCTGTCTTGCTTACAGGACCCTATGCTCCTTAAAGAAACAGATTATGTAATGTTCATCATGTGTTATACTGAGTTTGGGGGTCACTGTGGGCTCAGGACCTAACAGTTAAAGGAATAGGGTCCAAATGCCTCTAGTCTATATACAAGGACACCCAAATCCAGAGAAGAATATGACTTTGCTTTACATAGGAAGTTCTCACTGCCACCTCTGTGCCCTTCTTCCCTCCTGAGATTGTTGGGGACAGATCTTAGCTCTTAGATCATCTCTGTTTCCTGGCTGGAGCTGGCGGGACAATTGCTGATGCCCTAACTGCGGCAAAATCTAGAGGCCATCGGGATGCCCAGCCTCTGATCTAAATCCTTAGTATCCCCAAGAACCTTGGGATGAAAGGCAGGTGCCTGCTCTCTAAGTTTGGGTCTGAGCCTCAACTTGACCACCCGTGGATGGAACAGCACCACTCACTAGGTGCTAGCGCAGGTTCCTTCAGCTGCTGAGGCCAGCAGGACTCAGCCAGTGGAGGTGATCACTAGAACTTACCTGGTGTGAGGGGAACCACCTCCCTTAGGCTGTCCTCTGACCTCCACGTGCTCACTGGAACACCCACTCCCCATACACATAATAATTTTTTAAATTAAATTGAAAAGTCAGAACTAGACAAAGCAGAAACTGTCCGTTCTGTCTCATTCCGGCTCACTGTAGGTGAACACCGGTAACTGGAACCTGACAAAATGTGCTTTGGGGTTGGAGGGCCTCACTCAGTTTTCTGGGCACCTGTTTAGTGGCTGTGATTTTCACAGGTGACACTGAAGCTTACCCAGTCTTTTCAAGGACCCAGACACACCAGAGCACCCTGGGGCAGTGGCGGATGGGGCTGCAGGGCTTCACCCCCCAGATTCTTGGTCTGAAATTACACCCCTGAGATCAGCTGACCCATGGGAGGTGTGGGTTTTGGTGAAAGGGGAAAAATAAGTTCTTTGTCACCCAGGGGATGGCTCCTCACCTGCTGGCTAGCAGCCTTTGAGAGATTCGGAATCCCAAAGTAGAAAGTTCTCACAACTTGATTGTGCCAGTCTGCCCAGGCCCATCTCTCCCCATCCCCACAGAAATCTCCCCTTCCTCTTGACAGGACTAAGGCACACCCCCCAAGCCCAGATGGCTAGCTCATCTGGACCACACCTGCTGGAATCTATGTGCTTCTTATACACATGGAGGAACTATGGACTGTAGCCGTGGCCATCTAGCCCCGGATCCCAGGTGAGAGACTAGAATTTCACGCCACCTTTAAGTACCGACTGTGCTCTGAGAACCCCCAAGTCCTACAGTCGCATTGCCAGGCCATTTGCCATTGGCGAGGACCCAGCTCTGACTTACCCCTGAGAGAGTTTGAATAGGTTCCACCCCCACCAGCACCAGCACCCGGGCGAGCCTCCCCTGGCAGAGCCTCCTTCCAGGCCAGACCAGAAGACATCCTTTGTTACTTAGGTAAGGCTCTGCTTTTTTTGTGTTTAATTGAATTTTACTTTTCTTTAGAAAACAGGTCATGATTGGGGTGTACCCCTCACAGCTTCCCTGCTGGGAACTAAATCGGCAAAGTCCTGTGTCTGGAGGTGAGGCCACTGGGAAGTCAAAGTGGGAGCCAGCTAGGGAGGTCAGGAGGATGGGGCCCCAGGATGGTTGGTTAGTGGCTTTGTGAGAAGAAGAGAGGACCAGGGAGCTGTTCGTCAGCAAGTGCTTGTGCGCAAGCCTGAGGACCTGATGCCCCCAGAGCCCATGTAAAACATCCAGTGTTGCTGAGTCTGGGCGCACGCCTTTAATCCCAGTAGAGGCAGAGGCAGGCCCATCGCTGAGTGGAGGCCAGCCTCATTTGCATATGGAGTCCTGGACAGCCAGACCCTGTCTCAAAAAGCAAACAAACAAAAGCCCGGTGTAGTGCATGCCTCTAATCCAAGCACTAGGGAGGCAGAGGTGTGCGGACCCTGGGGCTCAGTGGTCAGTCAGCCTGATGAACAAGCTCCAGGTCCCAGGGAGAGACCCTGTCTCAAAACAAAAAGTGAAGACTCCTGAGGACTCACACCTGGGGCTGACCTCTGGCCTCTGTATGCATGTGCCTACATGTTCATGCATGCCTACACATGCATATACACATATGCACACCATAAAAGAAGAAGAGGAGGAGGAGGAAGAAGAGGAGGGAGATAGACTGCACATCTTGCCAGATACTGAGCAGAGGCCACACAATGCACTTGGTCTTCCCAGTCCCCAGAATCATGAATCAAATGATTTTTTTTATATAAATGACACAGTCTGCAATATTATAGCAGCAGAAAGTGGATGGAGACAATGCCAAGTCTAGCAGGACTCCAAGGGTCGTGGGTCCACATTCCCAGAGTCTCACAGAATCCTGCGGGAGTCTGAACATCTCTGTTATTCCCCTATAGTTCCTAGCTGGAACGTTCATCCCACCGTGATGGTATGAGGAGTGGGGCTCTTGGTGGCCAAGACAAGAATCAACAATGCCTTCCCGTGGGACAGGAGCAGACAAAGTCCACAGTCTCCCAAGAGCGTCAGTAGCGAGTGCCTCCGGCACCAGCTGCCCATACCGCATCAGATCCTAGGCCACCCCGAACGATGGACAAGTCCCAGGCCCTCCTCGGAGAGGAGTTAGGTGGCGGTTGTGACAGAAACCCAGCCTGGAAGTGTGGGACCTCAGGGATGCCACTGTGCCGGACAGGGCTGTCCTTTTGGACAAGGGAGACATTAATTTTCTTGTTGTGGTCAACTACCCGACCATAGACAACTTGAAGACAACGGGTTTGTTCTGGCTTGCAGTCCGAGGGTTCAGTGTCCAGGGTGGAAGGCGAGGCAAGGTGGTAGGAGGGGCAGTCCGCTCCATCTTCCGTAGAAAGCAGAGAGCAACGAAGGAAGGCCGCGGCCTAGCCCACTTTCTCATTTTATTCAGCATAGGATCCCAGCTTTGTCGCCCACGTTCAGGATGGGCCTTCCTATCTAGACTAGTTCTCATGGCGACTTGTTGGTTATAGATCTTGTCAACTGACAGTCAAGACTAACCGTCATGGGAGACCCAGGTGGAGGAAGGCGTGAGTGTGTAGGTGAGAGAGGGAGCGTGTGAATGGGGTCTGTTGTGTCCTGTGCTGGGTCACCTCACTGCACCCTCTTCACCTCTCACCTTGTCTTGACCCCTAGGTCAGCCACATTCCTGATGGAGGTCAGCGTGAGGGCTGCTCTAGGACTCTCGCTCACAGGCATGTCTGGCCTCAGCCTGGTGTCCCCTGCCTGGTTCCAGAGCCCTTCCCTCTCCTATGGTGTCTTTATGCACTGCTCCTGGTCTCAGGATAACCGCTGGAACCAGAGCTGTATGACCTTCGGGTCCCTGAAGGACATGCCAGGCTTGGCCTGGAAGGTGAGACACATGTCTTCCAGGGCTACTGGCTCTTGAGGGGTGGGCTCTGAGGGTCCTTAACTTACACCGTTTGTCCCCGTGTCTGAGCACACAGATTCTTAAGCCCAGAAACTATCAGAAACAGCCAAGGAGCTTTACGTAAGGTTCTGGGCTACACCTCTGAGCTTTGGGCTCTGCAGGCATGGGGTACGTGTGACTCTGTCTAGGGGTGGCTCTTAGAATCTTTTTGCAACCCAGGAAAACTCACCTTCTTCAAGCATACTGCCACCTGCTCGGAAATCAAACAATGTAGGCCCCTCCCACCCCGGCCTGACTCCACCCAAAGCACTGCTGGGCTTTAACCAATGAGAGATGAGGTGTTCGCGTCCTTATGGTTCTGCATGTCACGGTGACCAACAGTGGGGAGGGTGAACACAGGTACCTAGTCCAACACCCAGGAGGAAGATTATACAGCCTTCAAAACTGACCACAAAGGTGACAGTGCTTCTCCTGGTGATCCTGGCAAGCGCTTAATAAGGGCAGGATGTAGTGAGTCATTGACCTGGATTCTGCTACTGTTGATCTGATTAGCTGTGTGTCTTAAGACAAAGGACTTGCAATATCTGGATCTCTGTTTATTGATAGGGAGAATGGGGTTATGATAACACATGGCTGTTGGGAACATCTCAAGGACTCACTGGGCCATAGGTCCAGTGATTGCCATTTCCCCATCCCACCTCCCTCTCTCCTCTCTCCTGAAGGTCTCTGCGGCCGTGCTCCTGGGAGGCTGGGTCCTGCTGGCCATTAGTGCTCTTATTCTTTTGGCCTGGGCGCTGGCCTCGAGAAGATTATATCCCAGGAGGGGCTCTGGTCTAACACCCGTGGTGCAGGCAGCAGCAGGTAGACTCCTACAGACAGTGCCGAGATCTTGGAGGGGGCCACCCACATCCGACCCTAGCTGACGAGTCCTGTCGACCCGTGTTTCTCTTTGGTCCATCCATTCTGTACCATGGTTACCATCGCTACCACTGCATGTTGGGTGGGCTGTGCACTGCCCGAGGATGCCCAACCAAGAGCTGAAATATTCTGGGGTCTAGTCCCCGCTTCACTTGAGCCTCAGTGGAGGAGGGTCGCTCTTCTCTAGTTGCTGGGAGCCTCTGGGTGGGGTGCCCTGAGCCCCACCTTCCACCCCTCTCACCCTGCCCCACAGGCTCCGCTCTTCCTCTTCCCCTCCTGCCCTGGCATACCTGCCCTTCCCTCCCATTCCTCCTGTGCTCACAGACCAGCCCAGCTGAGAGAAACAAGACCCAACTGACTGGTCTATCCACCTTCCAAGGGCTTTCCCTGGCAGGAAGAGGGAAACCCAAGTCTCTCTCTGCTGCCTCAGCCTCCCCACCCTGGCCTGGCCTCTCCAGCCGCTCACTTCTCTCTGCTGCTGTAATCCCATACTCACCGCACAGTCCCTCCCCTCTCTGCAGGAATCTTACTTCTGAGCCTGACGCTGCAGCGGGAGGACTCCAGCCAAGTGTCCGCTCGTTTTATTTCTAGCTTTACTGTTTCCACCAGGAGTTTCTTTTGCCTTTATTTTTTAATAGAGTCTTGATTTTTAGAGTTTCTGAGAATACACCTAGTTACACAGTGTCGAAGCTCCCCAGAAATCTGCAATTTGACCCCCCAGGATTCTACTCTAATGCATGTGGTGATAAACTGAGCAGAAAAAAAAAATATCACCTTCTGCCAGGGCTCTTTCCTGGGCTTGATTTAAAATTAAACATTAGCAAAACACTACATGGAAACTCTGTAAAACAATTTCCCATGTGCCTGGTGCTAGAGATGGAGCTCAGGACCTTGGGCAAAGTGTGTGTGTGTGTGTGTGTGTGTGTGTGTGTGTGTGTGCGCGCGCGCACGCCTTAATCTCTAGAGTGGGTGAATGGAGAGATGATTGGGTGCACGCATAGATAAATGGATGAACGGGTGGGTGGGTAGGTGAGTGGATGGGTGGAGGATGGCTGGGTAAGTGGTTAGAAGAATGTATGACTTGATAGCTGGATAGACTGGTGGATAGATGGATGAACAAATGTGTGGATAGATGGATGGATGATGGATGGATGGATAGATGGATGGATGGATGGATGGACAAATGTGTGGTTGTATAGGTGGATAGATGGATGGACAAATGTGTGGATGGATGGATGGGTAGGTGCATGGAAGGATGGATGATTTGATAGTTGGATGGATTGGTGGATAAATGGATGGCTATGTAGTGGTGGTAGGGGATGGCAGGGTTCTGGGTGAGTCTTGGGATGACAGATCATCCCAGAAGCCTTTGCCCAAGACTGACTTTCCCTTTCTGCTGCTCCCAGCATCCTCCACTCTTGTAGGTCTGCTGGTTTTTCCAGTCACTCTGGCTTCCCCATTAGCCAAAGAAGTCTGTGAAGGCTCCTCCGTGTACTACAGTGGAACATGCCAGCTGAGCTGGGGCTATGCCACTGCCATCCTCAATGAGGTCCTAACCAGCCTGCTTGTTGTCATCGGATGGCCTCGGATGACCACAAACCAGAGGACAGCCATCCCCACCCCTGTAGACACTCAGGGAATCACCCTTGTGTCAGAATAAGCAAATGAGCATCACCCAGGAAAGCAAAGGACAAACAAGAATAATCTATTCTACTGTTGTGGGAATTCTTTAGCCAATAGCCTTTTGGGTACCGGCCCATTAGGGCGTGGCCTGAGGTAATATATGTGGACTGATAAACCCAGATGGGAAGCATGCTCGCCCTTTTGGCTGGCAGTCTAAGTTTCTGTATGCAGCTCCTAGCATCGACAGAGGACAGTTGCAACTTTTTTATTGTGAGTGCTTCTCCAAATAAACAGTTGTTATCCTTTATTATGGGCTCTCGTGAACTTCCTTAATCATGTCTACACTCTACATACTCAGGTTCAAATCCCACCTCCTTTGTTTCCATGCTGTGTGACCTCAGGCAAGTTACTTCCTTTCTGGACTCATTTATTCTTTGGTAAATTGGAGGTTGGCATAATGCCTACTCTGTGGAGGACTTTGATTTGCCATATGTAAACGAAGCAAACATTTGCCTTGGCCCTGCCCCTGGCTCACAGGACTACAGGAAATCGGGTGAGAATGAAATGTATGGACGGAAAGTGCACAGGCACCCTGGGAAGACGGCCGTCTACTTGAAAGCTCTTTTGTTGTTTGTTTTGATTTGTTTGTTTTGAGACAGGGTCTCGTGATGTAGTCCTGATAGTCCTGGAACTCTATATAGGCGAGGCTGGCCTCAAACTCACAGACATCTGCCTTTCAAGTGCTGGGATCAAAGGCGTGCGCCACCAAGGCCTTCTGATTGGACACCCTTTCCATGTTTTTGCTCTTCCCTTATAATCCCTCCTCTCTTAGAGGATTGGAAGGTCTTTATTTCCCATGAGATACTTAGGGTTGTGTGCAGAACGGTGCTCCCTGTTGGGTGGGGCTCAGGACCTGCCCCACCTTCCACAAACATAGAGCACTGAGGAGGAAACCCTGCTCTTCCTGAGAGCTCCAGCTTCCATCTGGTTCTGATGTCTGTCTGTCTCCAGACTTCCTGTCTGTAATGCTTTATGTTGACTGTCAACTGACAGGACCAGGAATCATCGCCTCAGAAAGTAGGCTCCATGCACACCAGCAAGAGGCTTTCCTAACTGGGTTGGCTGAGCCGGGACAATGCACTTGAATGTGCAGCACCGTCCCGCAGGCTGGGTTCCTGGCTGCACAAGAGTGAGAGGGCCAGCTGAGCCCCAGCTTTCAACAGGAACTCGGGTGGTGGGTTCCCAGCCAGGACTTCTCAGCAGCATAAAGGGATGGCACCCCCTCAGATGGGAATCCAGAACCAAGGGAACCTCTACTTTTCCCGTTGCATATGTATGAAAACTAAGTCTCAGAGAAGTTAACTCTTACTCAGGGACACACAGCCAAAGCACCTGTCATGGGAATTTCCACCTTGGGTGCCTAGAAGCACTAAACATGTAACTGTCCACACCAACGGCAACTGAAGTTTGAACACCAATGAGTTTCTTAGGCTTACATACAGAGCACAAGTGAGGGCTGCAGGAAGGAGTGTGGGTGACATTAAACCAGCCACCCCAGAAGGTCTGTCCCCAGCATGAATGATGGCTTCTTTGGGGATGCATAGATGGAGACCCCTTCCTCTAGCCTTGCCAGCATACACACACTACGCTCTATCTCCCTGAGACCCTCAGGCCATGTACAATTAGAGCAGAATTGGGTACAACTGGTGGGGAGGAATGGCTAGACATGCCAGGAAAGAGCCCATGACCCTTCCTATGAGCCGCCCAGCCAGGGTGAAGATGCTCGTGGCGGCTTTCATGGCTGCGTGAGCCTTAGCTTTCAGGTCAGTAGTCCACAGGCCCTGCTGGGACACAGCTGAACTGATGAAGATGGTGGCCGATCGCTTGGAGGATAGTTCCGTCCGACAGCAGGAGAGCTGGGATCCGAAATCTTCAAAGGGTAGACAAGGACAGAGAACCCCAGTCCAGATGGCATCGTGAGAAAGTCATGCCTATTTCCATCTCTTTGGATGCTAGCTAGTGTATTCGCAACGCTTCTCACCCGTACTCTGGTGAGAGCTCTCTCTCTCTCTCTCTCTCTCTCTCTCTCTCTCTCTCTCTCTCTCTCTCTCTCTCTCTGTGTGTGTGTGTGTGAGGCCAGAGGTCAGCCTGGAGTGCTGTCCCTTGGGTACCATCAATCAGGTCCAAAGGAAACACCAATTCCCCAAACTCCAAACGGCAGCCCAAATACCCAGAGATAGGCTTAGGTGGCTTTCTGGTAATTAGATAAAGGCCAGAATTCCTCAGGAACATCCAGCTAGAGAGAAAGAGGGTCAATGAACAGCACCCCCTCCCACTGCCCTGCCTTGGTCATCCCTCTTTCTACTGGGACCTCCCCTGGGAGAGAAGAGGGAGGGAAGGTGACTGTTCCCACCATTCCTGGCATGAGAAGGTGAGGGCCTCTCAGACTCTGCTCTAAGTCAAAAAGATGAGGAGCTAGAGAGATGGCTCAGTGGTTAAGAGCACTGGCTGCTCTTCCAGAGACCCTGAGTTCAATTCCCAGCAATCATATGGTGGCTCACAACCCATCTGTACTGAGATCTTGCGCCCTCCTCTGGCGTGTGGGCATACATGGAGGCAGAATGTTGTATAGATAATAAACAAATCTTTTTTTTTTAAAGAGGTCCTCTTGCAGAGGAGATAGTGAGTACCTATAATCACAGCACTTAGGAGGATCAGAAGTTCAAACCTAGCCTCAGTTAGCTTCTGCTGGATTGAAAGGTCAAGGCTAGCCTGGGCTACATGAAACCTTGCCCCCCCCCCTTTTAATCCTAGCACTTGAGAGGCAAAGGCAGAGGAATCTCTTTCAAGGTCATTCTGGTCTATAAAGCAAGCTCCAGGCCAGCCAAGACCTCGTCAAAACAAAAGCAAAAAAAACAAAGAAGCAACAAAATAACTAGACCCACACTTAGGTTTCCACTCAGCTACATTTACTCTGAATAGAACCACCTCTTAGTAAACACAAGACACTTGGGCAACACTAAAAAGAGAACTCCCGGGGCAGGGGGACACTCCCCAACACCCAACTCCAGGACAGGAGAAAACACGACAGACATCAGCTGGTAAGTGGAATAAATAGGAGGCACTCAGATCCACAAGCACACAGGCTGGAGGCACGAGGGGCGGTGGGAGATCCTGTGCTACACGCCACACTGGTCAGTTACAAAAAATAAATAAGGGTCAGGGGGTTTGGACCTGGCTGTGCTAAAACAACACCACCCTTTGTGGCAGCCGCCCTGTGGCAAAATAAACCTTTATCTGCTGGCCCTTTCTCCCATCTTAGAAAGCTGAGGGATCTGGCTGGGAGGTGACCATGGTCATCAGGTCGCCTCCCTTCCTGCTGCCCTGGGCTGTCCATGGAGATGCAGTAAGGGCCCTTTCTGTCCACCCTGCCCACAGAGTGGAGGGCAGAGGTTTGACTCAGGGGGTGTGACAGAAGGAGGACATCACAAGGCTGCAGAGTAGGGCCAGGCTGAAGGCCCCTGGAGATATTTCAAACCATTCCTGTCTCCTCTCTCTCTCTTCTCTCCAAACTCCTACTTGACATTCCTTGATTGCCCCAGAGGCTGCAGGTCCGGGGATGAGCTTCTGCTGTGACTTTTGATTTCTGCTGCACCCAGACTGCTTTACTGGGGGATAGTGAGCAGGCACACCAGTTCATCCCGGGTCAGTGTCTGGCTTGGCAGCTCTTGGCACGACGGTGGAGAAGGACCATTCTCAGACCCCCTGTCCCCAGCCCACCATCATGGAGCACAGATCAATCCTGTCCCGGGGCCAAACCCTGGCTCGTCCCTCCTCTGTTCTGAGTGGACTAAGTACTCAGAGAAGAGCTAATTTACCTGAGCAGGGTTTCCACAAACACAGTCTGCAGGCTTCTGAGCCCAGGTCCACAGCTGAAGGCTGGGAGGTCTCCCCTAGGGAGGGGAGTAAGGGCCAGGCTCTCATCAGGAGCTCCCACCTCCCTCCTACAGTTCCTGCATCCCCAGGGCACTCGCAGGATGCCCTCTTAAAAGTCTCCTGGCAGCAGGCAGAGCAAAATCAGAAAACACAGCAAGTGAGACCTGACTCCAGCAGGACTGTGGGAAGCTGTGTGCTTCTGACTGGGCCATGCAACAGACCTCAGGTGACTCAGCACAAGGAGAACAGACACGGCTATGCCGGTAGCCCCTGTACCAAGCCAGTGGTTCTCTAGTGGGGCACATCTGCTGTGCAGGGACTTTTGGGTCACCTTGGGCGATGGTACGGGTAACATCTGGTGGTTTGAAGCCAGGATGATGCTCAGACATCTGGGATTTGAATATGAGCAATGCCTAAGGGAGACCTTGCTTTAAGCCGGCCTGGCATAAATGTTCTGGAACACTGCCAGGTACAGAGGAAGGAACAGGGACAACAGGCCCAGAGGCCACCTCTACTTACAACCCCAGCTCCCAAGAGGGGGAAATCCCAGTCTCGGGCAATCTTTGGTCAAACAGGAAAACGTAAGGCTGAGCTGGGCTCCTCTGCGCCACCGTCCAGTGGCCAAGGTCAAGGGTATGGCTCTCACACAGCAGTCCACACTAGTCCACAGACACCAGGACCTCCTGCTGGGCTGCAGGAGGGAAGGTGTAGACAGCAGCAGGGAAACCTGGCTGCTGTAGCCCTCACTTGTTCTCGATCAGGATCTGCACTTTGTGCACCAGGTCCCGGGCCAGCTGCAGGATCTGCTTGGCATTGTGCCGCTCGGCCATTTCTGAAAGAGAAAATATGCTCATGAGCAGCCTTGTGTGTCAGCCCCGGGGGAGATTCCTCGAGCTCCTGGTGTGGAGTCCTGGGTGTTCCCGCCTCAGAGTGACTCTGACAGGAGCTATGCACCGCCAGATCTTAGCTTCCCCATCCGTAAACTGAGGAGTGTAACAGGAAGTCACTGCATGGCATTACCATGGAAACAGAAAGAAGTGATGCTGGCTCAGAGTGTGCTGGGAGAAGGCTGGTTCTTCCACCCTTCCCTGCAGGCAGAATGTCTGAATATTTTACAAGTCTGTGTCAGGCCAGGCATAGCAGTACACACCTTTAATTCCAACACTGGGGACACTGAGGCAGAAGGATTGAGAGTTAGAGGCCAGCCTGGGATATACAGCAAGATATTTTTCTTAAAGATAAAAGGTAGTATAAAGCTTTGGCAGATTTTTTTTTTTTAAGATTTATTTATTTATTACATATACAGTATTCTGCCTGCATGTGTGCCTGCACACCAGAAGAGGGCACCAGATCTTATAGATGGTTGTCAGCCACCATGTGGATGCAGGGGCCTGAGCGGATGAGATCTTCCAACCCACCTCATGTGGGAGGCCCTTCTGTACATGTGGTGCTTTTATTGGCTAATGAATAAAGCTGTTTGGGACAATGGCTTAGCAGAGTAAAACCAGGTGGAAAATTTGAACAGAGATATGGAAAGAGAGTAGGCAGATTCGAGGAGATGCCGTGTAGCTAAGAAAGGAGAAAGGCGCCGGAATGTTATCGGTAGGTCACAGCCTCATGGTGATACACAGATGAATAGAAATGGGTTAATTTAAGATGTAAGGGCTGAGGCCTGAGGCAAGGAACTCCACCTTGGGCAACAAATTCCACAGGAGTGGGACTGAACCAGCTACCTAGGACAGAGTGGGCCTGAGGAAACAAGCTCCAGGGGAACAGAAGCCAGGAGCCAATCAGGCCCGGGACACTGGCAGACCAGGATTGAGCCAGAGACCTGATCCAGAGTCAGCGATCGGGCACAGGGGAGTAACCACCAAGCGAGTGAGCCAGAGCCAGAGACCACTGAGAGTCCGGACTTGAATCTGGGACCTTCAAGGGAGTAGACCTAAGCCAGGACTCCTGTGGGTCTGGGCATGAGTCTAGGACCTCCCAGGAACTAGGCCTGAGCCAGGGAGAAATTAAAGACTTCCTAAAATTCAATGAAAATGACCACACTACATACCCAAATTTATGGGACACAATGAAAGCAGTGTTAAGAGGCAAGTTCATAACACTAAATGCCTACATAAAGAAGCTGGAAAATTCCCACACTAGTGAATTAACAGAACATTTGGAAACTTTAGAACAAAAAGAAGCAAACTCACCCAAGAGAACTAGATGGCAGGAAATAATCAAATTGAGAGCTGAAATCAACAAAACAGAAACAAAGAAAACAATACAAAGAATCAATGAGACAAAGAGTTGGTTCTTCAAGAAAATCAACAAAATAGACAAACCTTTATCCAAACTAACCAAAAGGCAGAGAGAGAATATCCAAATTAACAAAATCAGAAATGAAAAGGGAGACATAGCAACAGACACAGAGGAAATACAGAGAATCATCAGGTCATATTTCGAAAACCTGTACTCCACAAAATTGGAAAACTTAAAGGAAATGGACAACTTTCCGGATAAATATCTCTTACCAAAATTAAATCAAGACCAGATAAGCAAATTAAACAGACCTATAACTGCTGAAGAAATAGAAACAGTCATCAAAAGTCTCCCAACCAAAAAAAGCCCAGGATTAGATGGTTTCAGCTCAGAATTCTACAAGACTTTCAAAGAAGAACTAGTACCAATACTCCTCAAATTATTCCACACAATAGAAACAGAAGGAACAATGCCAAACTCTTTTTATGAGGTTACAATTACCCTGATACCCAAACCACAGAAAGACATTACTAAGAAAGAGAATTGCAGACCAATCTCACTCATGAACATTGATGCAAAAATACTAAATAAAATACTGGTAAATCAAATCCAAGAAGACATCAGAACCATCATCCACCATGATCAAGTTGGCTTCATCCCAGAGATGTAGGGATGGTTCAACATACAAAAATCTGTCAACATAATCCACCATATAAACAAACTAAAAAATAAAAACCACATGATCATTTCATTAGATGCTGAAAAAGCTTTCGACAAAATACAACATCCCTTTCTGCTAAAAATCTTGGAGAGAGCAGGGATACAAGAAACATACCTAAACATAATAAAGGCAATATACACCAAGCCAACAGCCAGCTTCAAATTAAATGGAGAGAAACTTCCAGCGATCCCACTGAAATCAGGAACAAGACAAGGTTGTCCACTCTCTCCATATCTATTCAATATAGTTCTTGAGGTCCTAGCTAGAGCAATAAGACACCAAAAGGAGATCAAGGGGATATAAATCAGAAAAGAAAAAGTCAAACTCTCACTGTTTGCTGATGATATGATAGTTTACATAAGTGATCCCAAAAATTCTACCAAGGAACTTCTACAACTCATAAACACTTTCAGTAATGTAGCAGAATACAAGATTAACTCAAAAAAAAAATCAGTAGCCTCCCTGTACACGGATGATAAAAGGGCTGGGAAAGAAATCAGAGAAACAACACACTTCACAATAGGCACAAATAGCATAAAATAGCTTGGAGTAATTCTAACCAAACAAGTGGAAGACTTATATGACAAGAACTTTAAATCTTTGAAGAAAGAAATTGAAGAAGACACCAGAAAGTGGAAAGATCGCCCATGCTCTTGAGTAGGCAGAATTAACACAGTAAAAATGTCAATCTTACCAAAAGCAATCTACAGATTCAATGCAATGCCCACCAAAATCCCAGCAAAATTTTTCACAGTCATCAAAAGAACAGTACTCAACTTCATATGGAAAAGCAAAAAACCCAGGATAGCCAAAACAATCCTGTACAATAAAAGAACTTCTGGAGGTATCACAATCCCTGACTTCAAACTTTATTACAGAGCTACAGTACTGAAAACAGCCTGGTATTGGCATAAGAACAGACAGGAGGACCAATAGAACCTAATAAAAGACCCAGATATTAATACACACACCTTCGAACACCTGATTTTTGACAGAGAAGCAAAAAACACCAAATGGAAAAAAAGAAAACATATTTAACAAGTGGTGCTGGCATAACTGGATATCAACATGTAGAAGAATGAAAATAAACCCATATCTATCACCATGCACAAAACTCAAGTCCAAATGGATCTCAACATAAGACCTCAACATAAAGCCAGCCACACTGAACCTTATAGGAGAGAAAGTGGGAAGTACACTTGAACACATTGGCACAGGGAACCACTTCCTAAATAATAACCCCAGCAGCACAGACACTGAGACAAACAATTAATAAATGGGACCTCCTAAAACTGAGATGCTTCTGTAAAGCAAAGGACACGGTCAACAAGACAAAATGACAGTCTACAGAATGGGAAAAGATCTTCACCAACCCCACATCAGACAGAGGGCTGGTGAGAATGCAAACTGGCCCACTGTAAAGAGTTCTCAAAAAAACTGGAAATAAATCTACTCCAGGAACCCGTTATATCAGTCCTCGGCACATGCCCCAAGGACTCACATCGCACTCCACCGACACTTGCTCAGCCATGGTCATTGCTGCTCTACTCACAGCAGCGAGGAAATGGAAACCGAAGCCTTCTACGCTGACGGCAGATAAGGAATTATGGCACTTCTGATGGTCTTGCCTTTACTTCCAGGGTGAGAATCGCAGGCGTAGACAGCCACACCTGGTTCATCTGGGTGTAGTGGACTAGGCCTCACACACCTGCGCAGGCACTCAGTCAACCGAGTCACACCCCAGCCGGAGACGGCTTTTGTTTGTTTGTTTGTTTGTTCGGTGACAGCACCGAATCTCTTTTGGTTTCCTGGCTGGTTTCTGGTGTAGGTGAAACTCATGAAGTTTGCCAATGGTAATTTCTTAGTTTTGGTGTCAAACATCCCAGAAACACATAAAGCAGCACCGGAAGTGAAGGGAACTAGGAAATGACTCCACCGCTGGGCACCATCTTTGTAATTCCCAGTAAACCAAACAGTCCTAAACATAAAATTCTACTACACGGCTCAAAGCCAAAATCATTCCAAAAGGGAAAACTGGCTTGAGAGAAACTTAGTCATGTTCCCGAGGTGGCTTTCTCCTTTTCTAGAACCTTCTTTAAGCTTTGGGGTGAGAAGTGAGGGATGGGGCCCAGGACCTGGTGTTTGTCAGTGCTCTATGATGGAGCTGCAAACCAGCTCTATCATTGTTTTCAGCATTTAATTATTGTTTAGGTGGCAATAATTCTAGCAATTGCCTTGCTCATTGGGCCCTCACGGTACCTGTGAGGACCTTTTCATGTCTCATCATTAACTCTCTGGACTTCCCTTGAGGGAGGAGATGTTTGCAGCATTTTCTTTCCCTGAAGAACTGAGGTCCAGAACATGACGTCATTTAGACAAGGCCACACCCAGTGACCTGCTGGGACCAGACTCTAAGCACCTACTCCTTGCCACTCCCACCTTCCCCACCCACGAACTCTGTGTGGCAGACCCTGATATTTCACAGATGAAGGAGATGTTCAGAGGGAGGGCAGGACCCTGTCACGGGGCACAGCTGGCCAGTGGTGGAGCCAGGTGCTGCTTCCAAGCCTCAGCCTGGAGAAAACCACCTGGAGCATGCTGAGATCCCAGCGGGTGAACAGAGGACTGAGGAGACACTCAGTGTGTAAGGGAACTTGCTGTGCAAGCAGAAGGGTGGAGGCAGGGGAATGACTGGGGCCTGTCAAGCTGCTGGCACCTGGAGCCCCGCCCCCAGCCCCGCCCCTTGGTACCATTGAAGAACTTGATGATGTCTGTGAAGTCCATGTTGTTCTCCAGGATGATATCTCGGTAGACCTCTACCAGTGCCAGCGCGATGAACAGGACATAGTGGGCAGAGGACACGTGCTTAGCGGCCCAAATAGTCTCCCACACGGAGAAGACGTCATCATAGACCAGCTCTGCGGGACACAACACACACGCGCATAGGCGCTGCTCCAGAACAGAGTGCAAGGTGAGCCCTCCCTAGTCCTCCCTGCAAGCACCCAGCTTCTCTAGGTGACAGTCCCAGAGCAGCCCTGTGCTCACACCCTCCAGCAGCAGGCAGAACTCGGGCTAGACGGCAGGAGACCCAGACCCTGACGGCTAAGGAGCCCGTGTGAAGAATCTGAGCATGTGCGGGTTTGATTGGCATGGGCCTGTCCCTGCCTGCCCTCTACTACCGCCCTTCCTCTCTCTTCAGCAGCATTCACAGGTGGCGCTCAGTGAGAGGCAAGCTGGTTGCTTGCCTCAGCCTATCAAGGGGATGGAAGAGCCCTGAAGACGGTGGTTCTCAACCTTCCTGATGCTGCGACCCTCTAACACAGCTCCTCATGTTGTGGTGACCCCATCCATAAAATTATTTTCATTGTGACTTCACAACTGCAATTCTGTTACTGTTATCAATTGTAACATAAATACCTGATAGGCAGGATGTGTTTTCACTGTTACAAATTGAACATAATTAAAGCATAGAGATTAATCACAAAAAACAATATGCAATTATATATTATGAAATATTTATTTCTAACTACAAATAAATGAAATTTTATCTTGAAGCATGGTGTAGCATGGGTAACAGTCTTATTAGAACAGCAGTGAACTACATTGCTAAATTTTTCAACAGTATGTGCAAAAAGCCAACATCAGCGCCAAGACTGAGATTGCTTCTTCAGTTCCTAAAACCATTGGAAATCTGTGTTTTCAGATGGTTTTAGGCCACCCCTGTGAAAGGGTCAGTAGATCCCAAAAGGGTTGCAACCCACACGTTGAGAACCTCTGCCTTGAGAGCAAGGCTACCAAATCTAAAAGGCTGGCACTGGGTCTCAAGCCCTCACTACCCAGCCAAGGGCTGTGGGCTGGTGCTGTCCAGTTCCAGGCTCTCCACACCTCAACCTTGCCTGGGGCCTGCTGCTCACAGTAAAGGACCAGAGATGAACCGGTCAGTGATACTGCACAGCGTGGGGCAGATGGCTGACACCACCATGCAAATCAAGTGCTCCTCATCTCACTGCAGGTTTGCACGATAGAGGTTTGCACGACAGCGCGCATCCCGCATCCCGAGGCGACACTCCTGCTAAGTCCACCAGGAAACACGCTTGATGTCCCATCAACTGAAGAGCTCTTGATCTCGGCTAAGCAGGAAGGCAGATGGGAGGGACTCGCCCCAGAGATGGTGGAACCAAGTTTGGGCCCTGGCTCCCCTATTACTCATAAGTTTCCTCATCCGTGAAACAGAAATCTTGGCGTGTATGTGTTCATGTACACGTGTGTGCATGCCCATGGAGGCCCGATATTGATGCCAATGTCCTCTATCGACTTCCCCCTCAGGAAACCCAGAGTTCATTGATTTAGCTGGGTTGGGTGGCCTCACAGAGCCCAGAGCTCACCAGTTTGGCTGGGCTGGTGGCCAGCTTCCATCTGCCTTCCCATCACTGACTCACAGACATGTAACATACATGGTTGCACTTGGCCTTCTAAACTTCTTAAAGTATTAACTAAATTAGTGATAATTAATTTGTTTAATAATTATAAACTTGGGCACCTGAGGATAGGGAACCTGAAATGAACCTATCCTATAGCCATACTGATGAATATCTTGCATATCACCATAGAACCTTCATCTAGCGATGGATGGAGATAGGGACAGAGACCCACACTGGAGCACCGGACTGAGCTCCCAAGGTCCTAATGAGGAGCAGAAGGAGGGAGAACATGTACAACGAAGTCAGGACCACGAGGGGTGCACACACCCACTGAGACAGTGGGGCTGATCTATTGGGAGCTCACCAAGGCCAGCTGGACTGTGACTGAAAAAGCATGGGATAAAACCGGACTCTCTGAACATGGCGGACAATGAGAGCTGACGAGAGGCCAAGGACAATGGCACGGGGTTTTGATCCTACTTCAGATTCTGGCTTTGTGGGAGCCTAGACAGTTTGGATGTTCAACTTCCTAGATCTGGATGGAGGGGGGAGGACCTTGGACTTTCCACAGGGCAGGGAACCCTGACTGCTCCTGGGACTGGAGAGGGAGGAGAAGAGGAGTGGGGGGAGGGGGAGAGGGGCGGGAGGAGGGGGAGGGAAATGGGAGGCAGGGAGGAGGTGGAAAATTTTTTTTTCAATAAAAAAAAAGAAAATAAATAATTATAAATAATTAAAAATAAAATTAATAATAATTGGATTATTAATTAAAGTCATGGTGCACATGTGTGGAGGCCAGAGGAAGCTTGTGGGAATAGGTTCTCTCTTTTAACCAAATGGGTTCCAATGATCAAACTCAAGTCCTCCATCTTGGTGGAAAGCACCTTTACCACCTCGCTAGGCCCCACACCTAGGTTTTTATGTGGGTGCTGGGATCCAAACTCAGGACCTCATGCTTGTACAGACACTTTATTGGCTGAGCTGTCTCCCAAGGCACTGAAATAGGGATATTATGATTCCTATTGCATAGTCATTTTGCGATAAGGACAGGTCTGAGTAAATGTTCTCTCTTCTGCCACCTTTGCCTCAGTGCCCTTCACTCCCGTGTCCTCCTCTGTCACCTTTGCCCCAGTGCCCTTCACTCCCGTGTCCTCCTCTGTCACCTTTGCCCCCGTGCCCCTCACTCCCGTGTCCTCCTCTGTCACCTTTGCCCCCGTGCCTCTCACTCCCGTGTCCTCCTCTGTCACCTTTGCCCCCGTGCCCCTCATTCCCGTGTCCTCTTCAGCCTCCACTTCCCCATCATTACCACCCCAGAAATTCTGGGGACAAGTCCCCAGGCGGCAGTCTGTACCTCGTTTGAAATCCAGCAGGAACCAGCGGTAGCAGAAGTAGAAGTGAGTGTAGTCCCCATTCTGATGCATCAGCTCGAAGAGCTCTGAGTCTAGGATCTGATGGAAGGAGGGCAGGCGGTCAGACCCCTGGAAAGAGCTGGGCACAGCGGAATCCTCTGGCTGTGCGCTCACCCTGCACTCCAGGCGGCTCCCAGTGAGCACAAGGGTGTAGACCTCTCCAAAGAGGACTTACAATAGCCAGGCCTCAAATCAGGGGAAGCAAGTTAGAGCAACGAGACAAGCTCACACCCAAAGTGACAGACAGTAGCAAATGTCGGCAAGAATTCAGAGTGAACAGAACCCTCACGCATGGCCGGTGGGAATGCAGAATGCTACAACTCTGCCCCCGCCTCCCCAGCACTGGGCTTACAAAGGCATACCACCATGCTTGGTTTTTACAAGGGTGTGGGGATCTGAACTCTGGTCCTTTTTCTTGTGCTGAGCCACATCTCTAGCGAGCATACTCTCTCTCTCTCTCTCTCTCTCTCTCTCTCTCTCTCTTGTGTGTGTGTGTGTGTGTGTGTGTGTAGATCAGAGAACAACGTGTCAATTCTCTCCTTGTACTTTGTGAATTCAACCAATCAAACTATAGTCTCTGGGTTTGGCAGCAATCAACCCTGATCCATCCTGTTTCTTCAACCTTTTGTATCCAAAACATTTAGTAGCTTTTTTTGACTCCCACCAAAGCAGCAGCAAGAGCCACCTTGGGCTGGAGGGCATTCAGAGCTCCAGTCTGCGTAGATTCCCCTGCAGGGTTCTGCCTGAAACTGCCGTCGGGCCTGCCTCTTGTAGAGTCTGATTGGCAGCTAGGGAAATGCATACCAACAAAAACTTTGAGATTTCACATCACACCCAGTCAGAATGGCCAAGATCGGCAGAACAACCAACAACAAATGCTGGACAGGGTGGAGAGGAACTCACTCACTGCTGGAGGTGCAAACTGGAGCAGCCACTGTGGAAACCAGTGTGGAGAACGCCCAAAAGCCTAAAAGGAAACCTAACTTCTGACCCAGCTGTAGCACTCCTTGGCATGTGCTTGAAGCACTCAGCGTCCTGCTCCATAGTTTGGGCTGCTCTATCCACAATAGCAACAAAATGGAAACACCATACATGTCCTTCAACCGGCAAACGGGAGATGACAATATGGTACTATACACAGAAGAATAGTATTTAGCTCTAAAGAAGAAGAAAACCATGTGTTTTGAAGGTAAATAAATGGAACTAGAAAAGATCATATTGAGCGAGATAACCCAGACTCAGAAAGACAAACTCAGTGTGTTAGCTCTCATCTGACTCTCTGAGCTGCAAATCTTCAGACTCCAGTCCACAGCCTCCAGTGCCTGCAGAACAGGAAAGTTAGAAAGGAATAGGGAGGCCAGGGAGCCGCAGAGAGGGGATAATGGGGACAAGTGATCTGGAGGGGGATGGGGAAGATGGAGGCCTCCAGTTAGGGAGGGGGAGGGAGACAGATTAATACAGAAGGGGGATAAAATCAAAGTCAGGATGCCTGAAAAAGGCTCAAGGAATCATACAATGATCTAGGTGTTTATGGGTGCAAGCACTCTACCAGCTGCGCATGCCCTTGGCCTGCAAACTGCTGACCCTTAAGTCATTTGCAATACTCCCTGTCTCCCTTAAAGTCAGAGCAGGAAGCCTCAGGGTCCTACCTGGATCAGGGACCTCATGTTGGCAAAGTGCGTGTCCATGGCACCTCCGTGGGGGAAGTTTTGGTTCATCCTCTTCATGAGCTCCGTGAAGCAGCTGAAGGCCAGGGCCTCTGGGGACAGAGCAGGACAAAGCCTTAGCCAGACCACTGCCTCAGGCACTGGGGCTCCTGAGAGACAGTGGAAAGCCCAGAGCAGAGGCCATGATCACACGAGAAACAGATGGGCGGGAAGGACTCAGTGGAGGCCATGCCCTTGGATGCTCAGCAACCTTTAGCGTGTCACAGGTCTTGCTTCAGAGACACTGGGAGGAACAGCCTCTCTCAGACATAAACACTCATGAAAGCTCTCCATTGGTTGGGACACAAAGCCCATGCTGCTTTGCTGGTCTCCATAGTTCTTCCCTTCAGAATTCTACTGATTCATGGAATTCTTAACTCTGGAAGTAACTGTATTCAAGAGCAACTGCTGGGGGCTGGGGAGACCGCTAAGTGGCTAAAAGCACTGTCTGCTCTCCCAAAGGACCCGGGTTCAATTCCCAGCACTCACATGGCAGCTCACAACTGTCTGTAACTGCAGTTCCAGGGGATCTGATGCCCTCACAGAGATTTACATGCAGGCAAAACACCACTGTACATAAAATAAAAATAAATTATTTTTTTAAAAAGTAACTGTCAACATAGCAAGAGCTTTGGTTGATGTTATGGAAAGAAGGGACAAACTCCTTCAGCAAATGCTGCCTAGAATATCTATTTACATATATTAAGAAAGTAGGGGTCAGTGGTTAAGAGCACTGGCTGTTCTTCTAGAGGACCTGGGTTTGATTCCCAGCACTCACATGGCAGTTCACAATCATCTGTAATTCAGTTCCAAGGGATCTGTCACCTTTTTCTGACCTCCACTGTAGGCACGTGGTACACAAATACATAATCAGGCAAAACACCCATACAGCAAATAAAAATAAACAAAACCTCAAAAATTGAAAAAAGAAAGCAAAGCCTCTGAGAAATTCTGTAGAAACTTGGCATACTGGACTGCATTTGAAAATCTTATTTGAAAATGGTAGTTTTTCTAGTTTCCCTTAGTAACCTTGGGGGAGATAACACTATTGGAAGCTCCTCAAAGACACTGGATCCCACTCAGGTTTAAAAGGAATCGGCAGGGGGACTGGAGAGATGTCTCAGTGGTTAAGAGCATTGCCTGCTCTTCTAAAGGTCCTGAGTTCAATTCCCAGCAACCACATGGTGGCTCACAACCATCTGTAATGGGATCTGGTGCCCTCTTCTGGCCTGCAGGCATACACACAGATAGAATATTGTATACATAACAAATAAATAAATATATATGTATATATAAAAAAAAAAGGAATCGGCAGAAACTGTGAGCAGTAGATGTCTTCATAGTCTGGCGGCCCGTCACCCTGGTCTGTATTGCCTGGACTACTTGTCACGATTACAGTCACCCTGACACATTGCTGACTACCGTCTCTCACAGCACCAGACCTCCACTGTTCTGATTCCTTCATGCCTTCCAAACCAGGACCATCTGGGAGACTGCTTAGCTTACCAAGTTTGGCTGCCAGTCTTAGCCCCAGAGGACCAGTTTTTGCTTGCTGAGTTACTGTAAGATTTCACAACATCGACCATCCCAGCAAAGTGACCAGCATTCACCTGAAAGCCTTCTTCTAAGAGTGAAGAGTGTTGCCATTTTGGTTCTTTCTGGGGTCAAGTTCAAGTGTGCTTCTTGTGTGGGGCGAGTGAGGCAGGTCTTCCATCTTTTGTATGTGTGTTTCCCGTCACTGCAGCAGCTGCTAACTTGACATGACTGAGCTTGTGTGAGTTGTACAGTTAGTTAGCTGAGTGTCAATGGCAAACCCTTCTTTCAGGACTCAGTTGCAGCCCAGAATCAACATGCAGGCCCTGGTGAAGGCACCAAAGTGGCCTCTCTCTCTCTCTCTCTCTCTTTGTGTGTGTGCGTGTGTGTGTGTGCGCACGTGCGTATACAACTTGTGGCAGTCAGTTCCCTCCTTTCACCACGTGAGTCCCAGAGGTCAAACTCAGGTCATCAATGCCTTTACCCCCCAAGTCATCCTGCTGCCACAGCCGGGGATTCTGACAGGGCTTTCCTGAGTCCGCACATAGTACAGAGGACAATGTTCCTCACCAGCACCAAGCCTTTCAGCTGCAACGGGAGATGTGCTCCCCTTTCTGCTTCCTCTCCTCTAACTGACAATGTTTGTGGTATTCGGTGGATAAGCCACACCTTTAAAGGTAGTGAAAACACTTCTTTCGTTAGGAGACATGACACATGGGCTCATCATCTTAATTTCACCTTAGCATTGCTCAGCTCAGCTGTGTAGAAATACAAGACTATGCTTGCGTTCCCCAGCCCTGACAGACTCACTTGCTGTTTCTTAAGTCTTTGGATTTTCATCCTAAAGTCAAATCATCCAGAACCAGGACACACCAAGGATGATTTTAATTCCTTTCCGGTTCTTCTCCCTGCCTCTTTTAATATTTTGAGACAGGACCTCATGTAGCCCGTGTTTGCCTTAACTTCACCTTGGTCAAGGATGACTTTGAACCTCTCGTCCTCTGGAGAGCTGGGACCACAGGCATGGCTACCACACCCTGCCTGTCTTTTAGAGTCAGGTGATGTGGGATTCCCTTCTGCATGCTGTGAATATATTTTACTACCACTGGCTAATAAAGAAGCTTCTTCAGCCTACAGCAGGACAGAATATAGAAGGGCAGGAAATCCAAGCAGAGGTAGAGGAGGAAAGAAGGCAGAGTAAGGGAGACGCCATGTAGCTGCCAAAGGAGAAAGACATCGGAACCTTACCAGTAGGTCACATTCTCGTGGTGATACACAGATTAATAGAGATGGGCTAATTTAAGATGTAAAAGCTAGCTAGAAATAACCAAGTCATTGGCCAGTGTTGTAATTAATAAAGTTTTTGTGTGATTATTTATGTCTGGGCGGCTGGGAAATGATCGTGCAACTGGTGTCTACATTCAGGTGATGCATTATATTGATTGCATTATATTATATTATATTAATTGTATTATATTATGTTATACTGATTATATTGATTGATGCTCAGATATTAAACTGTCTTTGCAGATCTGGGACAAACCCCAATTGGTCACATTGTCTAATTCTTTATATGTTGTTGGATTGAATTTGTTAATTATTTTGTGGGGGGCAGGGGAGGAGAGCTTGTGAAGAGCTACCCTTCAATCTTACACTGTTTGGTAGAGTTTATATGAGGGGCACCATCTGGATTAGATCAGAGGTTCTGGTAGAGTTTATACGAAGGGCACCATCTGGACCAGGTCAGAGGCTCTGGTAGAGTTTATACGAGGGGCACCATCTGGACCAGGTCAGAGGCTCTGGTAGAGTTTATACGAGGGGCACCATCTGGACCAGGTCAGAGGCTCACTACAGCCAGGTGGACCTCAGCACAGTGCACTGTGGGACGAGGATGTCTCATAGTACTGGGTTTGGGATGAGTTCACCAGGCTGTGCAAATGTCCTGACCCAGTCCATAGAGACATAAGTAAGGCTGGCCCTTCCACTCCCACAGAGCAGGGGAAACACTCACCATCATCCAGGATGACCAGCAGTGGGGCCAGAAGGTCACACATGCCCTGGACGTAGCCAATCTCAATGTGTTGCCAGATGTAGCTGCAGAAGAAACTGGGCACAATGAGGGTGCCACAGCCTACACCTCACATGTCCCGCCCCCTCCCAGCCTGCTTCTTCCAAACTCTCCTTGCTCCTTTCTTCCGTCTGGTCCTCCATCCCTCAGTCCGATGCCCACCTTCAGTGTCCCACACATTCTAGGTGCAGCCATCAGGGCAACCCTGCCCAAGAGGGCCTCACAGAGCACAGGACACTCCACAAGTACTACCACCCAGGGGCGCTGTCATGGGTGCATGAGCAGAGTACCTTCATCTCCTCCCCCCAGACCCACACATCCCTTTCAAGTGCTTCTTCTCTGGCTACCGGGAGGAATTCTTCACTCTGCACAAATACGTGACTCACTAAAGTCTCTAGGGATTTGCCCTACTGATTCCCTCTGTATCTGCCAGGAATTTGGATCAGTCACTATGAATAACCAGTTTTGACCCACTGGGCCACAACATCCTCTGCCCTGTATGCACCTAGAATCTTTAAACCTTAAAGCGATCATGTCAAGTGGGTCTCATCAAGATTGTGTTTCTTGGGCAAGGAGACTGAGGCACAGAGAAGCAACGGACATGCCCACAGTTGGGTGACAGTTAGTGCTAAGGGTCATGTTGGGAAGGGAGTAAAGGCTAGTCTACATCATGGTGGTGGCCGCTGGGAAACCGTCTTGGTTCCATGTTAATAGGTCTAGGATGCCACAGCCCACTGTGGGCAGCACCATTCCTCAGGCAGGGGATCCTGGACCGTGTGTGTGTGTGTGTGTGTGTGTGTGTGTGTGTAGAGGGAGCTAAGCACTAAGGGGCACGCATGCCTCTGTTCTCTCTACTTCTGACCTTCAGTTTGTCCTATATTATTACTGGTACTATGAATAAAATAAAACTTCGTATCAGAGTGGTAGCAGCAACAGGGACCAAAGCTGCAGCTAGATTTCCTACAGCCCCCACTTTCCCACCCCACCCCACATGTCTCCCATCCCCCCAATCTCCCCCTCCCTGCTCCCGCACTGCCCCTCCCACTCCCCCAACCGCAGCCACCTGCACATGATGTTCCTCAGCTTCTCCAGGTTGGCGGCTGTGAAGTACCAGTAGCTGCGGTCACACCTCTGCACGTCTTTCTCAATGCGGTGGAGGTTCACTGTGTACAGGTCCAGTAGCTCCGGCTGTGGGCGGGAGAGGAACGAAGGGGGCACTGACCCCAAGAACTACTTCCAGCCCTCACCTCCCAACAGTTCACTCCAGAGTTGACTTTCTTTGTTTCCTGGGAAAGTTATTTTCACTTTGCATGATGTAAAAGTATTCTTTTGCAACCAGGTCTCATGATGTAGCCCAGGCTGGTCTGGAACTCCTCCTGCCTCAACACCTAGAGTGCTGGGACTGCAGGCAGACGTGTGTTCTTCCACAAGAACACATATGTTCACACACATAGTGCATCAGAACATAACAGTAAACAAATATATTTAATACATTTAAAAGCGGCACAAAGCTGCCACCTCAGTCCTCAGGAGCCTGAGGTAGGAGAATTGCTGTAAGTTAGAAGTTGGGTTACATAGTGAACTCAAGGCCAGCCCAGGCTGCATCATGAGCCTCTGTCTGAGAAACAAGGAAACAAAAACAGAGTAGGGACAGGAGCCAGATTCTTAGAGTCCAGCAGGGATCTCACAGCACACAGGAGAAAATAATAAGTCACGTGAGAAAGACATCCGGCTCACACTAGGCACACAGATTGAAAACAGACAGGTTTGGTTGCACTGAAGATCAAACCCTAGATCCGGCCAGGCAGGTCATGAGCTGCACTCCCAGCTCCAGCAGCAGACATCGCTGAAGAGAGAGCCAGGAGCTGGAGACCCAGGGGAAGGTGACTGTTAAGAGGAAAGTGAGAAGGGCATGGGAGGTGTCCTGACAAAGATCCAGCCAGAGATGCAGGAGGAGAGAAGAAATGTCGAAGCAGCAAGAGCAGTGTATTGAACAAGTGGGACACTCCAGGACCAACTGAGTCACAAGCCCAACAAACCCTGACTGGGAAGAAAGGGAGACTTGCGCCAGAAAGAGTGGCTCACAGTGACAAAGAGAGACCCCTTATACACACAGGTACATTGTGTGTCTGTGTGTTTCTGTGCATCTGTGTGCATATGTGTGTGTGTGTGTCTGTATGTGCATGTCTGTGTGTGAATGTGCCCTTATATGTGTGTCTGTATCTCTGTGTATGTCTATGTGTGTTTGTATGCATGTGCATTTGTCTGTATGTGTGTGTCTGTGTGACTGAGTGTGTGTCTGTGTAACTGTGTGCGTGTGTGTCTGTATGTGTATACCTGTGTGTGAGTGTGCACTTATATGTGTCTCTGTATCTCTGTGTATGTCTATGTGTGCTTGGATGCATGTGCATTTGTCCCGTGTGTGTGTGTCTGTGTGACTGTGTATGTGTGGTATGAGTGTGTGTGTTACTGGGGATCTAACCCAGTGTTCTGTGCAGGGTAGGTAAGTGCTCTGCCACTGAGCTACATAATCCATCCTGGTTTTTACTTGTTCATTGATTTTGTTACTGTTTGTTCTAAGATGGAGTATGTGTAGACCAGGCTGTACTGGAACTCACTCTGTGACCAGGCTGGCCTCTAACTCAGAGAGGCCTGTCTCTGCCTCTCAGGTGTTGGGATATGGTGTGGGAAGTCCTTTTGTATATGTATTGCTTTTATTGGTTAATAAAGAAGCTGCTTTCAGCCAATGGCTTAACAGAATATAGCCATGCTGGAAGATTTTATATATATATATGGAGAGAGAGAGAGGAGAGAGAGTAGGCAGAATCAGGAGATGCTATGTAGCCCCATGGGAGACAGATGCTGGGGACGGAACTTTACCCAGTAAGCCACAGTGATGTGATGATACACAGATTAATAGAAATGGGTTAGTTTAGGATACAAGAGCTAGCTAGCAATATGTTTAAGCTATTGGCCAAACAATATTGCAAATACTGTTTGTATTTTTTCTATAGTTTCTGTGTGATTATTTTTGGGATGAGCAGCCTAGAATGGATGAGCAGCCTCCCCCAACAGGGATAAAAGTTGTATGCCACTGTGCCTGGTCTACTGTGCTTTGATGATGATGATGATTTGATGTGATCTCTTGGTGTGGAATCTGCAGAATTTACTGGCTGAGGTATGACCCTATCCCCTAACAGAGAATATTTGGAAAGAGGGAAAACCCCTCTTAAATGCATGGCTGTTAGACAGGCTTCCTGACAATAAGGATAGACTTGGAAGGAGTGGGGCGGAGTCTTCGAAGGGCAGGTACTCCTCTCCTTGGGATGGGGTTACAGAGGATAAACTCAGTTGCAGTTGAAATACAGTAAAAGTTAAAAACTGTGTGGCCTGAACCTAACCTATGAGCATCCAGCTGATGACAGAGTATGCCAGAGAGTCAGAGGGTCCCTCGAGATTGAGTGGCCAGGGGAGCTGTAGCCACTGCCCCACCCTGCGGGGAGAAATCATACTGCATACACTAGTGCAGGGAAAGATCTGAATGCCAACTTAAAGTCTGCTTCCGACAGAATACATTCTTCACCACTGTGAAGTTGAAAACCATAAACTGAACCATCACACACCAGGGACCATCTGTTGTGTGGATAAGGCTCTTGTACACGGTAAAGATCTGTCACTCATATTGGTTTAATAAAATGCCGATTGGCCAGTAGTCAGGCAGGAAGTATAGGTAGAGCAACCAGACTAGGAGAATTCTGGGAAGAGGAAAGGCAGAGGTACAGTTGCCAGTCAGACATAGAGGATGCAGGATGAGAATGCCTCATTGCGAAAAGGTACCAAGCCATATGACTAAATATAGATAAGAATTATGGGTTACTTTAAGTTGTAAGAGCTAGTTAGTAATAAGCCCGAGCTAATAGGACAAACAGTTTATAATTAGTATAAGTCTCTGTGTGTATCTTTGGGACAGAACGGCTACAGGACCAGGTGGGACAAAACCTTCTGCCTACTAATGGTGCCCATACGTTTGGCAAGAATTTTCACATAAAAACTGAGAAAGCTTTTTAAAAAAGGATTCTAGATAGACAAGAACAGAGTTAAGTGTTAATTATAGGTAACCATCTTTTCTCCAACAGGCTCTGTTTGCTGGTGGCAAGCATAGGTGCAGCTCCTTTAGGAGAGACTTTCTGACTAAGCATTAGCAGCAAAAACCTCACAGCTCTTTCAAGAGGCTCTGCCATCAAACATTTAAGTGGTGTTTATGAGCAGTTGGCATCAGGCTTCTTGGTGATGGCATGGACCTAGAAACTCCACAGAGTCATGACAATAAATCTGGATCCTGCAGTACATCTGCCATGAAACTAGACTCTCAAAAAGCTAAGGAATGGGATGGAACCAGCCACCAAAGTCACAGCTTTAATCCTATCCATATCACTTAGCAGAGTAAAGACTTATGTAGTCAGAAAAAGATAGAGAGATACAGTAAAGACAGATTCAGACAAAATAAAACTCTCTAAACGGGTTTATAGTACTTTAAAAATTATATGTAGATTTGGGAGAGAAAAAAAGATAGAGAAAGTCCTTAAAAAAAAAAGAAATAGGGTAGTTGGGTGTTGTGGACCATGCCTTTAATCCTAGCACTTGGGAGGCAGAGGCAGTCAGATCTCTGTGAGCTTGAGGCCAGACTAGTCTACAGAGTGAGTTCCAAGACAGTCAAAGATACACATAGAAACTTTGTCTGAAAAAAAAAATCAAAAATTAAAAATAAAAATAAAAGATATAGAGTAAAAAAAAGCCACATAATGATGAAAATACACAGAGAATCTAGATACTGTATGTTATTGTGTTGTCTTTGAATTGTTTGACTGCCAAGGAAGGAACAACAGCTGCTAAAAGACATTTGATTATTAGTGCTGCTGAATCAATCCAACCTATATATTTTAAAAATACCTTGAGTTCAAAATTAAAGTTAAAAGACATGTTACTTTGAAGAAGAGGTTCTGCTTTTATTTCCACAGGAAATAAGAGGCTGTGGATTCATTCTGAGTTTTAAAAAATCAGGTTTGATCAGGGAAGACCCCCTGAGAAATCTCCAATGGGAACAGATGATCCAGACGACCCAATGTTTCAAGCACCTCTGCTGCAGTTTCCTCTGAGTTTTATATCAAGAAGAACAGCCTTGACACTGCTAGCTGAGATGACCCAGCCTTACAGAATACTCCAGTCAGGTCCTAATCATAATCCTAAATTTTCTTTAGGTCCCATGAGATTGTCAGTGCCCCAAAATTAGTAGGAATTAGCCTAGAAAACTATGCCCACACTCCCTAAAATGGATTATGAATGTTTGTCTTTGTTTAATGTGTTGGTTACAAATTGTTATGGACAATGGTTAGGAAAAATGCTAAACAAAGGTGATTAGATTCAGGGTCTTGTTTTGAAAAGAACAAAAAGAGGAACTGACGTGGGATAATGCTCTTGTACCCTGTAAAGATTTGTCAATCATATTGGTTTTATAAAATGCTGATTGGCCAGTAGTCAGGCAGGAAGTTTAGGTGGTGTAACCAGACTAAGAGAATTCTGGGAAGAGGAAAGGCAAGAGATGCGGTCACCAGCCAGAACCAGAGGAAGCAAGATGAGAATGCCTTAGTGAGAAAATACCAAGCCACATGGCTAAACCTAGACAAGAATTGTGACTTAATTTAAGTTGTAAGAGCTAGATAATAATAGGCTTGAGCTAATAGGTCAAACAGTTTATAATTAATATAAGCCTCTATGTGTTTCTTAGGGACAGAAACTTCCACGTATAATCTGTGCAAACATGGCAGCCATGTGGCCCTGCACTCAGTAAAGGGATAGATGTCAGGATGAGGGAAGGAACATTACTCAGGATGAACATGCATGAGGGCATCTTCCTAAGAGATTCTTCAGCAGCTGAGGAGATGGCTCAGTCAGTAAAGGACTTGTCTGGCAAGTATGAGAACCCATGTTCAGACCTCTAACACCCATGTAGAAAGCCAGGCATGGGGACACATGCTTGCTCTTACAGAGCTGAGGAGGGGGAGCCAGGAGGATCCCTGAGGCTTGCTGGCCAGCTAGGCCTGCAGAATTGATGAATGACAGCCCAGGGAGAGACACTTAACAAAAAGGAAGGCCCCTGAAGACCTGCTCCTGAGGGTCTGCTCCTGAGGGTATCCCTGGTGTTTGCACATGCCATCACACACATGCCAAGGTCCACAGACCTGATTCCAAAACCACAAAGAAGGAACGTCACAGAGGGGCTGGAGAGATGGCTCAGTGGTTAAGAGCATTGCCTGCTCTTCCAAAGGTCCTGAGTTCAATTCCCAGCAACCACATGGTGGCTCACAACCATCTGTAAAGAGGTCTGGAGCCCTCTTCTGGCCTTCAGGCATACACACAGACAGAATATTGTATACATAATAAATAAAAAAAAAAAAAGGAACATCACAGAATAGGCAGGGTCCCAGCCCTGCAGCCTGTGACATTGGATAGGATGAAGAAGCATATGGAAGTCACTGTGGCATGTACTCCAACAAAACACAGTTGTAAACTGAGGAAGAAAAGAGCCATAGGAGAGAAGGTACTGGGGCCCTTTGGGGCCCACCCGCCTCTGTTTCCACACTAGAGATGTGTGTCCATCCAGAGAAACAGGTGGGACTCATGGCTCAGTACTTCACTTTCTCCCACACTGTGACCCCCCTGCCATTGCCCACACTGCCCATTCCAATGCTAGGCTCTGCCACACAGTTGGCTTCAGCCAGCGATGGCAGTGCTGTGAGTGAGCCAGACAGAGCAGAGGCTTGAAATATACATGGGCATGACGGGTCTCTCTGCTTAGCATCTGCCTTTGCCATGAGTACTAGCCTACGTTTGCCTAGGTTAGCTCAGGTTAGCCTGCCAGAAGATAAAACACAGACCAACCCCTGACTACCAATGTCATAATGAGCCTAGCTTGGGGCAGAGCTTCCCAGCTGGCCCACAGACTCGGAGGCAAATGTAGGGCCCAGTAGGGCCCAGTGCTGGTTGGCAAAGTGGCTGGCCTTGGGTAACTGGTTACACAGCATGGATGTGAAGCTGATGACATCGTGGAGAAAGTGGATTTGTTTCTGAACTTTGCTTTAGGCTGTTCAGCCAAAGTCTGTGAAAGCAGAGGTTAGCCTTAGCTACCAGAGGTCAAGGTCACCTCTGAGGAGGCTCCAGGATGCAGCTGGGGAGCTGAGGCTATGGCAGGGGACTTGTGCCATAGCCAGGAGAAGGGACGGAGTCAGGTTTCCTGGCTCCTAGCTCAGCAGGCCTTCCTGCTGCAACGATGACTCTCTGTGATGGGAAAAAACAAACGGCAACCAGTCTCACCCTCGTAGGGGCAAGACCCGGTGACTTACAGAGTAGGTGACGCCGCTGGAAGACACAGGCGATGCCTCGTTGTTGGCCGAGGAGGTCACAGCCAGAGAAGCCAGAGCAGGGAAGAGGCTCTCCATCTCCGGCTCCTCAGAGAGGTTGTCCTCACTGTCAGCCCGGCCGTGCTTGTCCGTCTCGCCCGGCCAGCCCTCTATCATGGCGCCATCCTTCTCAGGCAGGGCCACGTCCAGGCTGCCAGGGATGGACATGAACTCCTCCATGCTCTCATTGGCAAGGAGGTCACTCTCAAGACTATCTTGCACCGCCAGCTCCTCCCGGGGGGCTTCGTCCCGGGAAGTGGTGGCTTCGCTGCTCTGTCCGTCTTCTACGCTGCTATCTCCAGGTCGAAACACTGCGGGGAGGCTGCGCTGGGCGTCCAAGACACTGTCTTCGGTGCTAAGGCTGGGCTCGGAGTGCTCGGAGAGGCCGGACGAGAAGTTGTGGGAAGAAGGGTGCCCAGAGTCTGGGGAGCAAGTGCCATTTGCCGGGTTCCCGTTGGGGACTTTGGGTTGTTTCTCTTCTGACCTGCCTTCTACCTCTGTCTGTTCCACTTCATCCACAGACTCAAATACCTGAGGAACGGGACACACAGATAGGCAGGTCAGGGTGTGCAGGGCAACTCAGTTTAAAGTAGCAACTTAATATCCAACAACAGGGGTGTTTCGGGATGGATTTACATGTAGTGGAAAAGCATGCAGTCAGTACAAAGGCAGTGTGCTCTTCTTAATGAAAGTCAACAACCCAAGTGCTGAGATTATGCTGGCAATTCAGGAGGTCAATAGGGACATGCAGTTTGGGGAGAAGGTTGCTTTTCACCATACAGACATCTAATATTGGGTTTATTTGTGGTTCTCTGTGTCCCTCAGCTGTAACCCTCAAGATCACAGAAAACATCAGGTTCCAAAGCCTCACACTGATCGTCTGTGTGGCCACCATCAACCTCAGTTCACTGGGTCTATTTCCGCATTTTTGTGTGCAGTGCTGGGACCTCTTATAGACTAGGTCAACATGCACACACACACACACACACACACATACACACAGATTTTTCTACCCATAAGGTGACATTCTGTGCATGTTTTTATACTTTTCACTAAAAACAGCTATTTTATTTTTTATTTATGTGTCTATGTGTACATGCCCACATGAGTGCAGGTGCCCTTGGAATCCAGAAGAGGGCACCAGATTTCCTGAGGTTACACCTGGGTTATGAGGCACCTCATACAGGTGTGGGGAATTGAACTTGGGTTCTCGGCAAGAGCAGTTCATGCTCTTAACCACTGAGACATGGCTCCAGACTGCTTTGTGCTTTTCTTTCTGTTTAATGAGGCTCCAGATGGAGTAAGCTTTACTAGTGATGCCAAAAGCTGTTGAACAATACATCTGCTGGCGTTTATGTGGGATCTTAAGAACCACCAACTCTTGCTCTACATTAGGTATGTGTGTGTGTTAAGGCATCCAGAAGGTTCTGGAAGGCCACACAGGAGACATGATGATTGTAGTGGTGATTGTAGCACTGCTCCAAGGGAGGACAGAGGTGCAGGCATGAGGTGTGACGTCTTACAGGAGAGTAGGCTTGTGTTCAGCCTCCGAATTCACAGAGGCTGGGTCCGAGATTCAACCAATGTTGAGCAAAAATACCCTGCAAGCCACTGCACCTGCACAGACCGGGCTCAGGCACCTGTCCTTCCTTCCTAATGACACAGCCCGGTGGCTATTTCCGTGTCGTTTTACCCTGCACTGCTCTATGGTGACCTGAAGGATGCACTGGCCTGTGTACACACTTGTCATTTTACACAAACAACTAGGATCCTGGCATGCTGATGTCTGCGAAGGCTGCATCCCATCACTGTGGATTCAAGGAGGCTGCAGGCACTTGTGTGACTTAGAGAGCACACTCCAATACAGTCATAAAAAGCTCAAGATAGACCCAGTGGTGGTGGTGTACTCGGGAGGCAGAGGCAGGCAGATCTCTGTGAGTTCGAGGCCAACCTGGTCTACAGAGTGATTTCCAGGTCAGGCTCCAAAGCTACAGGGAAACCCTGTGTGTGGGGGGAGCCCAACACACAACACATCAAGCAGTGAGTGGCTGGTAAACGACGAACATCCAACCCCTACAACCCTAGGAGGAAGGGCAGGGCTGGTGTGGATGGGGGGGGGCATGAAGGGCAGGGCCTCTGAAAGTCACCTGTGTGCTGCTGCTGGAATCGCTCTGCAGTCGGAGGTTCTGGCGGCCTGAGCTGCAGCTCTGGGAGGACTGAGGCGGATAGGAACCAGAGACACAAAGATGGAAGGTCACACTAGGGGCTCCATTCCTTCTGGCTAGCACAAGCTCCCTCCCAGAGCCTCTGCTCCTGCTGCTCCCTGGAGCCTCCTTGGAGATGACCTTGGCCTCTGGGTCCCACCTTCCAGCCTCCACATTAGAGCACCCCACCTTTAGCAAACTTGAGAGCTTCTGGCTAGGATTTATGTCCTTCCAGAGTAACAAGTGGGACTCACGGTTCAGTTTTTCTGTCCTACCCTCCCCACTCCGACCCTAGGCTCTGCCATGCAGCCAGCTTCAGTCAGTCTACTCTGGGCTGTTCAGCTGAGGACTGTGTAAGAGCAGAGATCTGTCTTAGCTACCAGAACATTCTTGAAAGACCTTGTACATAGTAGGTGTTCAGAACACATTAGCTGAACATATGGAGGGCAGACGCTACACTGGAATCTGATACTGTCTTCTTAGGGTTGTACCCACACCTCCACCATTCCTACTGTATGTATGCAAGAACTGAGCCCAAAGGTAAGGAACTGGTAAGAGACTCCTTGTGGGCTTTGAACCTATATCTGATTCTGGAGTTTCCCCAATCCCTCCCGCACAAAAGCTAATGGCAAGGCTGCCCCAAGGCTCTGTCCCTCTCACACTGGCAGTCTCTCAGACCAGCTGTCCTTACCTCGTTACTGATGGTAGAGTCCCGGTGCAGCATCCGGTGAAGATGGCTGTCCAGGCTAGCCCCTGAAGAGCACTTGGCCAGGGCAGCAGCGTGGGACTCCCGCTCCCTCTGTCTCACGATAGCCTCACAGCCCAGCCACTCCGACATGGTTTTTGCATAGCAGGCATGGATCTGTTCATCCACCTGTCGGCACATGTGCAAGTCACGTGAGGTGCTGAGCTCCCTGGACTCTGACCTGTCCACATGTGTGCAGTCAGCACCCAACAGATGCGAGCTTCAGCCGCACTCTCCTTCTGGCGCTCCTCCTTTCCCTATTTCTCCTCTTACACAATCTTACACACTGCATGATTTCTCTATTTCCTCATTCGTTTATTAATTACTTAATACATTTACTCATTACTTTTTTTTTTTTTTTTGGTTTTTTTCGAGACAGGGTTTCTCTGTGGTTTTGGAGCCTGTCCTGGAACTAGCTCTTGTAGACCAGGCTGGTCTCGAACTCACAGAGATCCGCCTGCCTCTGCCTCCCGAGTGCTGGGATTAAAGGCGTGCGCCACCACTGCCCGGCCTCATTACTTTTTTTTAATAAGTACCCACTGTGTACTTATTACCAAGTCAGGCATATAGATTACAAGATGAGCAAGATTCTGCCATCCATCCACCCACCCATCCACGTACTCATCCACCCACCCATCCATGCGTCCACCTCCTCCACTCTCTCCTGTCCATCCACCCACCCATCCATCAGGTTAGGACCACTCATAGACAATAACAGATGGCACAGTCACTGCTGGAGTTTCTCATTTTCAAGACTGAATATGCCTCCATCACACGACCCAGTAATTTTACCACCAGGCAATTCTCCAACACACAGAGCCCGTACTGGAAGTCAGTTGTGAACAGAGATTCATGGCCGTGCCTAGCTACTGATCAACTGCTTCAGAGTGAAGCCGTGGCATCTGCACATAGCGATGCTCAGCCACGGAAGGAAGAGCATCACGGTTCTGCTGGAGGTCACCATGTGGGAAACTGAGTAAAGGTCACGTGGGTCCCTGTAGTGCTTCCTACAAATGTGCAGGAGTCTGTAAGACCTCAAGATAGGAGGTCGATTTATTTGAAAGTTCCCTTGTATCATGTTTCTACCACACAGCTCTTTCCTGATGTTCCTGCCTCTCCCCTGTCACCAGCAACACTGCAACAGGCAAGCAGGGCTCCAGAGTACCCAGTTCCACACGGCTCATACACACAATGCCCATCTGCCCAGTACCCAGGGGTACAGTGTCCAACTGTGTGGTACCCAGCTCCACAGTACCAGGTGCACACTGCCCATGCACACAATGCCCACCTGCCCAGTACCCAGATACACAGTGCCCATGCACACAATACCCATCTGCTCAGTACCCAGATACAGTGCCCATGTACACAATGCCCATTTGCCCAGTACCCAGGTGCACAGTGTCCAACTGTGGTACCCAACTCCACAGTACCCAGGTGTACACTGCCCATGTACATAATACCCGTCTACCCAGTGCCCAACTGCGCAGTACCCAGCTCCATGGTACCCAGGTGCACACTGCCCATGCACACAATGCCCATCTGCCCAGTACCCAGGTGCACAGTGCCCAACTTCACGGTACCCAGCTTCACAGTACCCAGGTGCACACTGCCCATGAACACAGGGTCCATCTGCCCAGTACCCAGGTGCACAGTGCCCAGCTGCAGAGTACCTGGCCAGGTTCCGTGTGCAGCTGTACAGTGCCTATGTGCACAGTGCCCAGGCACACAGTGCCCAAGTCCACAGCACCCAACTCTGCAGCACCTAACTCCATAGCACCCAGCCCCATAGTACCCAGCCCTGTAGCACCCTGCTCCTTTCATTGCCCTCACAGGTGACCAACCTCCTTCCTCTCCATCTCCGTCATCCCGAACTGGTAGTGGCCCAGGAGGAAGGGCCAAACTGCCCTGCGGATCTCGGGCTGGACACCACCGTAGTAGATTAGCCGCAGCAGCTCTGGCTCCGGGTAAGTCTGCTTGGGAGAGGCAAAAGGTCTGGTCAATGGAGAAGCCAGTGTGGCCTGCAGCCCTGCAGTCTTGTTTC